>NW_012112030.1:2849444-2865123 GCF_000951035.1 Colobus angolensis palliatus
AAAAAAAAAAAAAAAGAAAAAAAAAAGAAATTGTGATATATATATCACAATTTATATCTATATCTATGTATACACCACGGAATACTACTCAGCCATAAAAATGGAATGAAATAATGGCATTCACAGCAACCTGGATGGAATTGCAGACCATTATTCTAAGTGAAGTAACTCAGGAATGGAAAACCAAACATTGTATGTTCTCACTCATAAGTGGGAACTAAGCTATGAAGATGCAAAGGTATAGGAATGATATAATGGAGAATAGAGCAGCAGATCCTGACAAGGAGGATTCAACCATCACAGCGCTTGAGCTCTGCTAAGGGAAAAACTGCCTCCTCTAGGGGGTCCCTGAACTCCATGACTTCTGACTAGGAGAGAACTCCCAACAGGGGTTGACAGACCCCTCATACAAGAGAGCTCAGGCTGGCATCAGGCCGGTGCCCTCTGGGACAAAGCTTCTAGAGGAAAGAGCAGGCAGCAATATTTTTCCTGCACCCTCTGTTGGTGATAACCAGGCAAATAGGGTCTGGAGTAGAGCCCAAGCAAACTGCAGCAGACCTGGAGAAAAGGGGCATGACTGATAGAAGAAAAAACTAACAAACAAAAAGCAATAACATCAACATCAACGAAAGAACGTCCACACAGAAACCCCATCCAAAAGTCTTCAGCCACAAAGATCTAAGGTAGATTAACCCATGAAGATGAGGAAAAACCAGTGCATAAATGCTGAAAATTCCCAAAACCAGAATACCTCTTCTCCAAATGATTGCAACTCCTCTCCAGCAAGGGCATAAATGAGTTTGTATATATGTATTATACACACATGTATATAAACGTATATACATATGTATATACATACATAGAATGAGTTTGATGAACTGACAGAAGGAGGCTTCAGAAGGTGGGTAATAAACTCCTCTGAGCTAAAGGAGCGTGTTCTAACCTAATTCAAGGAAGCTAAGAACCTTGAAAAAATGTTAAAGAACTACTAACTAGAATAATCAGTTTAGAGAAGAACATAAATGACCCGATGAGGCTGAAAAACACAGCACAAGAACTTCGTGAAGCAAATACAAGTATCAATAGCCAACTTGATCAAGCAGAAGAGAGGATATCAGAGATTGAAGATCAGCTTAATGAAATAAAGCGTGAAGACAAGATTAGAGAAAAAATATTAAAAAGGAATGAACAAAGTCTCAAAGAAATGTGGGACTATGTGAAAAGACCAAACCTATGATTGATTAGTGTACCTGAAAGTGATGAGGAGAAAGGAACCAAGTTGGAAAACACTCTTTGGGATATTATCCAGGAGAATGTCCCCAACCTAGCAAGACAGGCTGAAATTCAAATTCAGAAAATACAGAGAACACCACAAAGATACACCTTAAGAAGAGCAACCCCAAGATACATAATCGTCAGATTCCAAAGGTTGAAACTAATGAAAAACTGTTAAGGGCAGCCAGAGAGAAAGGTCGGGTTACCCAAAAAGGGAAGCCCATTAGACTAATAGCAGATCTCTCTGCAGAAACCCTACAAGCCCAAAGAGATTGGGGGCCAATATTCAACATTCTTAAAGAAAAGAATTTTCATTGCAGAATTTCATATTCAGCACAACTAAGTTTCATAGATGAAAGAGAAACAAAATCCTTTACAGACAAGCACCAGACCTGCCTTACAAGAGCTCCTGAAGGAAGCAATAAATATGGAAAGGAAAACCCAGTACCAGCCACTGCAAAAACACACAAAAATATAAAGACCAATGACACTATGAAGAAACTGCATCAACTAATGTGCAAAATAACCAGCTAGCATCATGATGACAGGATCAAATTCACACATAACAATATTAACCTTAAATGTAAATGGGCTAAATGCCCCAATTAACAGACACAGGCTGGCAAATTGGATAGGGTCAAGACCCATTGGTGTGCTATATTCAAGAGACAAATCTCATGTGCAAAGACATACATCAGCTCAAAATAAAGGGATGGAGAAATATTTACCAAGCAAATGGAAAGCCAAAAAAAAAGCAGGGGTTGCAATCCTAGTCTCTGATAGAAAGACTTTAAACCAACAAAGATCAAAAAAGACAAAGAAAGGCATTACATAATGGTAAAGGGAATAATGCAATAAGTAGAGCTATCATATATATAAGAATATATATAAAAATATATAAATATACACATATGTATATATACACATACACATGTATATATAAGATCCAAATAAGCTGAATTAGAAATAAAATATGCTATATACATACATGTATATACATATATTCATACATATATGCATATCCATATACATATGTATAGACATGTATATCCATATACATGTATGTATATACATATGTGTATACATATGTGTTACGGACATGCATATATATGTATTATACACATGTATAATACATGTGTACATGTATAATGCATGCATACATAGATATACGTATATGTGTATGTATATATACTGTGTGTAATACATATATGTAAACATATATACATATATACATACATGTATGTATATGTGTATATTGGATAGAGTCATACATATGTGTATGTATATATGTATATACATGCGTGTATGTATATATGTATATACATGCGTGTATGTATATGTGTATGTATATATGTATATGTATATACATATACATGTGTATAATACATATATGTATATATGTATATATGCATGTGCATGTGTGTATATGTATGTACATATATATTCATGTGTACATATATACATGTATATATTTTTATATATACATATATGTGTGTGTGTGTATATATATACAGGTGCACCCAATACAGGAGCACCAGATTCATAAAACCAGTTCTTAGAGACCTACAAAGAGACTTAGACTTCAACACAATAATAGTGGGAGACTTTAACACCCCACTTTCAACATTAGAAAGATCAACGAGACAGAAAATTAACAAGGACATTCAAGAGTTCAACTCAGCTCTGGGCCAAGGAAACCTAATAGATATCTACAAAACTCTCCACAGCAAATCAACAGAATATACATTTTTCTCAGCACCACATAGCACTTATTCTAAAATCAATCTCATAATTGGAAGTAAAACATTCCTCAGCAAATGCAAAAGAATGGAAATCATAACAAACAGTCCCTCAGGCCACAGTGCAATCAAATTAGAACTCAGAATTAAGAAACACACTCAAAACCACATAACTACATGGAAGCTGAACAACCTGCTTCTGAATGACTACTAAGTAAATAACAACATTAAGGCAGAAATAATGCAGTTCATTGAAACCAATGAGAACAAAGAGACAATGTAGCAGAATCTCTGGGACACAGCTAACACAGTGTTAAGAGGGAACTTTATAGCATTAATCGACATCAGAAAGCAGGAATGATCTAAAATTGACACTCCGACATCACAATTAAAAGAACTAGAGAAGGAGAGCAAACACATTTAGAAGCTAGCAAAAGAGAAGAAATAACTAAGATAAGAGCAAAACTGAAAGAGATAGAGACACAAAAAAAAAACCTTCAAAAAACAATCAACCCAGGAGCTGGTTTTTTGAAAAGATTAACAAAATAGATAAACTGCTAGCCAGACTAATGAGAAAGAAAAGAGAGAAGAATCAAATAGACACAATAAAAATGATAAAGGGGATATCGCCACTGATCCCACAGAAATACAAACTACCATCAGAGAACTCTATATCCACCTCTACACAAATAAGCTAGAAAATCTAGAAGAAATGGATAAATTCTTGAACACATACATCCTCCCAAGACTAAACCAGAAAGAAGTTGAATCCCTGAATAGACCAATACCAAATTCTGAAAAAGAGACCCTAATTAATAGCTTACCAACCCAAAAAAGCCCAGGACCAGAGGATTCACAGCCAAACTCTGCTAGAGGTACAAAGAGGATTTGGTACCATTCCTTCTGAAACAATTCCAAACAATAGAAAAAGAGACACTCCTCCCTAACTCAATTTTATGAGGCCAGCATTATCCTGATTCCAAAACCTGGGAGAGACACAACAAAAAAAAGTAAATTTCAGGTCAATATCCCTGATGAACATCAACGCAAAAATCCTCAATAAAATACTGGCAAACTGAATCCAGCGGCACACAAAAAAGTTTATTCACCACGATCAAATTGGCTTCATCCCTGGGATGCCAGGCTGGTTCAACATACACAAATCAATAAATGTAATCCATTACATAAACAGAACCAATGACAGAAACCACATGAGTACCTCAAAAGATGCAGAAAAGGTATTTGATACAATTCAACACCGCTTCATGGTAAACAAAACAACAACAACAAAAAAACTCTCAATAAACTAGGTATTGATGGAAGACAGCTCAAAATAATAAGAGCTATTTATGACAAACCTATAGCCAATATACTGAATGGGCAAAAGCTGAAAGCATCCCCTTTGGAAACCAGCACAAGACAAGGATGCCCTCTCTCACCCCTCCTATTCAACATAGTACTGAAAGTTCTGGCCAGGGCAATCAGGCAAGAGAAAGAAATAAAGCGTATTCAAATAGGAAGAGAGGAAGTCAAATGGTCTTTGTTTGCAGATGACATGATGTATATTTAGAAAACCCCATGTCTCAGCCCAAAATCTCCTTAAACTGATAAGCAACGTCAGCAAAGTCTCAGGATACAAAATCGATGTGTAAAAATCACAAGCATACGTATACAACAATAATAGACAAGTGGAGAGCCAAATCATGAGTGAACTCCCATTCACAATTGCTACAAAAATAATAAAATACCTAGGAATACAACTTACAAGGGACATGAAGGACCTCTTCAAGGAGTACTACAAACTGCTGCTCAAAGAAAGCAGAGAGGATACAAACAAATGGAAAAACATTCAATGCTCATGGATAAAATGTTCAATACTGTGAAAATGGTCATACTGCCCAAAGTAATTTATAGATTCAATGCTATTCCCATCAAGCTACCATTGACTTTCTTTACAGAACTAGAAAAAACTACTTTAAATTGCATATGGAACCATAAAAGAGCCCGTATAGCCAAGACAATTCTAAGGAAAAAGAACAAAGCTGAAGGCATCATGCTACCTAACTTCAAAACTACACTACAAGGCAATAACCAAACCAGCATGGTACTGGTACCAAAACAGAAATGTAGACCAATGGAACAGAACAGAGGCCTCGGAAATAACACCACACATTTACAACCATCTGATCTTTGACAAACCTGACAAAAACAAGCAATGGGTAAAGGATTCCCTGTTTAATAAATGATGCTGGGAAAACTGGCTAGCCATATGCGGAAAAACTGAAACTGGAACCCTTCCTTACACTTTATACAAAAATTAACTCAAGATGGATTAAAGACTTAAATGTAAGACCTAAAATCATAAACAATCCTAGAAGAAAATCTAGGCAATACGATTCAGGATATAGTCATGTGCAAAGGCTTTATGACTCAAACACAAAAGCAATGGCAACAAAAGCCAAAATTGACAAATAGGATCTAATTAAACTACAGAGGTTCTGCTCTGCAAAAGAAACTATCATCAGAGTGAACAGGCAACCTACAGAAGAGGAGAAAATTTTTGCAATCTGTCCATCTGATAAAGGGCTAATATCCAGAATCTACAAGGAACTTAAACAAGTTTACAAGAAAAAAGCAAACAACCCCATCAAAAAGTGGGCGAAGGATGCAAACAGACACTTCTCAAAAGAAGACATTTATGCAACCAACAAACATATAAAAAAAAGCTCATCATCACTGGTCATCAGAGAAATGCAAACCAAAACCACAGTGAGATACATCTCACACCAGTTGGAATGGCGATCATTAAAAACTCTGGAAACAACAGATGCTGGCGAGGATGTAGAGATGTAAATTAGTTCAACAATTGTGGAAGACTGCGGCGATTCCTCAAGGGTCTAGAACTAGAAATACCATTTGACCCAGCAACCCCATTACTAGGTAAATACCCAAAGATTATAAATCATTCTACTATAAAAACATACGCACACACATGTTTATTGCAGTACTATTTACAAAAGCAAAGACTTGGAACCAACCCAAATGCCCATCAATAATAGACTGGATAAAGGAAATGTGGCACATATACACCATGGATTACTATGCAGCCATAAAAAAGAATGAGTTCATGTTCTTTGCAGGGACATGGATGAAGCTGGAAACCATCATTCTCACCAAATTAACACAAGAACAGAAAACCAACCACCACATGTTCTCACTCATAAGTGGGAGCTGAACAATGAGAACAGATGAACACATGGAGGGGAACATCAGACACTTGGGCATGTCTGGGAATGGGGGGCAAGGGGAGGGAGAGCATTAGGACAAATACCGAAAGCATGTGGGGCTTAAAACCTAGATGACAGATTGATAGGTCAGCCAACCACCATGGCACATGTATATCTATGTAACAAATCTGCATGTTCCCCACACATATCCCAGAACTTAAAGTAAAAATAAATAAATAAATAGGACTTTGGGGACTTAGGGGAAAGGGTGGGAGGTTGGTAAAGGATAAAACTACGCAGTGGATTCAGTGTATACTGCTTAGGTGATGGGTGCATCAAAATCTGAGAAATCACTACTAAAGAACTTATTCATGTAACCAAACACCACCTATTCCCCCAAAATCGGGTTGATAGGTGCAGCAAACTGCCATGCACATGTATACCCATGTAACAAACCTGCATGTTCTGTACATGTGTACCAGAACTTAAAGTAAACAATAAATAAATAAACAAAAAGACAGAGTGGTTGAATGGATTAAGAAAAAACATGCTCCAAATATATGCTGCTTACAAGGGACTCACTTCTTTAGTTTTAGGACACACATAGGCTGAAAATAGAGATGAAAAAACATATTTCATGTAAATGGCAACCAAAGGTAAGCCAGAGCATCTATGCTTATATCTGACAAAATAGATTTAAGTCCAAAATTGTAAAGAGACAAAGAAGTCCATTATATAATGATAAGGGGTTAATTCATCAAGAGGATATAACAAGAAAAAATATATATGAGCCCCTGTCAAAGCACCTAAACATGTAAAGCAAATATTAAGAGACTGAAAGGGAGAAATAGACAGTAATACATAATAGTAGGGATTTTAATACTCCATTTTCAAAAATGGACAGATAATTCAAACAGAAAATCAATAAGGAAATAGTGGACTTGAACAACACTATAGACTAAAGGAACCTAACAGACACATATGTAACATTCCATCTAAAGTAGCAGAATATAGCTTCTTTTAAAGGGTGCACATATCATGCTCCAGGACAGATCATATTTTAGGCCACAAAACAAGTCTAAACAAATTTAACAAGATTAATATAATGTCAAGTATCACGTATGGCTACAATGGTTTAGAAACTGGAAATAGTAACAGAGGAGAGTTGAGAAATTCACAAATATGTGGAAATTAAATATTATACTCTTGTACAGTCAATAGGTCAAAGAAGTAATTAAAAGAGAAATCAAAAAGCATCTTAAGACAAACAAAAATAGGCCGGGCGCGGTGGCTCAAGCCTGTAATCCCAGCACTTTGGGAGGCCGAGACGGGTGGATCACGAGGTCAGGAGATCGAGATCATCCTGGCTAACACGGTGAAACCCCGTCTCTACTAAAAAATACAAAAAAGCTAGCCGGACGTGGTGGCAGCACCTGTAGTCCCAGCTACTCGGGAGGCTGAGGCAGGAGAATGGCGTGAACCCGGAAGGCGGAGCTTGCAGTGAGCTGAGATCCGGCCACTGTGCTCCAGCCTGGGCGACAGAGCGAGACTCTGTCTCAAAAAAAAAAAGACAAACAAAAATAGAAACAAAACATGCCAGAACTTATGAAACGAAGAAAAAGCAGTTCTAAGAGGGAAGTTCAGTGATAAACACCTATGTTAAGAAAAAAAGAAAGATCTCAAACAACCAAACTTTACAACTCAAGGAACAAGAAAAAGAAGAACAAGTTATGCTTGAAGTCAACAGAAGAAAAGAAATAATAAATGTTAGAGAATAAATCTATGAGACTATAAAAACAAAAATTTTAACAAAACTAAGAGCTTTTTTAAAAAAAAAACAAAATTGACAGACTTAGCTAGACTGTGAAAAAAGAGGAAAGTCAAATAAATGAAATAAATGAAAGAGAAAACATTATAACTGACACCACAGAAACACAATCATAAAATATTACTAAAACAATTATTAAAAATGAATTGTATAATCTAGAAGAAATAGTTACATTCCTAGAAACATACAATCTACAAAGACTGATTCAAAAATAAACAGAAAATCTGAGAAGACCAATAATAAATAAGGAGATTGAATCAGTAATCAACAGTCTTCACATAAGAAAAAGCCCAGGACCTGATAATGTTACAAGTGAATTCGATCGAACATTTAAAGAAGAATCAATGCCAATAGTTCTTAAAGTCTTCCAAAAAATCAAAGAGGAGGAAATACTTACAAACTCATTTGAAGAGGTCAGCATTACCCTGAGACCAAAGTCAGACAAGGACACCATAAGAAAAGGAAACTACAAATATCTTTTATAAAAACGGCTGCAAAAATCTTCAAAAAATACTAGCAACTGGCAAACCAAATTCAACCACATATTAATAGGATCACTAGCCATAATTAAGTGGGATTTATCCCTGAGATGCAACAACAGTTCAACATATAGAAAATAATAAATAGAATACATCATATTAATAGAATGAAAGATAAAAATCATATTATCATCTCAATTGATACAGAAAAAAACATTTGAAAACGTTTTCAAAGAAATTGAAAACGTTTTCAAAGAATGTTGAAAACAAATTCAACACTCTTTCATGATAAAAATTCTCCCTGGGCAACAGAGCGAGACTCTGTCTCAAACAAGCAAACAAACAAACAAAACTCTCTCAACAAATTAGGTACAAAAGAAATGTACTTCAATGTAATAGATACCAGATAGAGCAAGCCCACAGCTAACATTATATTCAGTGGTGAAAGCTAAAAAGTTTTTCTCTAAGATTAGTAACAAGACAAGGATACTCAACCACTTCCATTCAATATAGTACTGAAAGTCCTCACCAGAGCAATCAGGCAAGAGAAATAAAAGGCATTCAAATTGCAAAAGAAGAAAGAAGGTTATCTATGTTTTCAGATGACTTGACCTTATATACAGTAAACTGTAGAGATTTAAAAAAAAAATGCTTGAACTAATAAATAAATTCAGTAAATTTGCAGGATACAGAAAATATTGTTTAAAGCAGCTGCATTTCTTTTTCTTTTTCTTTTTTTCTTTTTTTTTTTTTTGAGACAGAGTCTTGTTCTGTTGCCCAGGCTGGAGTGCAATGGCATGATCTTAGCTCACTGCCTCCCAGGTTCAAGCAATTCTCCTGCCTCAGCCTCCCAAGTAGCTGGAATTACAGGCATGTGCCACCAGGCCTGGCTAATTTTTGTATTTTTAGTAGAGATGGGGTTTCACCATGTTGGTCAGGCTGCTCTGGAACTCCTGATCTCAAGTGATCTGCCCGCCTCGGCCTCCCAAAGTATTGGGATTACATGCGTGAGCAACAGTGCTGGGCCTAAAAAGTTGCATTTCTATATACTGACAACAAACTGCCTGGAAAAAAAATTGAGAAAACAATTCCATTTTAAGGGCATCACAAAGAATAAAATACCTGGGAGTAAATTTAACTAAGGAGGTGAAATATCTGTATTCCGAAAACCAGAAGTCATTGATAAAAATCATGGAACGATATCCCATGTTTATGGATTAAAAGAATTAATATTGTTAAAATGTTCATTCTACCTCAAAAGACCTACAGATACTGTACTGCATGCTTAAAAGCAGCTATGAAGGTAGGTATTATGTTAAATGTTCTTACCATCAAAAAATTAATAATAAAAGGGGTGAGAAGAAACTTTGGGAAGTGATGCATATTCTTATGGCCTTGATGGTGGTGATGGTTTCATGGGTTTACAGTTTTTCTTACACTCATCAGGTTGTATATATTAAATATGTACAGCTTTTTACATGTCAAACAAACTCATTTAAGGGCTTTAATAAAATGATAAAGGCAGGCCAGATAGCAAGAATTTGACAATGTCATACTTGCGAATGTGATTCTTGTTCAGTGAACATGACAATCCATTCCCCTCATGCAGGCATCCTTTCAAGTTATAGAGGTTTCAGACTGTCTGTATTTAATGGTGCTGGTCAATGATTAATTATAACTTACTTCCCTTGCTTCTTTTGTTCTTAGTTAAGTCTCATCAAACTTATTATACAATTATATAATAAATTTCCTATGAAGAGTGTATATTCTGACCAATTTTCAAAAACATTCTGGCCTACTTGATAGTTATATTGCTAATTGCAAAACAATAATTTGAAGCTTTGTTTATATGTCATTGTATTATAAATTTAGTAACAGATAAATTCTGCTGAATCAGATAATGTCTGGTTGCCCTTGGCAAAACTGGGTTTTTGTAACTGAAAAATCTGTAACTGAAGCCAAACACCTTTAAATAAAACTGTAAAATCCAAGACTATTTTGATTGCCAAGATATCCCCTTTATGGTTTTAACTATCATCCAGAAACTAAAATAAGGAGTAAAATTAGGAGTAGAGAATTGTATTTAGCTACATAACATAGACAATTGTACTGATAAAAAAAATTTTTTTAAGTCAATGGAATCTATTTAGTGTGAAATATACGTTCACTTTCAATGTTCTTTAGATGGCATGTATTCATACTGTTTGCCCAGTAGATTATTAGTTCCTTGAGGACAAAATATGTAACACATACCTTTTTCTTATTTTTCACAGAATCAGTCATTGTGTCTAGTACACAACAAGAAAAAGCCCTAGAAAATCATCTCTTTGTCACTTATCACTTATCTCTGTAGTTCCTTTCTCCACTCAGAGTAGTATTCTCGCACTGTAAGCCAGTATTTTCATATGATTTACCAGCTTCTGGACTAAAGCCCCCTTCCTCACTTCTTCATTCTCCCATTCAGTTGTACTGTATCAAACCTAGACTTGATTTCCCTTTGTTCTCTTTTGTTTCTAGACCTATATACCACCCTCATCATTACTACTTGCTTTCAATAGCCGTAATTTTGGCGAGAATTTGATACTCTATTTTGCACTTTGGGGGACATTTGTGGTCACTTAAATGTAGTGAAAATATAAAACTAACTTTTGCTAATTCTGCTGCTGATGTTCCTTTCACATTCAGGTAGCTGGAAGAACTAAATAAATTATGTTTGCAGACTCAAGTAATCCAATCAAACTAGTCTATAGGTGTCAATACCAATGTAAAAATATAAATAACAAATTATTTAATCTGAGTTTCTTCTACAAAAACCGACTTAAAAATATGATTATATATACAATATTGTGTTATGTGCCAAAATTGTTAAACATAATCAGAAGATATGTGTAGCAAAGTTTAATAAACAAGAAAAAACTATGTAAAATAAAGGGTATTATCTCAAATTTGAAATTGTAACTGGATACTTTTATCTTCCCCATTTTGTCATGAGGAGAAATGTTTTCTTTTTTTTTTTTTTTTTTGAGGCAGAGTCTCGCTCTGTCGCCCGGACTGGAGTGCAGTGGCCGGATCTCAGCTCACTGCAAGCTCCGCCTCCCGGGTTTACGCCATTCTCCTGCCTCAGCCTCCCGAGTAGCTGGGACTACAGGCGCCCACCACCTCGCCCGGCTAGTTTTTTTTTGTATTTTTTAGTAGAGACGGGGTTTCACCGTGTTAGCCAGGATGGTCTCGATCTCCTGACCTCGTGATCCGCCCGTCTCGGCCTCCCAAAGTGCTGGGATTACAGGCTTGAGCCACCGCGCCCGGCTGAGAAATGTTTTCAAACCATGTAACAATTAAAACACATTTTAGGTTAAATAATAGAATTCTTAGGGGCTATTATGACATTTATAAATCAAAATAAAATGTCCACTTCAGTAGGCATTACTGCAAGTTATCAAAAATGTTTTAAGAATTTCCTTGGATTTATCTTTATAGTAAATTTGTAAACCACAAAATCATATCTGTCTTAATTCCTCTAAAATCTCCCAAGATTTTATCAACTGCAAAGTCCTCAAGCACTGCTGATATGCTGATATTAAATTTATATCTCTAATTCAGACATTTCTTCTGAGAATTTCCGGTGGGAATATCCACCTACATATTTTCCAAGTACCTCAAAAATGTTCTAACACTCTTAGCATCTTGCTTTTAAATGGTACTACTAGCTACAAGGCTGTACACATAAGAAATTTGGGAAAAATTCTTACCCTTCTTTCTTTCTCACCTCTTTTTTCACTTCTCTTGGTACTATCAAAGCTGCTGTGTAATTATAACTCCAATCCATCCACTTATCTCTATCTTAACTATTTTAGCCCTAGTCAAACCACTATCATGTCTTACCTGACCTCCTTCAGGGTCTTCTTAACTCGTGTCTCTGCATCCAAACTTGGCTCTCAAAAGCTATTGTTCATTCAGTTAGTCCACATGATATTATAACAATCAAATTTTATTATGGTAATTATTTGCATAAAACCCTTCAAAGAATACCCTTGGCTATTAAAATAAAGTCTAAAACTCTTGCCATAGCTCCCCAGTCTCTGAGTACAAGCCCTCAGCTTCATCAACTATCACGCAACCTTCCTCATTAAGTTACAGCTACTCCAATGTTTTCTCTACCCTTGGAGGCCACCAAGTCCTTTCTTACTTCAGGAGAATTGGGTTTGTCCCTCTGAAATACTGTTTGTTGAAAAACTGCTTTTAAGACCTCAGATTTCAGTAACCCAATTCTAAAGACTTACATTAAGTAAGTCATCCTATTAAATAATCTGATACTAATTTGTATCTTTATTTCAAAACATTTATTGGAGTTTACAAACCTGTAGATGTTCGTAGAAGAAAAAATAGAAGAAATTAGAAGACTTTACAGAAGGTTCTAAGTACTCTTCCTGACTTTGAACTACTCCAAGACTTTAAGTTCTTTCAGATTATTATTCACTTTTTGTAAGAACTCTGTCAGCCAGTAGGAGACAGATCACTTAGAAATTAAAGAATATTGTATCTTCCTGAAATTCCAAACGTAAAAAAATGATAGGGAGGAACTGGATTTTAAGAATAGGAACAAAGACATCATATTTTCTATGCCTCTTCCACTTTCCCAAGTTTCTAATAAATTAACCAGTTAAAACATAAACATGTATAGATCACATAAAATTGCTGAAAACTATGCTAATTGTTAGGAATAAATAAGTTTAAAATAATTCCCATCCCTCTGGTATTAGCATATTTGAGAGAAGGCAAGAAATTAAATAACTAAAATGTTATTAACACATGAAGAATTAGGACAGAGTGCCATCACAGCATATGAATAGGATATGTTTACATTTGAGGAAGTCTTCCCTGAGGAAATGTTCTTTAAGATGATGTTAATGGATAACCAAATTTAGCTAAGAGAAATGAAGGAGGAAGAGTTTTTTTCTACCTAGAGGAAAAGAATGTCTCAATGTTCTGAGGTGGGATGGAAAATATCATGTACATGAAAGAACGCAACAGAGATCAAGCAGAAAAGAGGAGAGAGTAGCAACATCTTGCAGATAATAAGAAATTCCCTATATTACTTTAAGGTCAAATAAATGTGCTTCAAAAAACATCACTTCCGCTGCAGTGTGGAGAATGGATTTGAAGGTGTTTGTAACGACTGCAGAGAAGCCACTGGGGAGAGGTCGTTGCTTTCCATAGTGACTTCTTAGAGGTGGTGAGTGATTGTTGCTTGGTTTATATTGATAGCAATGAAAATGGTGAAAAGAAGCCACATTCTTCAGCTGGGTGTGGTGGCTCATGGTTGTAATCCTAGCACTTTGGGAGGCTGAGGCGGGCAGATCACAAGGTCAGGAGATCAAGACCAGCCTGGCCAATATGGTGAAACACCACCTCTGCTAAAAATACTTTAGCTGGCCATGGTGGCAGGTGCCTGTAGTCCCAGATACTCAGGAGGCTGAGACAGGAGAATAGCTGGAACCCAGGAGGCGGAGGTTGCAGTGAGCAGAGATTGTACCACTGCACTCTAGCCTGGGCAAGAAGCCACATTTTAAAATATTTAAATAGTATAATCATTTCCATCTGGTCATGTAATGAATATAGTGTGCTAACAGAGAAATGAAGGACTTAAAAGTGATCCCCTAGTTGAACAACAAGAACACATAGACACAGGGCGGGGAACATCACACACCGGGGCCCGTGCGGGGAGTGGGGGGTTGGGGGAACGATAGCATTAGGAGAAATACCTAATGCAAATGACGAGTTGATGGGTGCAGCAAACCAATATGGCACATGTATACCTATGTAACAAACCTGCACATTGTGCACATGTACCCTAGAACTTAAAGTATAAAAAAAAAAAAGTGATCCCTTAGATTTCTGACTTGAACAATCAAGTGGGAAGTAATACTATTTACTGAGCTTAGGATGATGAGTAAACAAGGATAATAAGCTTACTTTTGGAAACGTGAAGTTTCAGGTACATTTTGGACCATTCGTAGGCACACGGATATATGTATCTAGAGCTCTTAGGAGGTGTCTGGTGTGGAATTTTTGTTAAGCTAAGAAAGTAAATTGCCAAGGGAAAGAGTGTAGTGCGAGATTAGGGACTTAGTCCTGATGAAATCTAAGTTTTGGTAGCTGGAAAGAATTAGTAAAGTGGGGAAACTAGACTAAGAATGAGTGACCTCAGAGAAAGAAGGGGAAAATATGATATTATGTCAAGAAGTTATTTGAAAAAGGTTTTTAGAAAAAAGATGTGATCAGCCTATGGAATACTGCTGAGTAATCGGAAATATTAAAACTCAGAATGTGCTTTACATTTGTTAGGAAGAGCAGTTTTAGGAAGAGTGTTTAGGAAAACTCCAGAATGGAGCAATTTCAGGGGTAACAAAACTTTGTTATAACCAGAGAAAACTCTTCTCCAGAGAATGATGGACCTTCTTCTTTCCATACGTACTATTTCTAAACAAATTGTTCCTTTCTTCTACACGTCTTGGGCTCTTACCATAACAAGTTAATGTGACATCCTCATAGTGACTGCAGTCATGATTTCCCCATCCACGATGTCTGCAATTCCAGATTGCCAACTCATTCCCCTGGCATATAATGTCGTCCAGCCAAATGGGGCGCAATACAGCAGGGCTATCAACAACTCCAGAAGAAATAAAAGAAGATGGACATCCTAGTTGCCTGCACACCACGGCAGCAGTATTCAAGTTCCACCCATCATCACATATAGTCCCCCACCTTTCTCGGAATTTCACCTCCACTCTCCCTGAACAGGAGCTGTTTCCATCCACTAGCCTCAAACCCAGATTGGCTTCACCTATGAGAAAGACAAGCAGACATATGAAAAATTGATTCAATTTTGAACCTGAAATAAAATCAAAAGGATTCTTAGAAGATAGCCCTGTTATGAATGAAGTTACCAAAAATAAAATAAAAAAAACCTAACTGAAAATACTTATAGGAGGGGTAGGTGAGACTTTTCTAAACACAAATACACAAGCAAACACACAAAAATCCTAGGTGAAAAAATCAATCATTAGCATGATATTCTTTATCGTTTTGCTTTAATTTTATACCTCATTTTTCAGAAAATATTTGTTCTGT
>NW_012112030.1:2865173-2869633 GCF_000951035.1 Colobus angolensis palliatus
AGGCGGAGCTTGCAGTGAGCTGAGATCCGGCCACTGCACCCCAGCCTGGGCGACAGAGCGAGACTCCATCTCAAAAAAAAAAAAAGAAAAATGAGAAAATTTGAGGTGAGAAGCTTTAATTTTTCATGAAAGGGAACTAGAGACCACATTGCAGCATAGTTTTGCTTTGCATTGTAATGTGAAAATAAAAAGAAGGGAAAGAAATTTTTCCTTTCTGTGCAATTCCCACCAATATAAACCACAGAAAAGATAAGGTCGGCTGTTTTGCAGGCAGAATGAAAGAAAGTCCCTTGGCTAGTCAGTTTCAAAATAATCTGTATCTGAGGATTCCACCTCACATTTTTGAAGGAGATGTTTTATATACTTAACAATTGAAAACATCCTGTAAGGTTGACATAATAATTTTCTACTCAATAAAATCTACAGCATTAAATACTTTTGAGTATTTATATCCTCAAATGTTTTAAATACATTCTGCAATAGGCTTTGCAGGAGGAGAAGACCTAGTCATCCATGACTGTAGTACGTTACTCCACCTCCCTAATCAACAGCTATGTGGATCACAGGTAGACAACCACTTCAGAAAAGGTCAGTCCTTCAGATGACCACTGACTACTCGTAATCCCGTCTTAAAAATTTGAAATAAGTAAAATGGATTTTAAAAAATCCTAGGTGAAAAAATCAATCATTAGCATGATATTCTTTATCGTTTTGCTTTAATTTTATACCTCATTTTTCAGAAAATATTTGTTCTGTTAGTGTACCTGGTACATGAAAAAGGGCACTGAAATCAAAACTATCCCTGCTCCCAACCTTCTTAATTTCTTTCTAAATTCAATTACAGTTATGATAAAGATATTACATTGGTAACTGTAATATGTTCTCTTTCTCCCTCTCTCTGTCTGTCTCTCTCTCCATTTCTTTCTAAACTCAGTTACAGTTATAAAAAGAAAAGCAATTAAACATTACTTTGGAAGTAAGGGAAGGGTAGAATATATAAAATATTTTCTACACCTCCCAGAGGGATACTATTAAAGTCAAAATAGAAACCCCTACCTTCCAGCGAATGATTCCTGAGGGTAGGTCTTACCTTGCCTTCCTACTCTAGTTAGACTCTTACCATAACAGTTCACACCAACATCTTCTCCATGATTACAATCATGGCTTCCCCATTCCCGGTGTTGACATTCCCAGAGAGCTGACTCATTTCCATAACAGGAAACATCATCAAGCCAAATTTTTCCGTATCTAGTCACGGCTTGTCCAAAATGAAACATGGCGAAAGAAAACGGACATCCAAGCTGTTTGCACACGACAATTGAGGCAGCAGGGTTCCACCCATCATCACACACAGTTCCCCACTGTCCCTGGAATTTCACCTCCACTCTGCCAGAGCAGGGACCATCTCCATCGACCAGCCTCAACTCCAAATCTGTTCCATCTACAAGAAAGACAGAAACATACACTAGAGATGGCAAAGATTAGAAGGCAGAAATAATATAAGTAGGTGAGATGGATGATGATCATTTAGCTTAAATGTTGTTATTAGAACTTACAGTAGAGAGAAAAGAAAAATGAGAAAATTTGGCCGGGCGCGGTGGCTCAAGCCTGTAATCCCAGCACTTTGGGAGGCCGAGACGGGCGGATCACGAGTTCAGGAGATCAAGACCATCCTGGCTAACACGTGAAACCCCGTCTCTACTAAAAATACAAAAAACTAGCCGGGCGAGGTGGTGGGCACCTGTAGTCCCAGTTACTCAGGAGGCTGAGGCAGGAGAATGGCGTAAACCCAGGAGGCGGAGCTTGCAGTGAGCTGAGATCCGGCCACTGCACCCCAGCCTGGGCGACAGAGCGAGACTCCATCTCAAAAAAAAAAAAAGAAAAATGAGAAAATTTGAGGTGAGAAGCTTTAATTTTTCATGAAAGGGAACTAGAGACCACATTGCAGCATAGTTTTGCTTTGCATTGTAATGTGAAAATAAAAAGAAGGGAAAGAAATTTTTCCTTTCTGTGCAATTCCCACCAATATAAACCACAGAAAAGATAAGGTCGGCTGTTTTGCAGGCAGAATGAAAGAAAGTCCCTTGGCTAGTCAGTTTCAAAATAATCTGTATCTGAGGATTCCACCTCACATTTTTGAAGGAGATGTTTTATATACTTAACAATTGAAAACATCCTGTAAGGTTGACATAATAATTTTCTACTCAATAAAATCTACAGCATTAAATACTTTTGAGTATTTATATCCTCAAATGTTTTAAATACATTCTGCAATAGGCTTTGCAGGAGGAGAAGACCTAGTCATCCATGACTGTAGTACGTTACTCCACCTCCCTAATCAACAGCTATGTGGATCACAGGTAGACAACCACTTCAGAAAAGGTCAGTCCTTCAGATGACCACTGACTACTCGTAATCCCGTCTTAAAAATTTGAAATAAGTAAAATGGATTTTAAAAAATCCTAGGTGAAAAAAATCCACTTAAAACAAGTGAAATTAATATTAACCCAAATCTACTTGTAAGCCAAAATTTTGAGGAACAGACAATAAAAATTTAATTGGGAAGCCAATGTGACGGGAGAAAACTTTAAAGCAACCATGACTTTTCAACGTGAAACTTTATGAATTCTGCGCATACGATGACAATGAGAGGGTGTGTTAGTAAGAAGAGCAAGTGAGCCAAAGGGACAGAGAGAAGTAATAAGGAGGAAGAAAAAGAGGGAAAAAGAGAAAGAAAGAGAAGGAGAGAGGAAGAGAGGGAGAGAGAGAGAGAGAGAGAGAAACAGGGCGAGAGAATACAATAGAAAAGGCTTCCCATTTCTGAGTTTCGGTCCACAATGGCTCAGTGAGAATATATTTTTCACAAGAGATACCAATATTCTTTCTGAAAGTGGATTGTGAGTTAACCATAAGTCTTCATTCAGTGTGGTCTTGCCTATACTATACTCATGAGAATAACCAGAAATTTTGGTTTCCTTATATTTCTCTTTCTGAGTTCCTAGTGCTGCTACTGTTTCCTATTTCTTTCTATATGTACATTTTTCTTTTTAGTTGAAATGTGTGTGAGGGGCATTCTAATGCTTGTGCCCATATCATATAACTCATAAGTCTAATGAAAGCTCTTAAAAATGTAGTTGGTATACACGCACACACACATACACAGAGATATATATTCTAATATGATCGATATTTGCCATTTCTATTTTTTCAATATATTGATTAAGGTATTTTTTCAATGTGTACATTAGGATTTCTACTAATTTTTAGACATACCAAATTTCTACCAAGGTGTGATAAAAATTATTGAAGAAAACTTGATAAATTAAGAACTTCTATTCTTCAAAATACACCATATAAAAAGTGAAAAGTCACAAATGTGAAGAATATATTAGCAACACATATTATGACTATGGAAAAGTCTCTAGATTGTATTTTTTAAATGTATATATTTAGAAAAATAAGCAAAATGGGCAAATGACTTGAACAGATATTTCACAGAAGAAAACAAAAGGCATGACCATTAAATACATGGAGAAATGCCTAAACTTGTTAGTCTTAAGGAAATTGAAAGATAAGATGAAAAGGTATAGCTTTATACTCTCTTGATTGGCAAAACTTTAGAACTCTGAATATTTAAAATATTAGTGAGGATATGGGTCATTGAAAATACATATACATTGTTGGCAGAATTCATCCTATTTGGTAAAGTTGAAAATACACACATCCCAGAACCTGGTAATTCTACTTCTACCTATAGACCCTAGTAAACTCCCACAGATCTGCACCAGAGACATATTTATAGCAGTATATTTGACCATAGTAATGAAAAATCCAAATAACTATTGACAGGATAATAGATGAATTCATTGGGAATATTTATTTATAGAAGATAATATATTTTGCTTAATGAAAACTGAATTAATTATAGCCATTGTAACAGCAGAGATGAAGCTTAGAAATATAATATTGAAAGACAAAAGCAAGTCCCAGAACACTAAATGCAGTTTGATGTATTATAAAGCTTAAAATAAGCAAAACTAAACAATACATTATTTCTGCATCTATATCTATCATATTATTAGAAAGTATTTTATTATTAAAAAGTAAGGTAGTGAGAAATGCGCAATTCAGGATAGACATTATCTCTGGTGGGATTGGAAGGTAGGTGGGAGAGAAGAAGAAAACATACTTAGAAAAAAGTGGTTGATAAAAATCCAGTTACCTGTTTGAGGAATGGATTTATGTGTGACATTACATTAGCTTAATGATTTGTGTATGTGTTGTAAAATGGCCATTTTTGTCTAATAAAATATAATATTAAACAGCAAGAAATGTAAAGCATTTTAAAAGCAAACACATTGGCCAGGCGCGGTGGCTCACGCCTGTAATCCCAGCACTTTGGGAGGCCGAGGCGGGCGGATCACGAGGTCAGGAGATTGAGACCATCCTGGCTAACACAG
>NW_012112030.1:2871103-2897250 GCF_000951035.1 Colobus angolensis palliatus
ATTTACATTAGGTATTTCTCCTAATGCTATCCCTCCCCCATCCTCCCACCCTGTGACAAGCCCCAGTGTGTGATGTTCTCTACCCTGTGTCCAAGTGTTCTCACTGTTTGGTTCCCACCTTATGAGTGAGAACATGCAGTGCTTGGTTTTCTGTCCTTGAGATAGTTTGCTCAGAATGATGGTTTCCAGCTTCATCCATGTCCCTACAAAGGACATGAATTCATCCTTTTTTATGGCTGCATAGTATTCCATGGTGTATAACATATATATGTTTTTAATTTTGTTTAATTCTTTCATTTCTGTATCTTGTAAGTTTTTATTAACCTATTTTTCTATTTGCAAAAATACAGTCTCCATATTTTTTCAATGAGACATTTTACATTTGGAAACTATCTTTATCTTTTTTCTTTTTTTTTTTGAGATAGAGTCTTGCTCTGTCGCCAGGCTAGAGTGTAGCGGCATGATCTAGGCTCACTGTAACCTCTGCCTCCTGGGTTCAAGCAATTCTCCCGCCTCAGCCCCCCAGGTAGCTGGGGTTATAGGCGCAACCACCACATCCAGCTAATTTTTGTATTTTTAATAGAGACATGGTTTCACTATGTTGGCCAGGCTGGTCTCAAACTCCTGACCTCAGGTGATCTCCCCGCCTTGGCCTCCCAAAGTGCTGAGATTACAGGCCTGAGCCACTGTGCCCAGCTGAACTTGGAAAGTATCTTTATCTGAAGGAGAAAAATGTCAACAAAAAATTTAATATGAAATGCGTAAAAATAATTTAGACACCTTTATTTACAGGATATAGCTATTGAAGGTCCAACATTATTTTTACATATTCTATTTCCCTCAAAATATGCATTTAGGGTAGTGAGTAGGGGAAAGGTAGGATAGAGGATTGTAAGCCCAAAAGTCATCATCCATCAGAACTCACTAAAACTGCTGATGAGAAAGCAGGAATTCAGGAGCAGGATGCAAGTTACCATAGCAGAGAAAAGGCTCTGATGACAGCAGCATCTTCCAAAATCTGGAGAAACAAAATACAGCAGGGTAGAATTTCATGTATTTCTAAGAAATGTCAGATGACCTCAATGACTTAAATCCAAAATAAAATAGAAGGAGTAAGATGAATTATTCTTCCACCTGTCAAGGATACCACAAAAGAAAGTCCTTTTCCCAGGAAAAGCCACAGGATTAGCTCCTGTTTGTGATGGAAAGGCACCAAATGGTTTGTAACAGGGCAGATATTTTAGCACATGATTCATTGAAAAATTGCATTCTATGTCCAAATATATTTTGTGGCTGTTTGATTAGCATTTTGGGTTACTGAGTTATTTTTACTTCTCAACCCTTCGACCCTCTCCTCAGTTTTACTAATGTGTTTTTCCTCCTAACGTTATCACCCTACTTTGTTCATTCATTTGCTCCTTTTTTGAGTATGACATATGTATCAGATCTTGTGCTTCATTATGGGAACAGAGGAATGAATAAGAGTTCTTGCCTGCATTCCGCTCAGTGGCTTGTGACTGGAATGTACAAGCAAATCAACATTTGGAGGTCACTATAATAACTGCTGATTGAGCTCATGATTATTTACCAAAGCTATCCACTTTTCTTCAGGGTCACTATGTTATTATTCCTACAGAATCTTGCCAGTTCCTCACTTCTCCCTGTCTTTTCAGTCATGCTCAGTTCTGCATCTAATAAAGTTTATGCTACACATGTGCAGAAAGAATGAATTGAGATAGGCAGGAGCAATACACAAGCGAAGGAGTTGAGAATTTATTCTGAGAGTTATTTGGAGACTTTAAAGAATTTAATCAGGGTGTAATAAATAAAATTTACATTATAGAAAGATTATTTTAAAGGAAGATGGGATGACTAATTCATAGGGATAAACACATATATAAGAAATACTTAAAAATAATATTTATCATCCTGTTTACTTGAGGAGTATTTAACAGCTGTAACTGCTACAGAACTATCATAAATAGTATTTTCATTAGTATCTTATGGAAAAGATGAAGTCAGAGTTAAACTGAGCGTGTGTAATCCCAGACAACAAAAAACAACAACCCTAAGAGGACAGAAGGAACAGTACCCAACGTGGAAAGGTCCATGCTGCTTGGGCCATGCAAAAGCAGAGACAGAAGGCGCGAGCTGCTTTGGTGGACATCTTTAGTTTTTCAAGTGATGCTTTGAAACTAAAATGGATCCTGGGCACTTCTCTAAGAAGAAGCAATCCCAAGTGAGCTTGGCAACAGTCAGCAATAACCATAGAGGAGACATTATTATTATAACTATCATCAGTCACATCCATCATTCTTGGAAAATGTACCCAAATCAAGAGAAAATCCTCCCTATAGAACCAAACAGGGAGAAATAAGTGTGGAATGGGCAATTAGTGTCCCAATTTCCTTCTTTTCCATCTTGTCCAAAACACTTATTAAGTTGGTCTTCCTTTTTCTCTTATTTCTTTTGTTCCTCATGATAAGAATATTTAGTTCCATCAAACCTCATGTGTATGATTATCCTAGGACGTCATTTCATCTGCCTAAATCCTTCCAGGAAACTCTGAGGGCCCACTTGTAAGAATGGTTAGAGCTAAAGATGAACTATAAAGAAGAAAAGGATAGTAAGCTGTGACACCAACACAATCAAGATCTGATGAATGTGAACAAACAGTGCAGTAGGAAAGTCTTGAGAAGGGGAACTATTAAAGTATAATTGCCAGAACTTGTGACCCTCTATATATCTAATACCATCTCACCAATTCAAGACCTTCATCTTTCCCATTCCTTTTCTAATTAGATACATGGCAGACAGCATGTTGAAAGTTAAATAATATTATCTTTTAAGTAACACACATGAATTATGAAAAACTGTAATTCATTAAGATGAGTCTTGCCAGATAGAAGGCAGCCAAGCTTCTCAAACTGTAGAAAGCCTTTTTCAAAAAGAAGGCTTTGAAAAATATCAGAATTTCTGCTGGTTTTCTAGAAATATGCTGGTCTTTGGTCATAAGCAAAATAGTTACAAAATATTGTTTGTAGTAATTGCACTGAGGAATGGCACAGAGACACAGTGCCAACAGAAGGAGCACTGCATTTTCAAAAGCCTCAATCCTATTTAGGAGTTATAAGTCCTGAATACAGCAAAAACCTCCCTTCATGATTCTTTATTTCCACTAAATGTCTATGAAGTGCAAGTTGAAAGGATACTACTAATTTCAGACGTGCTCTGAAATACTTCTTAGCCATATATTCCTTTCTTAGTCCTTACTCTTTAGGGTCCATCAAAGACTTATTCTTTGTTTTTTTATCATAATGTCTTTTTATTTATTTGTTTTATTAAAATTTATAGCAGAAAGATCAAGGGCTCAGACTTAGCTGGTCCTGAATTTAAATTATACTTTAGATTCTACTATATGACCTTACATAAATCAGTTAGTCCTTATAAGTCTTCATGTTCCATCTACCAATGGAGACAATAATATCTGTAAAATAGGTTACATGTGTTAATTAAATTGAAATGACCTAAAGCATTTACTGTAGTACCTGGTACTTGAGAACAATAAGTTTCTAATTTATCCCTTCTTTCCATTTCCACAACTTTATATCCTTGTGTGACTTCTAATCTCCAGTCTTTAGAATACATTTTCTGTTTACTTTATTAATGATTTCCTCCTTTCTTGGATTTCAATTTTGCCTCCAATATTGCTGCTACTCTAAGTTCCACAAAACTTCCAATTTTTTTACATTTCTCATGTCCTGTTTTCTTTTTACCTTACTACATAATATTTATATCTGTCTGTTGTTACACGTATTCTTACTATACCCACCATCTCCCAAATGGCAGAGCAAAATATAAGTAAACCCTTACCAATATGCCAAGAGTTGTGAGGCAGCATCATTATGGGACTATCTCTTCCTGAGTCCTGATTTAACTCCTGGGTCCTGTTATATATAATCTCAGAAGTGTACTCATGAGGTGAAAACAGATCTGCTATTTGGAAATGACAATACTGTAAAATTGAGTTCATAGTTCTCCAAAGGGGAAGTCATTTTAAAGCTGAGGTTTTTTTTTCTTTGCCACTTCCTTAGCACGTTAAGATATGGAAAACAAAGGAAGTTAAATAATATGCCTGGAAAGTCTCACAGAATAAAGAGAACTGTAAATTTCCACTCTAAATTTTAAAAAAGACTCATGTTTCACATTTAAAAATTTTTGCTCTACAAATGTGATCTTGTAAGCATAGTTTTATAGATATTTAAAAGATAAAATATATCATCAAATTTGTTTGCTTTAGCATACATATTTCAACCAGTTATGCTGAAAGGATCAGAAGAGGTTACATTGCAGAAATCTGGCTAATCTATGAAAGTTTTGCTGATGAAACATGAGCACAGATAAACATATTTGAAAAAGTTCATATAAAAATGTTTAACAAAAATGGAGTCCTTTAAAAGTGGTTTTTTATTGTTAATGATTATGTAAAAGAAAATAAAGCTAGGTCATCAAATGAGTTTGGAAAATATTCGTTTAAATGATTTCAACCATTAGGCAGAAAACCATGAGTGGCTTCTGAGCTCATAGCGATTGTTCTGTGTTTGGATGGGCCTGTACGTCCTGCCCTGCTTCTTTGGGAAAATTGCTTTTTCCATTCCTTGATATGTTAAGAATGGTAGATTATATCTAAGAGTGGTAGATTACATCTTTTCACAGGCCCATGTCTCCCCGATTACAGTGACAAGTTCAAGGAAAAGTCAATGACCCAAGTGAGCCCATCAGAGGGTTTGCCAGGATTTTTTGTACCATACTTCGATGTCGAGTAGGCCTATTAGTGAAAAAGAAGCTAATATATACAGAAATTAAAATGAGATATACAATATCTAAATACTTTAGATAAATAAGTCCTTATAAATCTCCATCGATGAATTCAAGAACTTTGTTTATTCTTGTCTCTTTTCAACTTAGATACATGACAAACCTTTTTTTTTTTTTATACTTTAAGTTCTAGGGTACATGTGCACAACGTGCAGGTTTGTTACATATGTATACATGTGCCATGTTGGCGTGCTGCACCCATTAACTCGTCATTTACATTAGGTCTATCTCCTAATGCTATCCCTCACCCCGCCCCCCACAATAGGACCCGGTGTGTGATGTTCCCCTTCCTGTGTCTAAGTGATCTCGCTGCTCAATTCCCACCTATGAGTGAGAACATGTGGTATTTGGTTTTCTGCAAGGGATGTAAAGGACCTCTTCAAGGAGAACTACAAACCACTGCTCAGTGAAATAAAAGAGGACACTAACAAAAGGAGGAACATACCATGCTCATGGATAGGAAGAATCAATATCGTGAAAATGGCCATACTGCCCAAAGTAATTTACAGATTCAATGTCATCCCCATTAAGCTACCAATGACTTTCTTCACAGAATTGGAAAAAACTGCTTTAAAGTTCATACGGAACCAAAAAAGACCCCACATTGCCAAGACAATCCTAAGCCAAAAGAACAAAGCTGGAGGCATCACACTACCTGACTTCAAACTATGCTACAAGGCTACAGTAACCAAAACAGCATGGTACTGGTACCAAAACAGAGATATAGACCAATGGAACAGAACAGAGGCCTCAGAAATAATACCACACATCTACAAAAATCTGAACTTTGACAAACCTGACAAAAACAAGAAATGGGGAAAGGATTCCCTATTTAATAAATGGTGCTGGGAAAATTGGCTAGCCATAAGTAGAAAGCTGAAACTGGATCCTTTCCTTACTCCTTATATGAAAATTAATTCAAGATGGATTAGAGGCTTAAATGTTAGACCTAAAACCATAAAAACCCTAGAAGAAAACTTAGGTAATATCATTCAGGACATAGGCATGGGCAAGGACTTCATGTCTAAAACACCAAAAGCAACGGCAACAAAAGCCAAAATTGACAAATGGGATCTAATTAAACTAAAGAGCTTCTGCACAGCAAAAGAAACTACCTCCAGAGTGAATAGTCAACCTACAGAATGGGAGAAAATTTTTGCAATCTACTTATCTGACAAAGGGCTAATATCCAGAACCTACAAAGAACTCAATCAAATTTACAAGAAAAAAAAACCCCATCAAAAAGTGGGCAAAGGATATGGACAAACCTTTATATAACAGAGGCTAAATAAAATTCTGCTGCAATTAATGCCGTGTATTTTGAAGTCAATTAAACATCAGAGCTTGCTAGATATTAGCGAGATGTGCCTCTGAAATGATAAAGTGCCTTTCTCAAAATGTAGTTACTTTCTTACTTCTCAGAACTGAGGTAGATGCCCAAAGTCAGAAGAAATCAGAAAGAAAACAGGAAGAATATTTTCTGGGAAAGCTTGAGATGAAATGTCTTTGGTAAAATGTAATTTACTAACTAGGATAGGTCACATGATGGAAGAATGGAAGACACAAAAAGAGGATGCTGAAACTTGTTCTACTATATTATTTCTCAACCATGCTGAGAAAAATTGCCTGAAATTTTTAAAATACAGTATGACCGGAAACTCTTTCATGCTAACAGAATCCACAGCAAACTAACTGCTGGTAAAATGATCTCACAGAAGTGGGAACTGAAAACAGAAAACAATGAAAACCTGATTATTGCTATTCTTTGATAGAACATATGCCTCCACAATATCTTTGCTACTGTTTTGAGCTTCTCCCATTTCTAGACTCCCAAGTTCTCTCACTCCAAATATTTGGTAGCAGATTCTAATCTAAATGAGTCCCTTTCTTGCCTTTATGATAAAAAGGCATAAGGGATGTGATAACTATCTCTTTGGGGAAATAGCTGGATATTCTGCTTCAAGATCTCACGCAAGGCTATAATCACATTGTAAATTGGGGCTGTGGTCTCACCTGGAAGCTTGACTGAGGAAGGATCTGCTCCCATGGCCACTGTTATTCCATGTATTGAATTGTGTCGCCCCAAAATTTATAGATTAAAGCCCTAACCCCCCAGTGTGACTATCTTTCAAGATAGGGCCTTTAATGAGGTAATTAAAGTTACATGAGATTATAAGGGTGAGGCCCTAATCCAATAGGATTGATGTCCTTATAAGAAGGGACATCAGAGCTTGTTCTCTTTCTTTCCACATATGTGCAGAAGAAAGGCCATATGATGACACAGACAAAAAGTGGATGTCTAAAAGCCAGTAAGAGAGCCCTCACTAGAAACAAATTTCCCAGTACCTTGATAATAAACTTCTAGCCTCCAGAACTGTGAAAAAATAAATTTCTGTCATTTTTAAGTTACTCAATCTACAGTACTCTGTTATGTTGATCCAAGCAGACAAATGTAGATTTTGGTATTCAGAAGTGGGATGCTTCTATAACAGATAACCTAAAAACGTGGAAGTGCCTTTGGAACTGGGCAGTGAATAGAGGCTAGAAACGTTTTCAAGTGCATGCCTGAAAAAGCCTAAATTGCCTTGAAGGGGCTGTCAATAAAAATATGAATGCTAAAAGCAATTCTGATGAAGTCTTCCATGGAAGTGAGGAACATGTTATCGGAAACTGCAGAAAAGATGATTTTTGTTTTAAAGTGGCAAATAACTTGTCTGAATTGTGGCTTAGTGTTTTGTAAAGTGTAGAATTTGTGAATTACAACTCCGGATTTTTAAAAGGGAAGATTTGTGAGCAAAGTGTTGAAAGCACAGCCTCAGTTTTCCTAATTGCTCTTGGTAAAAGGCTAGAGGGGAAAGATAAATTGACAGCATCGTTAGGCAAAAAAACAAAAACAAAAGCAACCCAGAAATTGAAGATTTGGAAAATTCTCGGCCTATTTATATAGTAAAAAAATGATAACATGTGTTCTGGAGAGAACATCAATGGTGTGGCTCCTCAATCACTCCATAGAGAAATTAACCATGACTTTTTTTCATCACCTTAGCAGGAGCCATGAATAGAGATGGGATTATAGCAGCAGAGACCCTGCCAGTTTGGACCAAAGAGAATAGAGATGGGTTGAAATAAATCACAGAAGGCTTTCTGACTTCTGAGATTCTGTAGGATGAAATAACAGAGCTATTCAGCTGTGAATATGCTTTATCCTTCAAGGAAAGGGATAAATGACCTTGAAGGTGATTCAGAGGTCATCAGTGCTATCACTCCCACTGTAGGCCCTGGGGAAAGGCTGTTTTGTCTTCAGTTTCAGAGGATGAGACCATCTCCTCAGTTTCAATGGACCAGCTGCCTCCATCCAGTATGTGGAGTGGAGTGTCCACAAAAAGTTTTAACAGGCTGCTACTTACAGCTGTAGTGGTGACAATGCCACCCCAGTGGGCCTGAAGGGCAGAGGACTCAGCCAAAGATAATAATTGTTGAACCTTAAGATCTAATGGAATTTGCCACTTCTCCTTTTTTGGAATGAGAATGTCTGTTTTATGCCTGTCCCACTACTGTTTTTTGGATGCACATAACTTGTCTGGCTTCACAGGTTCATAACTGGAAAGGAATTTTGTCTCAGGATAAATCATAACTTGAGTCTCACCCAAACCTGATTTAAATGAGACTTTGCACTTTAGACTTTAGAACTGATGCTGGAAAGGGTTAAGACTTTATGTGTTGTTGGAATGAGATGAACATATTTATCATGTGAGAATAACATGAATTTGGGAGTGGAGGGTGGAATGTTATGGAATGAATTTTGTCCCCCGCAAAATCCACAGGTTGAAGCCCTAATGTGACTATATTTGAAGATAGGACCTTTAGGGAAGTAATTAATGTTACATAAAGTTTTAAGAGTAAAGTCCTAATCCAGGATTACTATCCTTATAAGAACAAAACAACACACCAGAGAGCTCTCTTCACACATGCCAAGAGGAAAGGCCATGTGAGGACACAGAGAGAAGGTGGCTGTCTGCAAGCCAGGAAGAGAGCCCTCACCAGAAACCAAATTTGCTGGCACCTTGAACATGGACTTCTAGCCTCCAGAAATGTGAGAGAATAAATTTCTGTAGCTTAAGTCACCCAGTCTGTAGTATTTTGTTATGACAGCCAGAGGAGACTAATACAGTCCCTAATATGTTTGCTGGCAGAATGTGGTACTGAGGGGCTCAGTTTCTTGCCAAATTGGACTGAGGCTGCCCTGAGTTTCTTACCAGGAGGACATCCCCATAGAACAGAAAGAGTGTAAAATCTTGCAGAGAGAGAGAGAGAGAAAGAGAGAGAAATATGGAGTCACAGTCCTTTCTAACCTAATCTTGAAACTGATATCTCAGCACTTTTGCCATATTCTATTCATTAGAAGCAAGTTACTAGATCCGGCCCACACACAAGGGGAGCAGATTGCACTGAACATGAATATGTGAAGGCAGCTATAATTTGGAACAATTTTGGAAGAAATCTACAACAAAAAGTGAACAAAAAATAGACCAGAGAAACCAAAAGCTATAGGACAATATGCAGCAGACTTATAATTGGAATGCCGGGAGAAAAATGATGACAGAATGGGGCAGAAGAAAGACTCAAAGAAATAATGGTTAAGAATAATGACAGACAGCAAACCACAGTACAATGTACTGAAAGGACATCAAGTAAAAAAAGAATAACACACACACTCTACCTAGGTATAACATATTTAAATCTGCACAGGCATGAGAGAGAGAAAGAGAGATACAGAAAGAAAGAGAGAGATGCAGCCAGAGGAAAAAAAGCACATTATGTATATATAGAGAGAAAAAATATTACAGATGACCTCTTGTCAAAATTGTGCATGCATGAGGACAATGAAGATGATATCTACTAAGTGCTAAAAGAAAGAAAAGAACCTGTCAATCAAGAATACTCTGCATAGTGAATGCATATTTAAAAACCGAAGGAGAAATTTAAAAACCCTTAAACAAAGCTTGAGAGACGTCATTACCAGCAGACCTATATTAGGCTTAGTGATTTACTTCCAAAGCATGGAGTATAGAAGATGGTAAATAAATGTACAGTGGAGAAATCTAGCAAACACCACTTCAAACAAATGATCGGTGATCACATCCCCAGTGATAACATGTATATACCATGTATGCCCTGATATTTTGTGATGAGTAGGGCACTTCACCTCTGTGGTGTTCTTTCCCAAACCCCATTACTCCAACCTATTCACAAGTAAAACATGAGACAAACCCCAAGTGAGGGACATGCTAAAAAACACCTGACCATTACTCTTCAAAACTGTCAAGGTCATAAGAAATAAGAAAAGACTGAGAACATGGCATAGACCAGAGGACACTAAAAGACAGGACAGCTAAATGCAATGTAATACCCTGAATTGGATCCTGAAACAGAAAAGAGGCATTAATTTTTTAAAAACCTGCTGACATTTTTAAAAATCTGGAGTTTAATAGTAATTGGATTTGTTTTCCAGGGCTACCATAGCACAGTACCACTAACTGGATGGCTTAAAACAATAGTAATATATATTTTTTACAGTTCTGGAAATGACAGGAATGAAATCAGGGTGTCAGCAGGCCATGTCCCTACAAAAGCTCCAAGAAAGGAGCCTTCCTTGCCTCTTCCTGGCTTTTGCTTGTTGCTGGCAATCATAAGCATTCCTTGGTTTGAAGATTCATCATCACTCCAGCCTCTGCCTCCACCACCACACAGCATCCTTCCCGTGGGTTTCTAAGTCCACATTTTCCTCCTCTTGTAAGGACATATCATTGGATTAGGGCTTACTCTAATCCAGTATAGCCTCATTTTAACTGATTACATTTGCAAAGACCCTATTTCCAATTGAGGCCACATTCATAGACACAAGGGATTAGGACCTGAACATATCTTCTGTGGGGACACAATTCAGTCCACGACAATAATGTACCAATGCTGGTTTCAAAGTTTTGACAAATGTTCCGTGATGATATTAGATGATAATTATTAGATTAGGGGAAATTGAAAATGGATGAGCAGTAAATGGAAACTCTCTTTATTATCTTTGCAACTTTTCTGTAAATCTAAATTATTCTGATACAAAAAGTTTATTTAAAAGAGAAGTGAGAAGTGTATCTTTTAAAAGCATGTTTATAAAACATTTGAGGAAATATGCTGAAAGAAGGAAAATGAGCAAGCTACCCTACATTTCCAAATGCAAACATAACCTATTTGTATAATTTATGATGTTATTATAAATCACAGCTATAGATTTATACATATATGTATATAATATACGTTTCTTAAATTATAATATTCTTTCTTTAGATATATTTATTAGGAGCTTTCATAGTCCACTGTGATTCCAAAAATAATAAATTGCAGTGGTGAGGGACAAATTCCTTTTTCCTTCCCTACAGCTTATGTGGTCTCCTTATAGATACTATAGCAGAAATTCGGGGTAAGCAACAATATATAGTAAGGAAAAAGTGAGGAATTCTAGGGCCAGAAATATTTTTTAAAATTTTGGCTTTAAAATTTTCTAACTAGAAAACCTTTAGAGAAAACTAGAACACACATGCAAAAAAGATTTTAGATGACAAAAAAATTATTTACAACCACTCTAGGGCTACCTATTTGTCAGATAACCATGAGATCATGCTAGGCAGGAAGGGCAAGACAATGGAGGATATGACTAGGTAGGAGGACATAGCATTTGTTTGTGGTCTGAAAGGACAGTGGCAGGTTACAGAAAATAGACTGCAGTTCTATAAGAACCCAGAAATCCCCACAGGCCAAGAAGGAGGGCTTATGTTTACAGATTGAGCTGGTGAGATCACAGAGTCAACAGCAGCACCAAGCAGAAGACATGATACTGTTTCATCAAAGTAATGCCAACATCTGTATCTATGACTCACCTAATCCTAAATAAATGCATTTGCCCATAGTGACAAGGCAACTAATGTAAATGCATGAAGTGAATTGAGATCGGAATGTGGTACAATGGCAGGTGCATGTCCTGTTGGAAGGAAGAAGAGGTTACTCACCTCCAAGTCACCGTTGTCATGTTGAAATGATGGCCCAATGTTTTCAGACCTCCTGATTTTCAAGAGAAACAGAAATCTGTATTATATTAGCAATAATCCAGTCAAAAATTGGAAGAAAAAAGATACATTTATAATGACAACAAATGCACAAACTTACTTAGGAGCCAATTAAACAAGAAGTGTTAGGACTGTTACATTATAACATACAATAGAGAGAGAGATTATTAATAATGAATGAATTGTATTGGGTGGACAACAGAAGGAGATAATTCTGTAAAGGAGTCATTAAAAAAAGTAATCTAATAATTATTAAGGTGGCAAAGATAAACATTTTTATTTCTAAAGTACATCGTTTTCCAAAGAACATGATTTGTTTAACTAGGTGATTGAAGTGGCCAAGTGATATAGACATTAAAGATAAGAAAAACTTGAGACTAGACAGAGACAAAAGCAAACCTTGAGAGGACAATTTTGTTAATATAAATTTGTTTCTTATCTGTATGGAGGTGGCCCTTATTCTAGGTTTGCCTTTGTTTCATCAAAGTAAATAGGTTACCTACAAAGAGTAACAGTTTCACAAATTTATGCTTAAGTGGGTATAAGACAATGAAAATTGGAAAGGTTTTGACTCCATATAAACTGTATTTTGTTTTGAAAAGCAATATAACATGATGGTGAGGAATGTGGCCACTTGATCCAGAGCACCTGGGTTCAAATTTCAGCTCTGTCATTACTAGCTGCATGCTTTTAAGCAAGTCATTTAACCTCTCTGTATTTTAGCTTTCCCAAATCTAAAATGGGTATAAAAAAGTATGTACCTCATAAAGTTATTGTGAGTATTAAGTTTTTAATTCATATAAAGCATTGAGACAGTCCCTAGCACATAGTGAGCACCATGTAAATGTTAACTCTTATTACATGGAGTGGAGATTTCACCATGAAGAGGAAATACTGAGCAATAAAAGAAGGGGAGAGAACATTACTACTAATATTCTGTCAAACAATGATGGAAAGTCTGAAAGCACCACAACAATGTTTTTTAACCATCCAGGAATGTATTAACAGGAAATATTTTAACAATTAATGTCTGATACATAATTTTGATAAAAATAAATCTAAAATATAGGTAAAGACTCTATATTAAATATTACTTTGAAACATGTACATAAAGATTTATGTTAATTAGCATTATGCAGAGTTCCTTAGTATATATACTCTAAAAAGATATATACATGTGTTCATATTTACACACACACATATATATAGTACCTGGCATATGATTGGATGCATAGTATATGGAATATAATTGGGTACTTAATACATAATACCTGACACATAGTAGGTGCTCAAAAAGTTTTGCTGAATAAATGACTAAATAATTTAGTTAATTTGTGTCAAATATATATTTGAAATTGACAAGAAGTGCAAAAATACAGAAAGTGTGCCAAATGGCATGTTTCCACAAGAGGGTTGCTTTGGAGACTTAAATGTCAGAAAGGGGTGTTTGTAATACCTGGATACTAAGAAAGCATTAAAAATCAATTTTCACCTTTCACCTGGATCTCGGCAAGATGGCACAATAGAGTTTTCCAACACTCGCTCCCTACAGAAACATTTGAACACTATTCATGCACAAAAATGCCCTCACAAAAGCTAAGAAAACGGGTGACAGACTATAGAACATATGTGTAGCACAGCAATAAGAAAAGATGCACTGGAGAGGAAGGACAGTTTTACATGATCAACATCACCTCTGCCCTAAACCCAGAAAGCATGATGTGGAGACAGATACCCTCCCTGGAAAGGGAAGTAAGCATCAGACTTTGCCTAGAACTTCAACACTAAGCCTGCCCTAACAAAACCCAACACTGGGCAGGCCCAAGGCCCCAGACTCCAGGGTCGCAGCCATAGACTGGGTTCCAGGCCCACGCTGGTGTCAGGCCAGATCCTACAGCCCTAGGCTCCAACCATGCTTGTTGGACTCAGTCTTGAGTCCTGCCATACCACCAGACCTACTCCAATGGCCTCAGGCTGCAGACTGCCTTAGTACCAGGCTGGTCCCAGCAGTCCTGGGCTTCAGATACACCCCAGGGCCAGGCCATTCCCCAAAGACTCAGACTTCCAGCCTTTTCCTGCAGCCCTAGACATCAAGCTAGCATCCATGAACCAAGTCTCCAGACTGACACCTGCAGTTACAGGATTGAGGCCCATCTAGCATCAAGCCAATGCCTGTGGCTCCAGGATCTATGCTTACTCCCACGGACCCAATCAGAAGGTAAACTCAAGTAGATCCAGGCTCCAGGCCCAACCCCATGGATCTTGACACCAGGCTCACCCACCTTCTGGCCAAGGCCCCAGGCCTACCTGCATGAGGACTTCAGTAGCATGCTTTTCTGTGAACCATGCCAAATGACCTGTCCATAACTTCTGGATGGGCTAAGTGATAGAGGGCTTTCCCATACAAAGCAAGTCTCCAAAGACCGCAATAAGTCCCTACCTCTTTAAATGCACAGACACCAACATAGCCACGAGGACCAAGAACACAGCCACGAGGATCAGGCAAACATGGCATCGCCAAGAAACAACATAAAGCACCAGTAAAAAATTGATACAGTTTGGATATGGTTGTTTGCCTCCACCAAGTCTCATGTTGGCATTTGATCCCCAGTGTTAGGGGTGCAACCTAATAGGAAGTGTTTGGGTCACGGTAGCAGATCCCTCTTGAACAGATGAATGCGCTACCTGGGGTAAAGGTTAAGTAAGTTCTTGCTCTATAAGTTCCTGTGAGAGCTAGTTGTTAAAAAGAAACTGATGCCTCGACCCTATCTCTTGCTTTCCCTCTTGCTAAGTTTTCTTGGCACACATTGGCACCCCTTCTCTTTCTGCCATGAGTAAAAGCAACCTGAGGCTCTTATAAGATGCTCACTCTTGGATTCTCCAGACATGAGAATTGTGAGCCAAACAAATGTTTTTCTTTATAAATTACTCAGTCTCAGGTATGTCTTTATAGCAACACAAAACAGACTAAGACACCAACTCTAAAGAAATGAATATATGAACTGTCTAACAATGAATCCTAAATAATTGTTTTAAAGAAGCTTGGTGAATAAGATAATACAGAGAAGCAATTCAATATAATTCAGAAAACAATTACCAAAATAAATTAAAAAATTAACAGAAAGGTTAAAATTCTAAAAAAGAAAAAAATTTAATAAAAATTCTGGACCTAATAAATACAATGAAGAAATAAAAATGCAATAGAGAGCCTCTACCACAGAACTGATCAAGCAGAAGAAAGTATAATATATGTGAACTCAAAACCAGTCAGAGGAGAAAAAGAAATAAAAAGAAAGGACAAAAATTTATGAAACAGCATCAAATGAGTAAATATTCAAATTATATCATTTAAAAAAGGAGAAGAAAGAGACAAAAGGCCAGAAAACATATTTTAGAAAATAAATATCGAGGTATAGGGAAGACAAAGGTCTCCAATCAGATTTAATGCAAACAAGACTCCAAGACATATAATTATAATCACACTGTCAAAAGTCAAAGACAAAGAGAGAATCCTAAAGGCAGCAAGAGAAAAGACGCATATCAAATGCAAGGGAGATCCAAAAAGAAGAGCAGTGGACTTCTCAGAAGAAAATGTACAAGCCAGAACTGTGTGAGATGATATATTCAAAGTGCCAAAGGAAAAAAACAAACAAGAATATTTTACCCAGAAAATCTGTCTTTTAAAAATGAAAAAGAGGTAGACTTTTCCAGAAAATGAAAAGCTAAGGGAGTTCATCAACACTATGCTTGTCTTAAAAAAAATACTAACAGAAGTTCTTCAAGCTGAAAAAAAAAGGTAGCTGATTAGCAACATCAAGACATGAAAGTGTAAGACTTACTAATAAAAGTAAGTAGGTAGTCAAATTCAGAATACTCTAATACTGTAACAATGATGAAATTTTTATATCTTTTATATCTTTAGTATGTAAATTTTTTATATCTTTAGTATGATAGTTGAAAGACAAAATGAATAGAGTAATAATAGCTCCAATAATTTGTTAAGATGTAATATAAACAATATAAAAAGATGTAAACTGTGACATCAAAAACATAAAATGTATTGAGCAGCAGAGTGAAAGTCTTATTTTTTATGCAATCAAAGTTACATTGTTGTCAGCTTAAAAATAGCCTATTATAACTATTAGGTATTTTATATAAGCCTCATGGTAATTACAAAGCAAAAACCCATAGTAGATACCCCAAAAATAAAAATCAGAACCAATGCAGTGGTACATGACTATAGTTCCAGTTACTTGGGAGGCCAAGGCAGGAGGGTCACTTGAGTCTAGGAGCTTGAGGCTATAGTGTACTATAATCACACCTGTGAATGCTACTGCACTCCAGCCTGGGCAACAGAGACCCCCATCTCTATTTTTAAAAAGAGTAAGAAATCAAAGCATACCACTAGAGACAATCATCTAATGACAAATGAAGACAGCAAGCAAGAAAGTAACAAAACATCTACAAAACAACCAGCAAATCATTAACAAAATGGCAGTAGTGAGACCTTACTTATAAATAATTACTTTGAATGTAAATGGATTAAATTCTCTAATCAAAAGACAGACAGGCTGAATAGATTAAAAAACAGGACTCAGCAATACACTGACCACAAGCGACTCACTTTAATATTAAGGACACACACAGAATGAGAATGAAATGTTGGGAAAAGTTAATCCATGCAAATGGAAACTAACACAGAGCAAAGGTAGCTATACTTATATCAGACAAAATAAACTTTAAATTAAAAACTGTAAAAGGTCCAGGCACGGTGGCTTATGCCCGTAATCCTAGCACTTTGGGAGGCCGAGGCAGGTGGATCACCTGAGATCAGGAGTTTGAGACCAGCCTGGCTGACATGGCGAAAGTCCATCTCTACTAAAAATACAAAAATTAGCTGGGTACAGAGGTGGGCATTTGTAATCCCAGCTACTCAGGAGGCTGAGGCAGGAGAATAGCTTGAACCCAGCAGGCGGAAGTTGCAGTGAGTGGAGATCCTGCCACTGCACTCCAGCCTGAGTGACAGAGCCAGACTCTGTCTCAAAAAAACAAAAAAAAAAAAAAAAGAAAAGAAAAGAAAAAAGAAACTTTAAAAGAAAAAAAAAAAGAAGGTCATTATATAATGCTAAAGGGGTCAATTAATCAAGAGGACATAACAATTGTAAATCTACACACATCCAACATAGGAGAACCTAAACATATAAAGTAAATACTAATAGATCCAAAGGGAGAGATAGAATTTAATGCAGTAAACAGTAAGGGACTTACATACTCAACTTTCAGCAATTGTCAAATTATTCAAACAGAAAATCAATAAGGGAACATCAGATTAAACTACACTTAATAGACATATACAAAGCATTCTATCAGCAGCAGAATAAATATTTTTATTAAGAACACATGGAACATTCTCCAGTATTGATCATATGTTAGGTCACAAAACAAGTCTACACAAATTTAGGAAGACTAGAATTACATCAAGTCTCTTTTCCAAACTTAAAACTATTAAATAGAAATCAGTAACAAAAACATTGAAAAAATTCACAAATATATGGAAATTACTCGAATGCTTCTGAACAAGAAATGGGTCAAAGAAGAAATTAAAAGGTAAATCAAAAAGTATTTAGAGACAAATGAAAATGGAAATAACATATCAAAGCTTATAGGATGCAACAAATGTAGTTCTACAAGGGAAGTTTACAGCATTAAACATCTACATAAAAAAAATCTCCAATAAGCAACCTAATGCTATAACTCAAGGAACTAGAAAAAGAAAAACAAACTAACCCTAAAGCTAAGTACAAAAAGGAAAGAATAAATGACGGAGCAGAAGTAAACCAAACAGACTAGAAAAACAAACAAAAGACTGAAAAAACTAAGAGTTTGTTTTTAAAAAGATAAATTTGACAAACATTGACCTAGACTAAGAAGAAAAGAGAGAGCACTCAAATAAATAAAATCAGGTATGAAAAAGGAGACATTACAACTGATGTCCCATAAATACTAAGGACCACAAGAGACTAACAATAAATTGAACAAATATCCAAGCAAGAAAGCACAATCATAAGCACAAACAAAACAGAACAAACAGGTGAGAGATCATGGTACCTGGTTTTAACATAATAACAAGGAAAGAGACACTGAAGAAGGTAGGAAGGACAGTCTTGCATTGTCTACACTACCCACCCCAAGCCGCAGGCAACACAGCATGGAGAGAGGGTCTGTGTGCTTAGGGGAAGAAGAATGAAGTGAGTATGAGACTTTGCATTGGAGCTCAGTGCCACCCTCTCACAGTGGACCTCAACACCAGGCAGCATTCTACCAGTGCCCACTTACACCAGCACTGGGCCAGAGGGGAATCCTCAATCCCAATGGAAGAAAACTGAGTCCCAGCTAGGTTCACCACTGGCTGACTACAATGGCCTGGGAACCCTAATAAATTCAAGTGGCAGTCAGGCCACAGTGACTGCAGTCTTTGGGCAAACCTTGGTGCTGTACTGGTCTTGGAGGCAGTGGGCTTGGAATATGACCCAGTGTGACACCAGCTGTGGTGGCCATGGGAGTGCCTGCATCATCTCTCCCTCAACTCCAGACAGTGCAGTATGTGGAGAGACTCCTTCCACTTCGGGGAAGAAGATGGAGGAATATGGAGGACTTTGGCAACTCGGGTACCTGTTGAGCCACAGTAAAATAAAGCACCAGACAGATTCTTGAAGACCTCAGTTCCAAGTCTTTCCTTCTGAATAGCATTTCTAGGCCCATCCCAGGACAAAAGGGAATCCACTGTTCTGGTGGGACAGACCCAACCCTAGCAGAATTCCCCACCTGCTGACTACAGGTAGCGGTGGATCTTAAATAAACATCAATGGTAGCCAGGTAGTAATGTCCTCAGACTTTGGGTGAGCCCAAGTACTGTGTTGGTCTGGGAGGCCATTGGCCTCAGGTGTGACTCAGTGTGGTGCCACTGTGGTAGCCATGAGAGTGCCTCAATCATACCTTTCACAACTCCAGGCAGCCCAGAATCCATCTGGGAACCGAGGGAATTCTCTTTTATCTTTCCCAAGTCCACCAAGGCTGTGTATCTGAGTCTGCAAAAATTGTAGCATCCTGAGGCTTAGGGTGCCCTCTAGTGCTCAGAGGCTGCCATTACCACAGGCTTAGGTAACAATCCCATTTGAATTCTCTCTCTTTTTTTGTTTAACTTTTATTTTAAGTTCAGGGGTTCATGTGCAGGTTTGTTACGTAGATAAACCTGTGTCATGGGGGCTTGTTGTACAGATTATTTCATCACCCAGGTATTAAGCCTAGTACCTGTTAGTTATTTTTCCTGATCCTCTCCCTCCTCCCACCTTCCACCTTCCAAAAAACCCAGTGTGTCTTGTTCCCCTGTAAGTGTTCATGTGTTCTCATCATTTAGCTCCTACTTATAAGTGAGAACACGTGTCATTTGGTTTTCTCTTCTTGACTTAGTTTGCTAAGGATAATGTCCCTGCAAAGAACAGTCTCACTGCATAGAATTCCTTGGTGTATATGTATCACATTTTCTTTATCCAGTCTTCCATTGATGAGCATTTAGGTTGATTCTGTGTCTTTGCCATTGTGAATAGTGTTGCAATGAACATACACGTGAATGTCTCTTTATAACAGAATGACTTGTATTCCTTGGGTATATACGCAGTAATGGCATTGCTGAGTCAAATGGTATTTCTGTCTTTAAGGTCTTTGAGGAATCGCCACATTGTCTTGCATAATGGCTAAACTAATTTACACTCCCACCAACAGCATTCTTTTCTCTCCACAACATTGTCAGCACCCGTTATTTTTTGACTTTTTAATAATAGCTGTTCTGACTGGTGTGCGATGGTGTCTCATTGTGGTTTTAATTTGCATTTCTCTAATGATCAGTGATATCAAGTTTTTTTCATATGCCTTTTGGCTGCATGTATGTCTTCTATTAAGAAGTCTCTGTTTATGTCCTTTGTCTGCTTTTGCATGGGGTTGTTTTCTTCTTGTAAATTTAAGTTCCTTATAGATGCTGGATATTAGACCTTTGTTGGATGCATAGTTTGCAAAATTTTTCTCCCATTCTGTGGGTTGTCTGTTTACTCTCTTGATAGTTTATTTTGCTGTGCAGAAGCTCTTTAATTAGATTCAATTTGTCTATTTTTGTTTTTGTTGTAATTGCTTCTGGCATCTTCATCATGAAATCTTTGCCCTGCCCTTGTCCTGAATTGTATTGCCTAGGTTGTCTTCCAGGGTTTTTATCTCCACCTGGTCCCACGTGTCAAGGGGGACACGTGTCAATGGAGAAAGGATTCCCTATTCAATAAAAGGTGCTGTGGCCATGTGTGGTGGCTCAGGTGACACGTGTCCCCCTTGACACGTGGGACCAGGTGGAGATAACTGGTCCCACATATCACCTTATTGATAGGTGATATATCAAATATCACCTTATTACAATCCAAGGTGAGATGTGGGTGGGGACACAGAGCCAAACCGTATCAGGCACTATGGCCATTTTAATGATATTGATTCTATCCATGAGCATGGAATGTTTTCCAATTTGTTTCTTTCATCTCTGATTTCTTTAAGCAGTGGTTTGTAGTTCTCCTTGTAGAGATCTTTCACCTCCCTGGTTAGCTGTATTCCTAGGTATTATATTCTTTTTGTGGCAATTCTGAATGGCAACTGTGTTCCTGATTTTGCTCTCTGCTTGACTGTTGCTGGTGTATAAGAATGTTAGTGATGTTTGCACATTTTGTATCCTGAGACTTTGCTGAAGATATGTATGAGCATAAGAAGCTTCTGGGCTGAGACTGGGGTTTTCCAGATATAGGATTATGTCGTCTGCAAAGAGAGATAGTTTGACTTCCTCTCTTCCTGTTTGGATGCCCTTTATTTCTTTCTCTTGCCTGACTGGCCTGGCCAGAACTTCCAATACTATGTTGAATAGGAGCGTGAGAGAGGGCATCCTTGTCTTGTGCTGGCTTTCAAGGGGAATGCTTCCAGCTTTTGCATAGTCAGTATGATGTTGGCTGTGAGTTTATCATAGATGGCTCTTATTATTTTGAGGTATGTTCCTTCAATAACTAGTTTATTGACAGTTTTTAACATGAATTGATGCTGAATTTTATTGAAAGTCTTTTCTGCACCTATTGATATAATCATGTGTTTCTTATCTTTAATTCTGTGTATGTGATGAATCACATTTATTGATTGCATATGTTGAAGCGATCTTGCATCACAAAGATGAGGCCTACTTGACCGTGGTGGATAAGCTTTTTGATGTGCTGCTGGATTCAGTTTGCCATTATCTTGTTGAGGATTTTTACATCAATGTTCATAAAGGATATTGGCCTGAAGTTTTCTCTTTTTGTTGTATCTCTGTCAGTTTTTGGTATCAGGATGATGCTAACTTCATAGAATGAGTTAGGGAGGAGTTCCTTCTTCTCAATTTTTTTGGTAATAGTTTCAATGTAAATAGTACCAGCTTTTCTTTGCACATCTGGTATAATTCAGCGGTGAATCCCTCTGGTGCTGGGCTTTTGTTGTTGTTGTTGTTGTTGGTTGGTAGGCTATTTATTACTACCTTAATTTCAGAGCTCATTATTGGTCTGTTTATGGAATCAATTGTTTCCTGGTTGTCTTGGGATGGTGTGTGTGTTCAGGAATTCATCCATTTCTTCCAGATTTTCTAGTTTATGTGCATAGGGGTGTTCATAATATTCTCTGATCGTTGTTTGCATTTCTGTGGAGTTAGTGGTAATATCCCCCTTGTCATTTCTGATTGTGTGTGTTTGAATCCTCTCTCTTTTCTTCTTTATTTGTCTAACTAGTGGTCTATTTTATTAATTTTTTCAAAACGCCAACCCCTGAATTTCTTGATTTGTTTTGGATGTTTTTTCATATCTCTATTTTTTTTTCAGTTCAGCTCTGACTGGTAATTTCTTGTATTCTGCTGTCTTTGGAGTTTATTTGCTTTTGGTTCTCTAGTTCTTTTAGTTGTGATACTAGGTTGTTAACTTGAGATCTGTCTAAGTTTTTGATATGGGAATTTAGTGCTATGAATTTCCTTCTTAATACTGCTTTAGCTCTGTCCCAGAGATTCTGGTATATTGTATCTTTGTTCTCATTAGTTTCAAAGAACTTCTTGATTTCTGCCTTAATTTAATTATTTACCCAAAAGCCATTCAGGATCAATAAACATGCCCATCAAAAAGGTAGAAAGACTTCAAATAAGCAACCTAATCACGCATCTTAAAGAACTAGAGCAAAAACAAGAGCAAATCAAAGCCAAAATTAGAAGATGAAACAAAATAATAAAAATCAGAGCAGAAATAAATAAAATTGAAATGAAGAAAACAATACAAAAGATCAATGAATCAAACAGTTGATTTTATGAAAATTAAACACAATTAACAAGCCTTTAGTTTAGTAAGCTAGACTGAAAAAGAGGGGGAATCCAAATAAAGTCAGAGATGAAAAGAAAGACATGAAAATTGATACTGCATAAATTCGAAGGATCATTAGTGGCAACTATGACTATTAGCTAATTAATTGGAAAATCTAGAAGACATGGACAAACTCCTAGACACATACAACCTATGAAGATTGAACAATTAAGAAATCCAAAACCTGAACAGATCAATAACAATAATAAGATTGAAACCATAGTAAAAAATCTCCTATTTAAAAAAAAAAAAAAAGTCTGGGATCCAATGGGTTTAATGATGATTCTACCAAGCATTTAAAGAAAAGAACTAATACCAATCTTACTCAAACTATCCCCAAAAATAGAGGAGGAATGAATACTTCAAAACTCATTGTATAAGGCCAGTATTGCCCTAATACCAAAACCAGACAAAGACAGACACACACACATATATATATATAAAAAACTACAGGCCAATATCACTGATGAATATTAATGCAAAAATCCTCAACAAAATACTAGCAAACCAAATTCAGCAATATCAAAACCAGACAAGGACACATCAAAAAAAGAGAAAACTACAGACTAGTATCATTAATGAATATTGATGCAAAAATCTTCAATAAAATGCTAGCAACCCAAATTTAACAATACATCAAAAAAAATTATTCATCATGATCAAATGGGATTTATCCGTGGAATGCAAAGATGGTTCAACATATGCAAACCAATCAATGTGATACCTCATATCAACAAAATGAAGTATTAAAACTATATGATCATTTCAATTGATGCCAAAAAAGCGTTTGATAAAATTCAATATCCCTTCATGATGAAATTTTAAAACTTCATGATAAAAACTTTCAAAAACCTGGGTATAGAGAGAATATATCTCAACATAATAAAAGCCATATATGACAGACCCACAGCTAGTATCATAGTGAATGGGGAAAAACTGAAAGCCTTTTCTCTAAAATCTGGAACACACAAGGATGCCCACTGTTACCACTGTTATTTAACATAGTACTGAAAGTAACCAACTGGAATGTTCATACACTGCAGATGGGAATGTAAATTAGTACAGTCACTATGGAAAACAGTATGGAGGTTACTCAACAAGCTAAAAATAGAACTACCGTATGATCCAGCAATCCCATTCCTGGGTATATAACCAAAAGAAAGGAAAGCAGTATATTGAAGAGAGATCTGTATTTCCATGTTTATTGCAGCAGTGTTCACAACAGCCAAGATACAGAGTTAATCTAGCTGTCCATCAGTGGATTAATGAACAAAGAAAATGCCATCCAATGAAATATTATCCAGCCATAAAAAGAATAAAATCCTGTCATTTGCAGCAACATGGCTGGAACTGGAGGATATTATGTTAAATAGGCCAGGCACAGAAAGAAAAAATGGTACATTCTCACTCATATATGAGATATAAGCAAATGGATCTCATGGAGATAGAGAGGGTGGAAGGGGAGGGGGGAAGGGGGATAAAGAGAGATTGGTTAATGGGTACAAAACTACTTTTAGATAGAAAAGATAAGATCTAGTCTTTAGTAACACAACAGTCTTCCTGTGGTTAACAATAACATTGCATATTTCAAAATAACAAATTATATAATTGATTTTAATCAATTACATTTTAAAGACTATAATACATTTATTTTTAAGAATATAGTATAATTATATATAATATAATTAATCAAATATTAAGAAATAATATTCAAGGTGATACATATCCCAATTACCTTGATATGATTGTTATATGTTGTATGCATGTATCCAAATATCATGTGTATCCCATAAATATGTACAACTATTACATATCCAAAAAAAAAAGACTTTAGTGTAAGAAGTGAAAGTGTAGGGGGCGGTTCCAAGATGGCCGAATAGGAACAACTCCAACCTCCAGCTCCCAGAACGAGCGACACAGAAGACAGGTGATTTCTGCATTTCCAACTGAGGTACAGGGTTCATCTCACTGGGGCATATCACACAGTGGGTGCAGCCCACTGAGTGAGAGCCAAAGCAGGGTGAGGCATCGCCTCACCTGGGAAGCACAAGGGGGAAGGGAATTCCCTTTCCTAGCCAAGGGAAACTGTGACACATAGCACCTGGAAAATCAGGTCACTCCCACCCTAATACTGTGCTTTACCAAGGGTCTTAGCAAACAGCACACCTGATGATTATATCTCACACCTGGCTTAGAGGGTCCCATGCCCACGGAGCCTCCCTCATTGCTAGCACAGCAGTCTGAGATCTAACTGCAAGGCTGGGGAGGGTTGCCCACCACTGCTGAGGCTTGAGTAGGTAAACAAAGCGGCCGGGAAGTTCAAACTGGGTAGAGCCCACTGCAGCTCAAGGAGGCCTGCCTGCCTCTGTAGACTCCACTTCTGGGGACAGGGCATAGCCAAACAAAAGGCAGCAGAAACCTCTGCAGATTTAACTGTCCCTATCTAACAGCTTTAAAGAGAGTAGTGGTTCTCCCAGCACAGACTATGAGATCTGAGAACAGACACACTGTCTGCTCAAGCAGGCCCCTGACCCCTGAGTAGCCTAACTGGAAGACACCCCCAACTAGGGGCAGAGTGACACCTCACACCTCACAAGGCCAGTTACCCCTCTGAGATGAAGCTTCCAGAGGAACGATGAGGCAGCAACATTTGCTGTTCAACAATATTCACTCTCCTGCAGCCTCCGCTGCTGATACCCAGGCAAACAGGGCCTGGAGTGGACCTCCAGCAAACTCCAACAGACCTGAAGCTGAGGGTCCTGACTGTTAGAAGGAAAACTAATAAACAGAAAGGACATCCACACCAAAACCCCATCTGTATGTCACCATCATCAAAGACCAAAGGTAGATAAAACCACAAAGATGGGGAAAAAACAGAGCAGAAAAGCTGAAAATTCTAACAATCAGAGCGCCTCTCCCCCTCCAAAGGAACACAGCTCCTCGCCAGCAATGGAACAAAGCTGGATGGAGAATGACTTTGACGAGTTGAGAGAAGAAGGCTTCAGACGATCAAACTTCTCAGAGCTAAAGGAGGAAGTTTGAACCAATTGCAAAGAAGCTAAAAACCTTGAAAAAAGATTTGACAAATGGCTAAGTAGAATAACCAATGTAGAGAAATCCTTAAATGACCTGCTAGAGCTGAAAACCATGGCACAAGAACTATGTGACAAATGCACAAGCTTCAGTAACTGATCCGATCAACTGGAAGAAAGGGTATCAGTAACTGAAGATCAAATGAATGAAATGAGGTGAGAAGAGAATTTTAGAGAAAAAAGGTAAAAAGAAATGAAGAAATCCTCCAAGAAATATGGGACTATGTGAAAAGACCAAATCTATGTCTGATTGGTGTGCCTGAAAGTGACAGGGAGAATGGAACCAAGTTGGAAAACACTCTGTAGGATATCATTCAGGAGAACTTCCCCAACCTAGTAAGGCAGGCCAACATTCAAATTCAGGAAACACAGAGAACGCCACAGATACTCCTCAAGAAGAGCAACTCCAAGACACATAATTCTCAGATTGACCAAAGTTGAAATGAAGGAAAAAATGTTAAGGGCAGCCAGAGAGAAAGGTCGGGTTACCCACAAAGGGAAGCCCATCAGACTAACAGCAGATCACCAGCAGAAACTCTACAAGCCAGAAGAGAGTGGGGGCCAATATTCAACATTCTTAAAGAAAAGAATTTTCAACCCAGAATTTC
>NW_012112030.1:2898432-2899519 GCF_000951035.1 Colobus angolensis palliatus
TGACACCCTAACATCACAATTAAAAGAACTAGAGAAGCAAGAGCAAACACATTAAAAAGTTAGAAGGCAAGAAATAACTAAGATCAGAGCAGAACTGAAGGAGATAGAGACACAAAAATCCCTTCAAAAAATCAATGAATCCAGGAGCTAGTTTTTTTGAAAAGATCAACAAAATTGATAGACTGCTAGCAAGACTAATAAAAAAGAAAAGAGAGAAGAATTAAATAGATGCAATAAAAAATGATAAAAGGGATATCACCACTGACCCCACCGAAATACAAACTACCATCAGAGAATACTAAATGCAAACACCTTTATGCAAATAAACTAGAAAACCTAGAAGAAATGGATAATTTCCTAGACACATACTCTCTCCCAAGACTAAATCAGGAAGAAGTTGAATCCCTGAATAGACCAATAACAGACTCTGAAATTGAAGCAATAAATAATAGCCTTCCAACCAAGAAAAGTCCAGGACCAGACGGATTCACAGTCAAATTCTACCCTATGTACAAGGAGAAGCTGGTACCATTCCTTCTGAAACGATTCCAATCAATGGAAAATGAGTGAATCCTCCCTAACTCATTTTATGAGGCCAACATCATCCTGATACCAAAGCCTGTCAGAGACACAACAAAAAAAGAGAATTTTAGACTAATATCCCTGATGAACATCGACACAAAAATCCTCAATAAAATACTTGCAAACTGAATCCAGCAGCACATCGGAAAGCTTACCCACCATGATCAAGTGGGCTTCATCCCTGGCATGCAAGGCTGGTTCAATATACACAAATCAATAAATGTAATCCAGCATAAAAACAGAACCAAAGACAAAAACCACATGATTATCTCAATAGATGCAGAAAAAGCCTTTGACAAAATTCAACAGCCCTTCATGCTAAAAATTCTCAATAAATTTGGTATTGATGGAACGTATCTCAAAATAATAAGAGCTATTTGTGACAAATCCACAGTCAATATCATACCGAATGGGCAAAAACTGGAAGCATTCCTTTTGAAAACTGGCACAAGACAGGGATGCCCTCTCTCACCACTCCTATTCAACATAGTGTTGGAAGTTCTGG
>NW_012112030.1:2901619-2930242 GCF_000951035.1 Colobus angolensis palliatus
AAAAAAAAAAAAAAAAAAAAAGAATGACTACAATCAAAGAGATAAAAGATAACAAGTGTTGGTGAGGGTATAGAAGAGGGGATCCCTTGTGCATTGTCAGTGGGAATGTAAATTAATGCAGCCATTGCGGAAAGAAGTATGGAAGTTTATCAGAAAATTAAAAATAGAACTACCGTATAATCTAACAATACCACTTCTGAGTATACATCCAAAGGAAATGAAATGAGTATGTGAAAGAGATATTTGCACTCCAGTTTTTATTGCAGTATTACTCACAATAGCTAAGATATAGAAGCAACCTAGATGTCTATCATCAGATGAATGGACAAAGAAAATTTGGCATACTACTGGAATACCATTCAGCCTTAAAAATAGTAGAAATCTTATCATTTGTGACAACATGGATGAATCTAGAGGACACCATGGTAAGTGAAATAAGCCAGTCACAGAAAGACAAATGACACGTAATATCACTTATATGTGGAATCTAAAAAAGTTGAACTCATAGAAAAGTAGAATGATGGCTACCAGACACTGGAGGAGAGTAGTAAATGGAAAATAGAGGGATATTGATCAAAAAGTAAAAGGTTGCAGTTAGACAGAAAGAATAAGCTTTACTGCTCTATTAACAGAATAGTCACTCTAATAAATATTAATGCATTGTATATTTCAAAACGGCCAAGAAAATAGATTTGAAATGTTTTCACCACAAAAAATTGTGTGAGGTGATGAATTTGTCAGTTGGCCCAATTTAATCATTCCACATTGTAAACATGTATCAAAACATCACGTGGTACTTAATATAATATCAAACCAAATTCAACAGCATATTAAAAGGATCTATCGCCATGATCAAGTGGAATGCAAGGATGGTTCAACATATTCAAATCAATAAATGTGATATATCACATTAATAGAAGAAATGATAGAAAAGAAACCTGTATAATCGTCTCAAGAGATGCAGAAAAGGCATTTGACAAATCCAATATCCTTTCATAATTAAAAGTCAACAAACTAGGTACATCAGGTATGTACCTAAACAAAGTAATTTTTATGCCATATATGACAAGCCTACAGCTAATAACAGATTCAAGGTTTGAAAAACATTATGAAGTTTTTTCCTCTGAAATAAGGAAAGAATAAGAATGCCCACTCTCCCCACTTCTAGTCAACACAAGAAGATCTAGTTAGAGCAACTAGGCAAGAGAAAGCAATGAAAGACATCTAAATGAAAGAGAAAGAAGTTAAATCGTCCCTTTTTACAGATGACACAGACAGACCAACACACAAATACACACATATAATAAAGACTCCACCAAATAACTGTTAGAACTAACAAATTTAATAAGGTTGCAGAATACAAAGTCAACACATAAAAATCAATGGTGTTTCTATACACTAATGATGAAGTTTCTAAGGGAGAAATTTTAAAATCCCATTTATAATAACATCAAAAAGTATAAAACACTTGGGAAGAAGTTTAACCAATGAGGTGAAAGGCCTACTTGTATACTGAAACCTATAAAACATTGATGAAAGAAATTGAAAACACAAATAAATGAAAAGATTTCCCATATTCATGGATTAGAAAAATTGATATTGTTAAAGTATCCATACTACCCAAAAAGATCTACAGATTCAATGCAATCACTGCCAAAATTTCAATAACATTTTTTTCAGAGAAATACAAAAAGTAATCCTAAAATTTGGATAAAACCACAAATATTTCTGAATAGCCAAAGTAATTTTGATCAAAAAGAAAGTTAAAGGTATTGGTTTACCTTATTTCAAAATATATTACAAAGCTATAGTGATCAGAACAACATGGTCCTGGCATAACAACAGACGTATAGAGCAATGGAACAGAATAGACAGCTTGGAAATAAATCCACTCATTTGTGGTCAATTGATTTTCAAGAAAGTTGCCAACAACATAGACAGAGAAAGGGCAGTCTCTTTAATAGACAGTGTTGAGAAAATTGGATATCCACATGCACCGGAATAAAATTAGAGTCTCATCTCACACTGTATATAAAAATCAACTCAAAAGATTAAAGACTTCAATATAAGACTGAAAATTTTAAGTCTTACAAGAAAACATAGGGGATGCCTGTAATCACAGCACTTTGGGAGGCTGAAGGGAGGATTACTTGAGACCAGGAGTTTATGACCTGCCTAGGCAATAAAGTGAGGGCCTGTCTCTATTAGAAAAAAATTTTTTTTTAATTTGCCAAGCATGGTGGCACACATCTAAAGTCTCAGCAACATGGGAGGTTGAGGCAGGAGGATCACTTGGGCCCAGGAGTTCGAGGGTGTAGTGAGCTATGAAAAAGCCACTGCACTCCAGCCTGGATGACAGAGCAAGGGCCTGTCTCAAAAAAAAACAAAAAAAAAACAAAACACAAAACAACACTACCACAACAACAACAACTTGGGAGAGTGTATGTGTCTAGAAGTTTATCCATTTCTTCTAGGTTTTCTAGTTTTTTTGTGTAGAGGCGTTTATAGTATTCTCTGATGGTAGTTTGCATTTCTGTGGGATCAGTGGTGATATCCCCTTTATCATTTGTTGTTGCATCTATTTGATTTTTCTGTCTTTTTGATTTTATTAGCCTGACTAGTGGGCTATCTATTTTGTTGATCTTTTCAAAAAACCATCTTCTAGATTCATTGATTTTTTAAGGATTTTTCATGTCCCTATCTCCTTCAGTTCTGCTCTGATCTTAGTTATTTCTTGTCTTCTGCTAGCTTTTGAATTTGTTTGCCCTTGCATCTCTTGCTCTTTTAATTGTGATGTTAGGGTGTTGATTTTATATCGTTCCTGCTTTCTCTTGTGGGCATTTAGTGTTATAAATTTCCCTCTACACACTGCTTTAAATGTGTCCCAGAGATTCTGGCACATTGTGTCTTTGTTCTCATTGGTTTCAAAGAACATTTTTATTTCTGCCCAATTTCTTTATTGACCCAGTAGTCATTCAGGAGCAGGTTGTTCACTTTCCATGTAGTTGTGCAGTTCTGAGTGAGTTTCTTAATCCTGAGGTCTAATTTGATTGCACTGTGGTGTGATAGACTGTTATATTTCCAATCTTTTGGATTTGCTGAGGAGTGTTTTATTTCCAATTATGTGGTCAATTTTAGAATAAGTATGATGATGTGCTGAGAAGAATGTAAACCCTGTTGATTTGGAGTGAAGAGTTCTGTAGATGACTATTAGGTCCACTTGGACCAGAGCTGAGTTCAAGTCCTGAATATCGTTGTTAATTTTCTGTCTTGTTGATCTGACTAATATTGACAATGGGGTGTTAAAATCTCCCACTATTATTGTGTGGGAGTCTAAGTCTATTTGTAGGTCTCTAAGAACTTGTTTTATGAATCTGGGTGCTCCTGTATTGGGTGCATATAATTTAGCACAGTTAGTTCTTCTTGGTGCACTGATCCCTTTACCATTATGTAACACCTTTCTTTGTCTATTTTGATCTCTATTGGTTTAAAGTCTCTTTTATCAGAGACTAGGATTGCAACTTCCACTTTTTATTGTTTTCCACTTGCTTGGTAAATATTCCTCCATCTTTTTATTTTCAGCCTATGTGTATCTTTGCACATGAGATGGGTCTCTGAATACAGACACTGATGGGTCTTGACTCTTTATCCAATTTGCCAGTCTGTGTCTTTTAATTGAGGAATTTAGCCCATTTACATTTAAGATTAATATAGTTATGTGTGAATTTGATCATGTCATTATCCCTGACTAGACCAATAACAAGTTCTGAAGTTGAGGCAGTAATTAATAGCCTACCAACCAAAAGAAGTCCAGGGCCAGATGGATTCACAGTCAAATTCTACCAGAGGTACAAAGAGGAGCTGGTACCATTCCTTCTGAAACTATTCCAATCAATAGAAAAGAGGGAATCCTCCCTAACTCATTGTAGGAGGCCAGAATCATTCAGATACCAAATCTGGCAGAAACACGACAAAAAAATTTCAGACCAATACCCCTGATGAACATTGATGCAAAAATTTTCCATAAAATACTGGCAAACTGAATCCGACAGCACATCAAAAAGTTTATCCACCACAATCAAGTAGGCTCCATGCCTGGGATGCAAGGCTGGTTCAACATAAGCAAAGCCATAAACGTAATCCATCATATAAACACAACCAATGACAAAACCACATGTCCCAATAGATGCAGAAATGGCCTTTGACAAAATTCAACAGCCCTTCATGCTAAAAACTCTTAATAGGCTAGGTATCAATGGAATGTATCTCACAATATTAAGAGCTATTTACGACAACCCACAGCCAATATTATACTGAATGGGCAAAAACTGGAAGCATTCCCTTTGAAAACCGGCACAAAACAAGGATGCCCTCTCTCACCACTCTTATTCAACAGAGTATTGGGAGTTCTGGCCAGGGCAATAAGGCAAGAGGAAGAAATAAAGTGTATTCACATAGGAAATGAGGAAGTCAGATTGTCTCTGTTTGCAGATGACATGATTGTATATTTAGAAAATCCTACTTTCTCAGTCCAAAATCTCCTTAAACTAATAAGCAACTTCAGCAAAGTCTCAGGATACAAAATCATTGTGCAAAAATCACAAGTATTTCTGTACACCAATAACAGACAAACAGAGCCAAATCATGAGTGAATTCCCATTCATATTTGCTACAAAGAGAGTAAAATACTTAGGAATACAACTTACAATAGATGTGAAGGACTTCTTCAAGAAGAACTACAAACCAGTACTCAAGAAAATAAGAGAGGACACAAATAAATGGAAAAACATTCTAGGTTCATGGACAGGAAGAATCAATATCATGAAAATGGCCATAATGCCCAAAGTAATTTATAGATTCAATGCCATCCCCATCAAGCTACCATTGACTTTCTTCACGGAATTGGAAAAAAGCTACTCTAAACTTCATATGGAACCAAAAAAAGGCCGCACAGACAAGACAATCCTAAGCAAAAAGAACAAAGCAGGAGGGATCATGCTATCTGACTTCAAACTATGCTACAAGGCCACAGTTATCAAAACAGCATGGTACTGGTACCAAAACAGATACATAAACCAATGGAACACAACAGAGTCCTCAGAAATAACACCACACCTCTACAACCATCTGATCTTTGACAAACCTGCCAAAAACAAGCAATGGGGAAAGGATTCCCTATTTAATAAATGGTGTTAAGAAAACTGGCTAGCCATAACAGAAAACAGAAACTGAACCCCTTCCTTACACCTTATGCAAAAATTAACTCAAGATGGGTTAACAACTTAAACATAAGACCTAAAACCATAAATATCCTAGAAGAAAACCTGGGCAATACTATTCAGGACATAGGCATGGGCAAAGACTTTGTGTCTAAAACACCAAAAGCAATGGCAACAAAAACCAAAATTGACAAGTGGGATCTAATTAAACTAAATAGCTTCTGCACAGCAAAAGAAACTATCATCAGAGTAAACAGGCAACCTACAGAATGGGAGAAAATTTTTGCAATCTATCCATCTGACAAACTGCTAATATCCAGAATCTATAAAGAACTTAAACAAATTTACAAGAGAAAAACAACCCCATCAAAAAGTGGGCAAAGGATATGAACAGACACTTCTCAAAAGAAGACATTTATATATGCAGCCAACAATCATATGAAGAAAAGCTTGTCATCGTTGGTCATTAGAGAAATGCAAATCAGAACCACAATGAGATACCATCTCACACCAGTTAGAATGGTGATCTTTAAAATGTCTGGAAACAACAGATGCTGGAGAGGATGTGGATGTGGACAAATAGAAACACTTTTACACTGTTGGTAGGAGTGTAAGTTAGTTCAACCATTGTGGAAGACAGTGTGGCAGTTCCTCAAGGATCTAGAACTAGAAATACCATTTGACCCAGCAATCTCATTACTGGGTATATACCCAAAGGATTATAAATCATTCCACTATAAAGATACATGCACACGTATCTTTATTGTGGCATTATTCACAATAGCAAAGACTTGGAACCAACCCAAATGTCCATCAATGATAGAATGGATAAAGATAATGTGGCACATATACAACATGGAACATTATGCAGCCATTAAAAAGAATGAGATCATGTTCTTTGCAGGGACATGGATGAAGCTGGAAAACAACATTATTAGCAAACTAACACAGGAACAGAAAACCAAACACCGCGTGTTCTCACTCCTAAGTGGGAGTTGAACAATGAGACCACATGGACACAGGAGAGCAATGTCACACGCAGGGGCCTGTCAGGGAGTTGGGTGCAAGGAGACGGAGAGCATTAGGACAAATACCTTAAAACCTGCAGGGCTTAAAACCTGGATGACAGGTTGATAGGTGCAGCAAACCACCGTGGCACATGTATACCTATGTAACAAAACTGCAGGTTCTGCACATGTGTCCCAGAACTTAAAGTATAATAATAATAATAATAATAATAATAAAGGGCGGGGCATGGGGAAATTTTTGGAAATAAAACACAGACAACAAAGATGAACGTAAACAAATGAGTTTACATCATACTGATAATGGGTTAATATCCAAAATACAGACAGAACTCAACCCAATATTGAGAAAACAACCTGATTAAAAATGGGCAAAACAACAGATATTTCTCAAAAGAAGACACACAAATGACCAACAGGTATATGAAAAAAAATGCTCAACATCACCAATCATCAGGAAAAGGCAAATTAAAACCACAATGAGATATCACCTCACCTTATACCTATTAGATAGCTATAATCAAAAAAATGAAAGATGAGGATTGATGAGGTTGTGGGGAAAAGGGATCCCTTGTAAACTAGTGGTGAGAATGCAAATTAGGACAGCCTTAAAAATTAAAAATAGAATTACCATGTGATTCAGCAATTCCACTTCTGTGCACATTTCCAAAGTAAAGGCAATCAGTATGTTGAAGAGATACCTGCAAGCTCATGTTTATTGCAGCACTATTCACAATAACCCACATATGGAATCAACCGACGTGTCCACTGATAGATGAATGAAGAAATGTGGTATATATACACAATGGAATACTATTTAGCCTTTAAAAAGAGGGAAATCCTGTGCTTTGCAACAACACAAACGATCCTAGAGGACATTATGTTAAGTGAAATAAGCCAGGCACAGAAAGACAAATGCTATATTATTTCATTTATATGTGGAATGTGAAAAAGTTGAACTTATAGAAATAGAGAGTAGAGTGGTGGTTACCAGTAGCTGGGGGAAGGTGTCGGGAGGATGTTTGGTCAACAAAGGGTACAAAATTTCAGTTGGGTAGGAGGAGAAAGTTCAAGAGATCTATTGCACAACTGTAGTCACAATGGTGACTACAGTTCATATCCCGGTATTATATTCTCGAAAATCACTCAGAGGAGTAGGTTTTAAGTGTTCTCCACCAGAAAAAAATAAGTATGTTAAGTAATGCATATGTCAATTAGCTTGATCTAGTCATTCCATAATGTATACATATTTCAAAATATCATATTGGACATGATAAATATGTAAAATTTTGTCACTTAAAAAATAACATGAAGGATATATGCTTGAGGTGATGAATACCTCATTTACCCTGATGTGACAATTACACATTGTGTGACTTTATCAAAATATCTCATATATCCCATAAATATATACACTTACAGTGGACCCACTGAAATTAAAAAAAAATTAATTGCATAGAAAACTACGATAGTTAGCAAGTTAGTGGACCCTAAGTTTACTGTTGTACTACTTTAAATGCCAACTTTTCTTTATGTGAATATGTATCATAAGTAACTTTTAGTAATATACAAACTTACTTTATGACCATTATATTTATACAGAAAAGACATAGTTTATGTATTTATTTCAGCTTTAGTTATAATGTCCTGAGGAATGAGAAACTAAACCACTGAGTCTTTGTGCCCTTACCAGGTGTGGCTATGCATTTCATTCCAGTGAACAGAATTACAGTAACAAAAAGCAGTTAAAGAACTGTTGTGAGTCATGCCTTATAAAATTAACCATATATTGTTTACAGACCCTTCAATACCATTAACTTTCCCTTTCTTAGAAAAACTAAAGTAAAAATAAACTTATTTTTATTTGGTAATAGAAAAATTATTCAAACCAAATAAAAAATATATATAGTACTCTATATGAAAATTGAAACACTGTCAAATAAAACACATTATAATACACCTAGGAAACTCTACAAAAAATTAGGAAGCTCATTTAGAAATTAATAGAATTAAGGACAAGTAATTAAAGCAAACTCAAATCAGTAATATTCTTATTTATTTACTTATTTAATTCCCTTGAAAGTCTCATATACACTATTAAGTAGTCACATTCACAAACTTAATTTTTATAAAGTCAGCAGCAGTCTTAGGAATACTAGGAGAAGAAGAACTCCATAAAAATGCAACTGTAATAGTCAGTGAGGGAGGTGAATTTCTGCTCCATTCAATAGTCCAGGTCTTCATCAAGGTATCTTCAAGGCTGAACCAAAACCATAAATAGAAAATTGTCATTTTCCTCTTCATATGCATATAAGAATTCATTACATTATAACACAGAGACAAACTGACTTGTGTTAAAAATTATACTACTTTCCTGAGCAGAAATTTTAAATGCTATTTTTTTTTTGAACTTCAGTGTGTGTAAGAATTACTTTTATTCCATGGAAATACAGTAAAATTAAGAAATGCCATTTTTAGAAGCTGGTAAGATGGTTGAATAGGAACAGCTCCAGTCTGCAGCTCCCAGCGGGACCAACGCAGAAGTCGGGTGGTTTCTGCCTTTCCAACTGAGTGGTGCCTGGAACCCCAGGGAGACAGAACCGTTCGCTCCCCTGGAAAGGGGGCTGAAGCAAGGGAGCCAAGTGGTCTCACTCAGTGGGTCCCACTCCCACAAAGCGCAGCAAGCCATGAACCACTGGCTTGAAATTCTCGATGCTAGCACTGCAGTCTGAAGCAGACCTCGGACAATCAAGCTTGGTCAGGGGAGGGACATCTGCCATTACTGAGACTTGAGTAGGCAGTTTTCCCCTGACAGTGCTAAGGAGGCCAAAGAGGCCGTGGCCAGAATGCCTCTCTAGATTCCTCCTCTCTGGGCAGGGCATCTCTGAAAGACAGGCAGCAGCCCCAGTCAGGGGCTTATAGATAAAACTCCCATCTCCCTGGGACAGAGCACCTGGGGGAAGGGGCGACTGTGGGTGCAGCTTCAGCGGACTTAAACATTCCTGTCTTCTGGCTCTGAAGAGAGCAGCAAATCCTGATAAGGAGACTTCTCCCAGCACAGCACATGAGCTCTGCTAAGGGACAGACTGCCTCCTCAAGTGGGTCCCTGACCACAATGCCTCCTGACTGAGAGAGACCTTTGAGCAGGGGTCAATAGACACCTCATACAGGAGAGCTCTGGCTGGCAAAGAGGCCAGTATCCCTCTGGGACAAAACTTCCAAAGGAAGGAGAAAGCAGCAATCTTTGCTGTTCTGCAGCCTTCACTGGTAATATCCAGGCAAACAGGGTCTGGAGTGGACTTCCAGCAAACTGCAGTAGAACTACAGAAGAGGGGCCTGATTCTGTTATAAGAAAAATTAACAAACAGAAATCAGTAACATCAACATCAACCAAAAGGACCCCCACACAAAAACCCCAACAAAGGTCATCAGCCTCAAGTATCAAAGGTAGATAAATCAATGAAGAAGGAAAAACCAGTGCATAAATGCTGAAAATTCCAAAAACCAGAATGGCTCTTCTCCTTTAAATGATAACGACTCCTCTCCAGCAAGGGCACAAAACTGGACAGATAATGAGTTTGATGAACTGACAGAAGTAGGCTTCAGAAGGTGGATACTAACAGACTTGTCTGAGCTAAAGGAGCATGTTCTAACCCAATGCAAGGAAGCTAAGAACCTTGATAAAAGGTTACAGGAACTGCTAACTAGAATAACCAGTTTAGAGAACATAAATGACCTGATGGAGGTGAAAAACACAGCATGAGAACTTCATGAAGCACACAGAAGTATCAATAGCCAGATCTATCAAGCAGAAGAAAGGATAACAGTAATTGAAGATCAACTTACTGAAAAAAGGAATGAAGACAAGATTGGAGGAAAAAAGAATGAAAAGGAACAAACAAGGCCTCCAAGAAATATGGGACTATGTGAAAAGACCAAACCTATGATTGACTGGTGCACCTGAAAGTGATGGGAGAATGGAACCAAGTTGGAAAACACTCTTCAGGATATTATCCAGGAGAACTTCCCCAACCTAGCAAGACAGACCAACATTCACATTCAGGAAATACAGGGAACACCACTAAAATACTCCTTGAGAGGAGCAACCCCAAGACACATAATCTTCAGTTTCTCCAAGGTTGAAATGAATGAAAAAATATTAAGGACACCAGAGAGAAAGGTCAGGTTACCTACAAAGGGCAGCCCATCAGACTAAGAGTGGATCTTTCTCCAGACACCATACAAGCCAGAAGAGAGTGGGGGCCAATATTTAACATTCATAAAGGAAATAATTTTACCCAGAATTTCATATTCAGCCAAGCTAAGCTTCATGAGTGAAGGATAAATAAGATCCTTTACAGAAAAGCAAATGCTGAGGGATTTTGTCACCACCAGGCCTGCCTTACAAGAGCTCCTGAAGGAAGTACTAAATATGGAAAGGAAAAACCAGTACCAGCCATTGTAAAAACACACCAAAATATAAAGACCAATGACACTATGAAGAAACCGCATCAATTAATGTGCAAAATAACCAGTTAGCATCATGATGACAGGATCAAATTCACACATAACAATATTAACCTTAAATGTAAGTGGGTGAAATGCCCCCAATTAAAACACATAGACTGACAAATTGGATAAAGAGTCAAGATCCATTGGTTTGCTGTATTCAGGAGACCCATCTCATGTGCAAGACACACATAGGCTCAAAATAAAGGGATGGAGGAAAACATAACAAGCAAATGGAAAGCAAAAAAAAAAGAAAAAAAGAAAAAAGGGTTGCAATTCTAGTCTGTGATAAAACTGACTTTAAGCCAATAAAGATTAAAAAAGACACAGAAGGGCATTACATAATAGTAAAGGAATCAATGCAACAAGAAGAGCTAACTATATTAAATATATATGCACCCAATACAGGAGCACCCAGGTTCATAAAACAAGTTCTTAGAGACCTATAAATAGACTTAGACTCCCACAGAATAGTAGTGGGAGACTTTAACACCCCATTGTCTAATATTAGACAGATCAATGAGACAGAAAATTAACAAGGATATTCAGAACTTGAACACAGCTCTGGACCAAATGGACCTAATAGACATTGACAGAACTCTCCACTCCAAATCAACAGAATATACATTCTTCTCAGCACCACATAGCACTTGTTCTAAAATTGACCTCATAATTGGAAATAAAACACTCCTCAGCAAGTACAAAAGAATGTAAATCATAACAAACAGTCTCACAAACCACAGTACAATCAAAGTAGAACTCAAGATTAAGAAACTCACTCAAAACCTTACAACTACATGGCAACTGAACAACCTGCTTCTGAATGACTACTGAATAAGTAACAAAATTACAGCAGAAATAATGAAGTTCTTTAAAACCAGTGAGAATAAAGACACAACATACAAAAATCTCTGGGACACAGCTAAAGCAGTGTTAAGAGGGAAATGTATAGCACTAAATGCCCACCTCCAAAAGTGGGAAATATCTAGAATCAACACCCTAACATCACAACTAAAAGAACTAGAGAAGTAAGAGTAAACAAATTCAAAAGCTAGCAGAAGACAAGAAATAACTAAGATCAGAACAAAACTGAAGAATAGAGATATGAAAAACTCTTCAAAAATCAATCAATCCAGGAACTGGTTTTTTGAAAAGATCAACAGAATAGACAGATCACTAGCCAGACTAATGAAGAAGAAAAGAGAGAAGAATCAAATAAATATAATAAAAAATGATAGAGGAGATATCACTGCTGATCCCACAGAAATGCAAACTACCATCAGAGAATGCTATAAACACCTCTAAACAAATAAACTAGAAAATCTAAAAGAAATGGATACATTCCTGGACACATACACCCTCCCAAGACTAAATGAGGAAGAAGTCGAATCTGAATAGACCAATAACAAGTCATGAAAAAAAAAAAAAACATGACCAGATGAATTCAAAGCTGATTTCTACCAGAGGTACAAAGATGAGCTAAGAACTAATACCATTCCTTCTGAAACTATCCCAAATAATAGAAAAAGAGAGACTCCTCCCTAACTCATTTTATGAGGCCAACATCATCCTAATACCAAAACCTGGCAGAGACACAACATAGAAAAGAAAATACCAGGCCAATATCCCTGATGAACATTGATGCAAAAATCCTCAATCAAATGCTGGCAAACCAAATCCAACAGTACATTAAAAAGCTTATCCACCACAATCAAGTTGGCTTCATCCCTGGATGTAAGGCTGGTTCAACATATGCAAATCAATAAATGTAATCCATCATATAAACAGAAACAATCACAAAAACTAAATGATTATCTCAATAGATGCAGAAAAGGCCTTCAATAAAATTCAACATGCTTCATGCTAAAAACTCTCAATACACTGGGTATTGATGAAACATATCTCAAAATAATAAGCTATTTATGACAAACCCACAGCCAATATCATACTGAATGGGCAAAACCTAGAAGCTTTCCTTTTGAAAGCCAGCATAAGACAAGGATGTCTTCTCTCACCACTCCTATTCAACAGAGTATTGGAAGTTCTGGCCAGGGCAATCAGGCAAGAGAAAGAAATAAAGCATATTCAAACAGGAGGAAGAACTCAAATGATCTCTTGTTGCAGACAACACAAGTGTATATTTAGAAAACCGCATCATCTCAGCCGAAAAACTCCTTAAGCAGATAAGCAACTTCAGCCAAGTCTCAGGATACAAAATCAATGTGCAAAAATCACAAGCATTCCTATACACCAATAATAGACCAGCAGAGAGCCAAATCATTAGTGAACTCCCATTCACAATTCCTACAAAGAGAATAAAATACCTAGGAATACAACTTACAAGGGATGTGAAGGACCTCTTCAAGGAGAACTACAAACCAGAGCTCAAGGAAAGAAAAGAGGACACAAACAAATGGAAAAACATTCCATGCTCATAGATAGGAAGAATCAATATTGTGAAAATGGCCATACTGCCCAAAGTTATTTATAGATTCAATGCTATTCCCATCAAGCTACCATCGACTTTCTTTACAGAATTGGAAAAAACTACTTTAAATTTGATATGGAACCAAAATAGAGCCTGTATAGCCAAGACAATCCTAAGCAAAAAGAACAAAGTTGGAAGCATCAAGCTATCTGACTTCAAACTATACTACAAGGCTACAGTTATCAGAACAGCATAGTACTGGTACCAAAATGGATATATAAACCAATGGAAAGAATAGAGGCCTCAGAAGTAACACCACACCTCTACAACCATCTGATCTTCAATAAACCTGCCAAAAACAAGCAATGGGGAAAGGATTCCCTATTTAATAAATGGTGCTGAGAAAATTGGCTAACCATATGCAGAAAACAGAAATTGGACCACTTCCTTACACTTTATACAAAAATTAACTCAAGATGGATTAAAGACTTAAACATAAGACCTAAAACCATAAAAATCCTAGAAGAAAACCTAGGCAATAACATTCAGTACATAGGCATGGGCAAAGACTTCATAAGTAAAACACCAAAAGCAATTGCAACAAAAGCCAAGAATTGACAAATGGGATCTAATTAAACTAAAGAGCTTCTACACAGCAAAAGAAACTATCATTTAGGGTGAACAGGCAACCTACAGAATGGGAGAAAACTTTTGCAATCTATGCATCTGACAAAGAGCTAATATCCAGAATCTACAAGGAACTTTAACAAATCTACAAGAAAAACACAAACAACCCCATCAAAAAGTGGGCAAAGGATATGAACAGACGTTTCTCAAAAGAAGACATTTATGTGGCCAGTGAACATGACGAAAAGCTCATCATCACTGGTCATTAGAGAAATGCAAACCAAAACCACAATGAGATACCATTTCATGCCAGTTAGAATGGTGATCATTAAAAAGTCAGGAAACAACAGATGCTGGAGAGGATGTGGAGAAATAGAAATGCTTTTACAGTGTTGGTGGGAGTGTAAATTAGTTCAACTATTGCGGAAGACAATGTAGCAATTCCTCAAGGATCTAGAACCAGAAATACCATTTGACCCAGCAATCCCATTACTGGGTACACACCCAAAGGATTATAAATCGTTCTACTATAAAGACACAAGCACACGTATGTTTACTGCAGCACTATTTGCAATAGCAAAGACATGGAACCAACTTAAACGCCCATCAATGGTAGACTGGATAAAGAAAACGTGGTACATATACACCATGGAATACTATGCAGCCATAAAAAAAGAATGAGTTCATGTCCTTTGCAGGGATATGGATGAAGCTGGAAACCATCATTCTCAGCAAACTAACACAGGAACAGAAAACCAAAACAGCATGTTCTCACTCATAAGTTGGAGTTGAACGATGAGAACACGTGGACACAGGGAGGGGAACATCACACACCAGGGCCTGCCGGGGGGTAGGGGGCAAAGGGAGGGAGAGCATTAAGACAAATTTAAGCCCCTAAGGCATGCAGGGCTTAAAACCTAGATGGCGGGTTGGTAAGTGCAACAAACCACCATGACACATGTATACCTATGTAACAAACCTACATGTTCAACACATGTATCCCAGAACTTAAAGATTTAAAAAAAAAAAAAAAGAATCGCCATTTTTTAAAAGCACCCTCATGTGATTCTGAAGCAGTTATTCAGCGGCGATTACCCTTTAAGGGAAAAGTAGTTCAATTATTATTTATCACATCAGAAAACATTCATATGCTTCAGATTATAAATCAAATATTATTCATGGTTCTCAGTTTATAACACTAGAATTTTTAGCTTCTTTATGCACATACAAATGCATAATTTTATAGATGTAAACATTATATTTCATTATAGCCAATACATAAATGGAATCATATTATTATATTTTATAGATGATTTTTTCTTTTTTAGTTGCCTAAACCATAATATTTCCAGCCACTACTCCGTCAACTGGCATTCACTTTGTTTCTAGTTTTTTGCCACTTTCAACAACATTGCAAAAAGGAATCTTTGTGTATTTCTCATTACATACTAGTGACTTTATTGGTATGGAAGAAATTCTCAGGGATAGAATTGTTGGGTCAAAGGCTCTGTGAATCTTTGAAAATAATTTTTAATAGAAGTTGCCAGATTGCTTTCTCCAAAGGCTACCTACCATATCTCACACTTCCAAGAGCAGTGTTTGAAATGGCCTTTTTCTCTGTATTCCAGCCAGTAATAAATATTGATGGTATTTCAAATTTTTGTTAGTCTGATTTGTATAAAGTGATACCTCATTGTTAATTATAATTTCAATCCTCCAGACATTTAAAAATGTCAGTCATTTGAAATTCATTTTGTCTGCATTGTCTTTTCATAGCTTTGCCCAATTATCTATTGGACATTACACATACACATACATACATACAATTTACATTCACATATATTAACCTTTTTGCGCACTGTACAGTTTATAAGAACTCCATGTATCTATGTGTGTATATATATAGTATGTAAAATCAGCTGTGCATTTTATAGATATTCACAATTTACATTTCGTTTGCTTTAAGAATTCCAACTCTTATCCTTTGTTTCATCTATATTTCGTATATGCAATATATAATATTTCTATAAAAAAACTTTTTCTACATTTCATTTCTAGATATAGTCTTCCCCAAATTATTTTAGAAACAGAAAATGTATCTAGTAACTCATTTCACAAACTTTTTCTCTTGATGTGTAGCTTACCTATCCATCTTGTTCACATTTGAAAATTTTTTTATGTTTTTCTCATGAAAGCAAGTTGTGAAAATGCAATTCTAATCATCTTCTCTCATCTGAAACTTTCAAAGCTCATCATCACCCCTTCAACAGATCCCCAAATGAAAGATGAACATAAAGTATAGCAGGTAAGACCATTCATTGCAGGGCTCTATGCAGCCTTTTCAGCTTAGATTCTAACCACCTCACTTCTCTCTATATGGCCTCTTCATATTACCACCTATAGACTATGGCATCTTTTATTAAACAATCATGTCTTTGCCAATAGTATCTTTTATCTCTGTATCTTCAGTGCTCGAGGTACTACTTGTTACCATAAATAGGTTCAATATACGTTTTTGAATAAGAAACTTCTAATACTTCCGTAAAGGCATGGTTCTTTTTTCTGCCTCTAGTTTGCACATATTGTGAACTTTCTTTGGAACTGTCTATTTTTCAGTCATTTTTAAAGTTTACCTTCAATATCACATCACCTTACAACAACCCCAAAGTTTCTTAGGCAAATTTTCTGTATTCTTGTAGTGTCTTGTACAGTCTTTACCATAGCATGTATTATACAATGCAGATGTATAATATGTCTTATCTTTTTCCTGAAATGATACGTGTAATGTCTTCAAAAGATTAATTTATATTTGTTTACTCAGTTTCTCCTTAGCTCCATGAATGTGTTATTATTATTTCTTACTATATATGTATGTGTATAATTAAGAGATGAATCAGTCATATTTATAAGCTTTTACATATTCTCAGTGTAGATATATACATATACAAACATATGCACATAAGCATATAAAATATGTATATTACATTCTTTCTTTCTAATGCCAGAAGAGCTCTCAATCCTCAAAAGGAATGTAGCTGTTTTGAACAATGACTAATAAATTCTCATCACTCACCTCACTGGGTTATAAATTCCCATTTTCCTTTTCAGTGTGCCTCAGAATGGCCTCCTTTTCCGTTCCAGAAATAGGAAGAAATTTAGACACAGAAATTAGTTCAGCAGCATTGAAATCAGCTGACTCATTGGAATTTTCTGAAAGGAAGAAAATAATTACTGGGAAATAAACCAGACCTCTCCTCACATAACTGTGAGGCTCTTTGAGCAATTGAAAACACTACCCATAACTAGGAAGGCAAGTATGGGTGATTCATGGGGCAGAGAAAGTCTTTTCTATTCCTTAAATATGTTTCCTGACACAGTACATGTTTCTTATACCTTAAATATATTCCCTGACACAGTGGCAGATGCATAATTCTTTGGATTGAAGAAGTGAGGCAGGCCCCTTTCAGAAGGTCAGGGACCCTTCATGGATAAAGACAATGGTTTTTGGGATATTTCTTCCAACCCAGTCAAGTTATCCTGCCCCAGAGGCACAATTAGTGCATTGGTGCTAAACAGAAGTTCAAGGACACAACGGCATGATGTGATGAGAAATAAGGCTAGTCCTGTGGATTTTGACGGCTTCTCATGCAATAAAGATATGGAAAGTTTAAGGTTTTTGACTTTCAGGGAAAAATATGATAAATATCAAGGTAGAGAAAAAAAGTGACAGGAAATGGAAATGGAATGGAAGAAACTGAGAAAGACAAACGTAGGTCAGAAGATACAAAGTAGCAGCTATGTAGGATGAACGAGTCTTGAGGTCTAATTTACAACAATAGGATTACAGGTAATAAAATTGTACCGTATATAGGATTCACCTTAAGTGAGTAGGTTTTAGCTGCTCTTGCCACAAGAACAACGCACAAAAGGGTTACTATGTCAGATGATGGATGTGTTAATTTGCTTTGCTTTAGTAAGCTTTTTACTATCTATATACATCCCATAAAATCATGTTGTATGCCTTAAATATACACAACAAAATTTATTTAAAGAAAAAAGTTAAACTGTGAACACTTATGACAGTCTTTCATAAGATTAATTTCTGTTATAATAAAATGAGGTCCAAGTCATAACATTCCGCTGCATGGTTCTTTTCCTACCTCTATCAGGAATAATCACAGATCTCTTAAGCTAAAGGCCTCCCTATGATTGCAATTTTGATGTACTCCAGGAATAATTTTCAGTCATTCTTGTCCATTATATGCATCTAAGCTTCCCATTACATTTTTAGAATTTTTTAGCTGTTTATCAAAGTAAAATATCTATGCCTCAATTGCAGCCCCTGACTGAACCCCTGGGCAATAGACCCACCAAGAACCCCACAGACCTGAGGAATTCATTAGGTCCAGATCATCTGCATTCAGGCAAGAATTCATCTCCCGGTATTGAATTTGGTGGACTAAGTTCTCTCCTCTTGAGGAAACTGAAAACAGAGATCCTAGGTTAGGGATCACCTATCATAATAAGATTTCCCTTCCTGTATGTGTGCTTTTTCCCAGCGCTGCAAACATACCTCGTCCTCATCCATGCTATTGTTTCTATCCCATTCTACTTCCAAGCTCTTCCCTTATAACACCCCACACTCAAAGGAAATAGGCATGAGGCTAAATCTTCCCCACTGCCATTGTATTAATGTAAAAACCCACTATTTTTACCCAAGGACCATAATTTGGGTAAGCAGTCTTCCATAACTCACTGGAGCTTTTCTTAAGTATCTTTAAAAGTCTTTCTTCTCCCCTCCATTCTTACTATAGTTATAGTACTTTTCATTTTTCACCTCAACTGTTACAAAATGCCATTCCTGTCAGTCATGTGGTCCTCCTTTAATCTTCATAGATCCTGTTGCCAAAAGATCTTCCTAAAAGATATCTTGACCATTTCACTCCCCTACATAATACTCTTTAATGACTATGAATCTCATGTGAAACATAAGAACTTCATAATTTGTGCCTTTTCTCTCTTCTGACTTAGCAGCCTCTCTCCTTGCACTCAACTTTTTCTCCCCCTGCCCCTCAGAAAAAAACATGAAATGCTTCATCCTTTAGGCTTCTCTACACTTGTATATACTCTTCTCTAGAATGTTCCTCACCCAATTCTCTGAGCCCCTATGTTTGAAATATGTCCCCCAAGCCTCTTTGAAGCCTCCAGTAATCCCCTTCCCCTTTCAGATAATTACGCCCTTCTCTATGCCACTTTTGTTTCTTTTTCCTATCAATGTACAATGGCTACATTGTAGTATATTTGTTTACATATATATCTCTTCCACCGGACTTGAAGTTCCACCAAGATTTATTGTCCATGTCTGTATCTTCAGAGCCTAATACATTGCTCAACAGAACAGTAAAATTTGTAATAAGGAGATTGATTATAGTAAGAGAAAATAAATGTTTAAGTAAAAAAGTCATCCTAAATAATGTCTATCATACTCACTCCGAACTTTCAATTCTATAATGCTCCAATTAAGCGTGTAGATAGAACACAGGAATCATCAATGCAACCTAAAGCCCCTTTTCTCCTCTGAAATCTTATTCCCTCTATTTAAAAAAAGAAAAAAATATGTAGAAATTGGAGCTCCCTCTGTTGCCCAGGCTGGTCTTGAACTCCTGGACTCAAGCGATCCTCCTGCCTCAGCCTCCTAAAGTGCAGGGATTCCAGGTGTGAGCCACTGTCCTGGCCCTTCCCTCTATTTTGAGAAACTGCTCAAATCTCTTTTAGATTCCGTCTATCTGGCCATTAGACTTGAGTCTAATTTTTTTTTCTTCCCAAGAACCCCCTTATTCTGCAGACATACTAGATAAACCCTAATTTGGCTCAAACCTGCAAGCCGCCGTCTCTGTCTTCGCTTTTGAGTCAAGAATAATGCGAAGAAAATGGCCAAGAGAACAACTCCAAGGATTCCGACTGCAATAAGGGATGACTGACGGGATGCGTGACCTAAGTAAAAGTAAATATCTCTTGATATGATCGTGTCTTATCGAAAAGACCAAGGTCCCTAGTTACTGACTCTCTCTTAGGTCAAATACAGGATCCCTGAGGTAAATATCAAATCCTCAGAACTTCTTTTTTTTTTTATAAAGGAATGATTTTATTTGTGTATCTCATTGTCCAGAACTCATGACAAAAGACATCCTCCTAATTCCTTGACTAATCCCTTATTTCTTTTTTTTTTTTTTTATTGTACTTTAAGTTCTAGGGTACATGTGCATAACGTGCAGGTTTGTTACATATGTATACTTGTGCCATGTTGGTGTGCTGCACCCATCAACTCGTCAGCACCCATCAATTCATCATTTATATCAGGTATAACTCCCCAATGCAATCCCTCCCCCCTCCCCCCTCCCCATGATAGGCCCCAGTGTGTGATGTTCCCCTTCCCGAGTCCAAGTGATCTCATTGTTCAGTTCCCACCTATGAGTGAGAACATGCGGTGTTTAAAATCCTCAGAACTTCTACCTAAAATTTCTAAACAAGAAAAATTCTATGTATGCAGATAATTGGTCTTATCATCATAAACTCCATGACATACCTGTTGTGGCTTTTTGTGGGGTTTTGTGTGCCGGAACATCTGTGGGAGAAAAGAGAGAGAGAGGCTTAATTCTTTGTGTGATATATAGAACAAACATTTTGATTTCCTTGTCTGATCCCTTAGTACCTCTCAACCAAGTAAATGACTCTTTCCCACCTAAAACTAGAGTCCTCTAGTCTTTCTTTCTCTGCACGGGGGATATAGGTTGTATGTGTCTCCTTGGTGAAGGCCAACGTACAACAACTGTTTTCATCATTCTTTCAGTAGAGACATTATGATTCTCTAATGACAATCCCCACCAGATCCCTGTGTTGATAAGTCCGGTTTTTACACAACACACGTCACTGCCCAACCCCTCTTTGCTACCAGAGATTCCAAGCTCAATCCAGGCTTCTGGCACTCACCTGTGCAATTCACTGCAGCGTCTTCCTTGTGTCCACACTCACTGTGGCCCCAGCGTCTGGCAGGACAATCCCACAAGGAAGACTCATTCCCTTTGCACTTCACTTCATTGAGCCATATGGGTCCAGTCCCCTGACCAAACTCTGCTTCTTTGAATGCGTTCAAAGCTGGACCACAGCCAAGCTGTTGACACACCACCTGAGCATCGTTCAAGTCCCAGGAGTCATCACACACTGTCCCCCAGGAACCTCCATGCCAGATCTCCACACGTCCAGAACAGGAATTGGGTCCTTCTTGTAGTCTTATCTTGTCTGAAAAATGAGAGACATGTAGCTATTTCTAAGACTTCTAAAAGTTTCCAAGAGTTCATAGGTGAAAAGAGAGATTTGAAACTTAAAAAGAAAAACTATTTAAAATTTTACTGAATGTGCATTTTAAAATTTACATTTTTACAAAATTTATCTTTTATAAGAGGACTTGTCATTACAGCCAACTAGGTATATTTCATCCTGCACATAATATACATAATGTGACCCAGCAAATGTTAAATGATTAAAGTTAACATTATAAATATGTGATGTCAAGTTCTTTCAAATAGGCAAGATCTTGGGAAATGGGCAGGTTGACAGAAATCTCACAGTTTAAGAAGATGTAGAGGCCGGGCACAGTGGTTCACGCCTGTAATCCCAGCACTTTGGGAGGCCAAGGCAGGCAGATCACCTGAGGTCAGAAGTTCGAGACCAGCCTGACCAACATGGGGAAACCCCGGCTCAACTAAAAATACAAAATTAGCTGGGCGTGGTGGCTCATGCCTGTAATCCCAGCCAGGTACTCGGGAGGCTGAGGCAGGAGAATCGCTTGAAGCTGGAAGGCAGAGGTTACAGTGAGCCAAGATCGCACCATTGCACTCCAGCCTGGGGAACAAGAGCAAAACTCAGTCTCAAAAAAAAAAAAAAAAAAAAAACCTGTAGAATGTGGAAATACCTCAGAATTGATCTTTCTGATTTCTGACTGCTTTTCTCCTTATATTAGTGTAACAAGATAATATTTGAAAGAAAAATGGGAAGGTAAGGTAAACCATTCAACAGTCAAATATTAAATCACATATTCTCTCCTCCTCAGAGAAAGCAACTGAATAAATCTTTCAAGCCAACCATGGGGAGTATGATATCCTTTAGAATAATAAAAGCTGATCCTGAATATCTACAGGCCAAATTAAATAAAACCAATTACACCATCCAGGTAGGACAGATATTACCCACAAGTTACCCATTCTTGCTTAATTCGATCTAACAACTTAAGCCAATGTGAGAATAGGAAAATAAAATCCAATGTCCCTTACCAAAAGATGATAGTGGGACTGCAGAATGGAATTTTCATATGAGTCAATGGATACTCACTGTCACATGTGATCCAGGTCTCCTCCGAGGGCCTAGCCAGTCTCTTCTCCCATGGAGATGATGGGCACTGCCACAGCGTGTCAGGTCCTTTTGGACACTGAACATTGTCCACCCACATGGGAATGGACATGGCCTTGTCGAAAGATGTAGAGTTGATTTTCCCTTTGTCTGCACAGCCCAGCTGCCTGCACACCACACCCACAGTGGTTTCAGACATGCTACTCCTGCCAACACTGCCCCAAGCTCCGTTGTAAAAAACTTCTAGACGCCCTGCACAGGCCTCTCTGCTGGCTTCACTGGTCAGTCTCAGAGACATGAACTCTGCAGTGAAACATAGAATTAGTAGTTTGGCATCTTTTCTGAAGATTCAAAGACTCCTTCCCTTTACCTTGATGTAAGAATGGCTTTAAAAATAGGTACAATAGTACAATATGTCAGTTACTAATAATTCGTTAGTAGCTTCTGGATGATTTCATAGATATTATTAAAATATTTTATTTATTCTATAAATGCATTACAATTTTTTTAGTCTTAGGTTTTGGACTCAGAGACCTCTTCAGATTGCCCTCAATGATTCTAATGGACTTTCCAGAACTCAAAGGCTCAGCCTTTTTCAATTACATAGTTTGGATTTTTTCCCAAAAATACTTTTTTTCTTTTTTTTGCAGCTGTCTTTGATAGTTAAAATTGTTAGACACTCAGGCACTAAAATCAATGTTTTGTGTACATCTCTCAAAATGACATAGTTCATTTGCTGACACTTCACAGTTTTGCTATGCATGTCTTCTACCAGATTTATGTCATTAAAATAGGAATAAATCACTTCTGGGATACAGAGTTTTTCATTTCCTTGTTACTGAATCATAGTTCTGCTTCCCCCAATATATTATGAAATAGTACATTTTAAAACTTCAGAATGTTTTCTAAAACTCACTGTGTATACAAAGCAAGGGCAGTAACCTCACGCTAATTTTTGTTTCTATGACAAGTAAGTCTTATTTATCTGCCATGAAAAATTGCTTGGGCATGATAATTATCTTTTTTCCTGTAGAATGATGCAACATACGTATTTCTTCTTATCCCTTTAAATCTACTTGTTTATTAACACTGTAATTATCAAGAGTTGCCATTGGATCACTATCTAATATCCAGCCCAAAATATATTTATTAAAAACCTTCATTATGAACTTTGTTGTCATTTTCATGATATACAAGACCATTTCTGGTCTTTTCTCTTTACAATGTTACAGTACCTTGCTCATGAAGTACCACCAGCACATCAAACCCAGACTTCTGTTGTCCTGACTCCCACAATAGTTCCTTTTGGACCTACTTTTCAGGAAAATCTTTAAGATTAATATCCCTCACTACCCTCTCTCAGTCCTTTCTCTATGTAATTGTGACCAGAGGTAATATGCATAATTTACCTGAGCAGATAACTCCTGCATCCTCCTTGTGCCTGCAGTTTTGCTGCCCCCAGTCATGTGAATGGCACTGCCAAATGCGGGATTCTTTTCCATTGCATTTCATCTCATCCAGCCAGATGGGCCCTGTTCCTTCTCCAAAATGAGCAGAACCAGTGGCATTAATGGCCTCTCCACAGCCCAGCTGTCTGCACACCACGTGGGCATCACTCAGGTCCCAGCTGTCATCACAGATGGTGCCCCAGGAGCCCTCATGATAGATCTCTACTCTCCCAGCACAGCGACCTCCTCCATTTACCAGGCGAAGTTGACCACTCTCTGCAAAGAGAAATGAAAATATTAATAACGAGCATTCCGCTTGTTATTAATATTTTCATAGATTTGTCACAGAGTCTCACCTATGCAGGCCACAGCACTTTCTTCTGGAATGGTAGGCCTTGTTGGGCCCAGAGATGATGAATTGCACGAGGACAGTGTTTGGGACTGGTTTCCTGCAAACACCAAAGTACTCAGTCATACAAGATACAAAAGGTTAGGGGAGTCAGACGAAATGTTATATGGATGAGTTGAGGACAAACATAGCTTAGAGATAGAGGGGAAGGTGGATGGTCAACAAGTTTGGAATAAATCAGGTGCTTTGAGATGGGCTTGGCACATAGTAAGCACTGGATAACTATGAAGTCCATCAAAATTAGGTTTGCTCACCCTCTGAAAGACAAATGAGGTCAATACTCTGAAGCATGAATTAGTATTCATTCTTTTCATGACCCTTCAAAATGGATCACTGCATTTCACTTTTGTTCTTCAACCCTATGTACACCTTCTCTTAAGACTTATCACTGGCTGCCCCTCATCCTCTTACCTGAGCAAATTACAGAGGCCACTTGCCCTGAAGGACATAGTGAAGCACCCAGAGCAGTTACAGAACAATCTCCCATGTGCTGCTCAGTCCCAGTGCAGTGAAACATATGCCTCCAGACCTGACCATTTCCTTTTCCAAAATGTGCTCCTCCTGGGGTAGAAAGGGCAACTCCACATTTAAGCTGCTGGCAAAGAACATGGGCATCTTCTATGTCCCAGTGAGAGTTGCAGAGGGATCCCCAGGCATCAAGCGTTTTGAGCTCCACTCTGCCCTCACATGGGGTCTTGCCATTCACCAAGCGAATTTCTGTGTATCCTGGAAGGAGACAGGGCTTTAGAAAAAGTTATGATTCCCTAACCCTGTCCCTTTCACAGTATGAGAACCAATTAAAGATGTTTTCTGAGTCTTACTTGAGCAGACTACTCCAACATCCCTGCTGTGGCTACAAGTTCCTTCTGGGCGTGGTGCTACTGGGCAGAGTGAAAGATGGGACTCATGTCCCTCACACTGGAATTCTTCAGCCCAGATCTGTCCATTTCCCTCTCCAAAGTGAGCTCCCCCCAGGATAGAGACGACTGTGCCACACTGTAATTCCCTGCATAGAACGCTGGCAGCTTCCAGAGAGAAGTCCGAATCACAGACGGAGCCCCACGTGTCACCATGCTTCACTTCAACGCGTCCAGAACAGGGAATGTCTCCTCCAACCAGTCTGGGTTCCCTGTGGGCTGAAAAATAAATATTATTTCAGTGAGAGATAATATGATTCCCAGGTTTCCATTCATGATGAGGGTGAGGAAGGTGGTGTGGAGTGGGAAATGGAGACGAGGGTGCTCAGTGATTTCCTACACTTGTTTGTCTTGGCTTTTCTGCCTTGAGTTGGGTATGGATAATTCTAGACCTCCCTATTCCTAGCTGAACTCATCCATCTGAGAGAATTCTGGGACCTCACCTTGTGCAGCCAACCATCCCCAGAGGCAATGATAACTCTGTTCTTCCAACATTTTGCTTTCTTTATTCATAATAACATCAGAGACCACAAACAATGTGTATCTACTATCGCTATCTCTTAGTCTTGCACTCATTCCTGTATGCACTGCAATCTGGGGTCTGCTCAACCTTTTTGAATTGTTCTATGTAAAGCTTTTCAATATACTTCTCATTTTCAAAATGAACATCAGACTTCTTCCTTTTGACGTCTGTTACGTTTGGTATACATGACCCTTCTTTGTACCATTTTCTCCTCCATTCTTTCTGATACTGCTTTATCAAAATATTTCATGTATTCCTCGAGTCAAAGTTCTGTCCATAACCTTCTCATCTGCTCAATGGACATGTCTCAACTGCCAATAAATATATTTTCATCCATACTTTTTTCTTTAATTTTAGATCCACAAACGTACCTGCTTAGACATGTGGAACTTAAAGTATTCAAAGTTGAATGAATTATTGTATGACAAGCCCACTATATGCTTTATTTAATTAATGATCTGCAGACCAAATTAGAATCACCTAAAATTGAACCACCACTTTATCTCACCACAAATAATGGTAATAATGATAGCAGTGAATATTAAGTGAGCATCTATTATATTATATATATGGCATTCCAATAAGCATTTAACAAACATTATTTCATTTAATCCTTAAGATTGCCTTAGGAGACAATTGTTAATATCATTCTGATTTTACAGACAAGTAATCTGAAACATAGAGAGGTGAGATGTAGTAATTTGCTAAGGTAACACAACAAATTACTACAGAATTAGTAAGAGAACAGAATTTGAAGCCAGACAGTATATTCCAGAGCCTAAAGTGCTGACCCTCATGAAATATTACACATGTAGAAAACCACCATATCTCTTAGTCCTCCAGCATATTTCTTCTTCTGCACATTTATTGCTATTGCCGTAAAGTGATTTGTCATCATCTGTCATGCAGACCTCTACAATAGCTTCCTAAATTGCTTCCTTGCTTCTAAGTCTTTTTTCCAAGAAATTTATGCCATGATTATAAATATATTAATAAATTTCAAATATTTTCATGTGATGTTTTTTCTTTAGCTAACTTAACGTGTCCTTAAAATTTATGCAATGATCCCTTACATACTTTCTTATGTTTTCTGTAATAATCAGGCATGCAGTAATTAATCCAAAAGGATCAATGTAACGACCTATGACATAACAACCTATAACGTTGTCTGACTATTTTAGGCATCTGATGATGAGTGGGTTAAAAAGGCTGCCACAGAGTTCAGTCTGTCAGTGAAGATAGATAATACTAAAAATAATCATCATCATCATATTAGCTAACATGTACTTATAGCTCACTGTGTAATTCCTGTGAGGTAGGCCCTGTTACCACTCCCATTTTTCTTCTGAGCAAACTGCAGCACAAACAGCTTTCACAGATTCCCTAATTTCATCCAGCTATTAAAATTAAGGAGAGGTGATAAACACTATTTCTTTAGTACACTTTAAAATAGTATGCTGTTACCTTAAAAGCTTTAATATCTATTATTTTATCAACCAAATTTGATGCTCCAGCCTAAAGATGCTTGGGCATGCCATAATTTTCATACTTCTGTGCTTCTGTAGAAACTTTTCTCTCTACTTAAAATGTATTTCCCTACCTTATGTACCTAGGAAAAAGCTACTTCTTTTCAAAGCTATTCAATTTCTCACTAACAGACTTCTCCTCCACGAACACAGTTCACTACAAGATATACATATTTTAATAGTGACGAATCCAAAAATAGAAATATGTATTAGACATAAAACTAACAAAAAAAGGAGTCATCCGCTCTGTTTTAGACTATGTAGGAGAGAATACCATAGATCTAAACTGGATCTTGAAAAAAGATGAGGAGTTTGCCAAATACAGAGTGTGTGAAACAACCTTTAAGGAATATACTCATTAAATAGCATGGTGTCACTGAAGAATTATAAGTAACTTACTGTAGCTGAAATTTAAAATATAAAGAAAAGACACATCAGAAATAATAAATGGAATTTATATTATGAAGATGCTCTTTGTCGAGTTAAGAAACACAACCATCAACATAAGTAAGTTTCTTTGAAAATACTCAGACACAATATAAAGTACTTAAGAAATACAAACTATTTCTTTTAACTCATTCTTTAAAAGAAATAAAGGAACTGGAAGCATTCCCCTTGAAAACTGGCACAAGACAGGGATGTCCTCTCTCACCACTCCTATTCAACATAGTTTTGGAAGTTCTGACCACAGCAATCAAGCAAAAGAAAGAAATAAAGGGTATTCAATTCGGAAAAGAGGAAGTCAAATTGTCCCTGTTTGCAAATGACATGATTGTATATTTAGAAAACCCCATCATCTCAGCCCAAAATCTCCTTAAGCTCATAAGCAACTTCAGCAAAGTCTCAGGATAAAAAATGAATGTGCAAAAATCACAAGCATTCCTACACACCAATAACAGACAAACAGAGAGACAAATCATGAGTGAACTCCCATTCACAATTGCTTCAAAGAGAATAAAACACCTAGGAATCCAACTCACAAGGAATGTGAACGACCTCTTCAAGGAGAACTACAAACCACTGCTCAATGAAATAAAAGAAGACACAAACAAATGGAGGATCATTCCATGCTCATGGATAGGAAGAATCAATATCATGAAATTGGCCATACTGCCCAAGGTAATTTATAGATTCAATGCCATCCCCATTAAGCTACCAAAGACTTTCCTTCACAGAATTGGAAAAAACTACTTTAAACTTCATATGGAACCAAAAAAGAGTCCGCATTGCCAAGACAATCCTAAGCCAAAAGAACAAAGCTGGAGGCAGCACACTACTGACTTCAAACTGTACTAGAGGGCTACAGTAACCAAAACAGCATGGTACTGGTACTGAAACAGAGATATAGACCAATGGAACAGTGCAGAGCCCTCAGAAATACTACCACACATCTACAACCATCTGATCTTTGACAAACCTGACAAAAACAAGAAATGGAGAAAGGATTCCCTATTTAATAAATGGTGCTAGGAAAACTGGCTAGCCATAAGTAGAAAGCTGAAACTGGATCCCTTCCTTACACCTTATACAAAAATTAATTCTAAATGGATTAGAGACTTAAATGTTAGACCTAAAACCATAAAAAC
>NW_012112030.1:2931364-2937239 GCF_000951035.1 Colobus angolensis palliatus
ATATGTAACAAACCTGCACATTGTGCACATGTACCTAGAACTTAAAGTATAAAAAGAAAATAAAGAAAATTCAGTTGAAAATGAGGCCTTCTAAAGGTCTTAAGTCCTTTATAGATATCTGCTATCGAATATCAACAATTTTTGTAATCTGTTGATGTTACTATCACCATGATATAGATACACCGTCAGCCCATGCCAATCTACATACTCTGATTTACTTTCATCTCTCATAAACCTTTCACCTGATACTGAAATGTCTTAGAAAATGTTTTGAATATGACCATATTCTGTACTACAGCAATATAGAATACCTCAGCATGTCAAAATTTCACCAATTATCCATTAAATCTGCACAAAGCAAATTCCTATCCAAATTTGAGATGAAAAACATGTTATTTTCTAAACATAGGTCAGAGTTTAAAGCAAACAACACCTCTACAACACATCCCACCCTTGAGTGGGATGGTCTTTCATTTCTTCTTTTTGAATCTTTATTCAAGGATGAAATTTCTCTAAGATATCATTAACTAGTATTCATATGATCCCAACCCCTTTTGGACAGCCCTAAATCTTTAAGTAAAAGTAATTTCCTAGATCAAGTCAAATTCTGGTTTGTTGTAACTTCTTATCTTTTGTTTGGATCCATCTTGAACAAAATAAATCAAAAGAAAACCAGTTAAAAAGAAACAAACAAAAAAAAATATTTTGTTTTCCATTGTGAAAACTCATTAAGCAATTGAAAAAAAGTCCCTTCTATAAATATCCTCTTGTTTTCTTTGTCCTAACATATTTGAGTCAGGGCAGAGGACAAATTCTCCTACTCAGAAAGTGACTTGGAGACTCCATCCTCAGCCTTTATTTCGTGAATCTGCTAGTAACATGTTAATCTATCCTATGGGTCGCTTTGCTTGTATCATTACTCTTTAGACATGGTTAGAATATTGGAAATTTATCCCTTTAATTGATTTTTTTCTGCTAAATCTCTGACTGTGTTTTTACATAAAAGCAATTAAGTAAATTTTTGCACCTGGATTTAGTGCCATTCTCAACAACTTTTCCCCTGACATAGGTGACTGAATCTGTTTTCCTTTCTTTCTCTAGAAAGATGAATAGATCTACAAAGAGCTTTAACATAATTAGAGATATAATTAACTAGAATTACTTCCTTTTGTTTAGTGATAAATAAAATATACAATTATGATTTAAAGAAGCATTAATGTATTTTCAGCATTTAACGCTTTTCAGACTCTGAAGAAGTATGGAGATCATCATAATCTCAGAATTATTTCTCAATCCTAAGTTGAAATACAGCATAGCTCAAATGAACTGTTTCTTAAGGTCAGATGTCCTCTCTAGTACATACACAGACATCACAAACAAAATGTCTGAGATTCAAAGTAATTTTATGACCAACATTTCCTAGACCTTTTTCTGTCAACAATTTATCTTAAATTGTTTCCAATTCTCCTGCTTAGTTGAATTCTTCTGGTTCTTTTCAGCTATATAGCCCTGTGCTATATGAAAGTTAAAGAATTTAAACAGATTATCAAATTCGTAGCTTGTATTTGGCAGGCACAGAGACAGCATGTCCATTATTGAAAGAGACAGCATGTCATCATTGACAGAGACAGTATCAGTATGTCACCATTGAAAGTATCAAGTAAATCAAGAAACAAAAGTATAAACTATATTACTAACAAAACATGTAAAAAGCTAAAAACCAAGGCCCCCAACATAAAGTAGAAGAACTTCCAAAACCTACAGAAATATAACAAAGGAGTTTGCAAAAGGAAATAAAAAGTGCACATGGCAAATAGCAAACAAAAATACAGCTCTGTAAAGTACAGAGCCCATCTTAAGTTGCAAATTTATATTATTTATGATTTCTATTATACACATCTCAATAGAATCCTGAATAATTTAGAACGTGTTACCATAAGTAAGGGATTCTAGTAATGCACCCTAAAATATGGGTGTGGTTGAATGGAGTTGATGGGCAGAATGGATTAATGACTCAGGTATGAGAGGCTAAAAAGCTAATGAGTCTTACACATGGTAAAATATTTGGGCAAACCTCACTGTGAAAAGAAAACCGTGTGCTCACTGATGCTTAAAAAATGCAGAATTTATTGGGCAAAGTACAAGTAACAAAACTACAAAAAAATCAGAATATTTGCATGACGTGGATTCTTCTTGCCACTTTTAGCATTTACAAGAAAGATGAATTCAGACTACAGTAGTCAGAATGCAAGCAGAAATGGGAGGAGAAATATCAATTTTATAAGGTAGTATGGTCTGCCTGCAGGTGTTGTACATAGTTAATCAAGAGTCCCATAATTTGGAATTGAAAAATTGAAGATAAAACTCTAAGTATCCTGTCCCCCAAATTGAGATGGTGGTAAAACTATAGCCTTATCAGAAAATAAAACTGATGCTCCAGATACAAAGGCAATGAGTCCACTGGCAAAGATGGAATTTAGGTCTTGTCCTTCCTCCCAAACCCACAGTTTCAAATGGCCTTAAGGCAGTGGTCAATAATTAAAGAGAAGGGCTGGTCATAGCATAGATCAAAGTATATTTATATGCTCTTGGACTGTAGGTTCAGATGGCATTGGGTTATAAAGCAAGTAGACTAGAAGCTTAGTAACCTTGTAAAGAACTTTTTTGTTGAATTTGAGAGTAGCTGACATCAGCCCTTGATTAGCCAATCTTTAAAGTAATCCAAAGGTCCCTAAACCAATATTAGCAGAAAGTGGATTGTGAAAGGTGTGCTGTCCTTAAATAGAGATACTCTCCAAACCAAACTTGGATGTAACTGTGAAGAATAATGTGCCAGGAATAACTACCCTGAGAGCAACACTAGGGCCCATGAGGGAGAGTGGACAGAAGACACCTTCTCAGAGGCCAGCACATCATCTACTAGATTGGCTTTCCAAGGAACACTCTGAGCTGCGGGGTGGCTCATCCTTCCTGTCCAGTAGCGTTTGATAATCACTTCAGCAAATCTATTCTGGATGTTTCTTGGTGACAACAGAGACACCAAAACAGCCTTAAACTACTTACCTATTTGACTAATTTTAAATGAGAAAAAGTAAACACTGTCTTTCTTTAGCCACTATTATTTGTTTCTCTTTTACATACAGCAGAACTTAATGCTAATCAATGTAAAATACAATTAATAAGAAAATATACAAACCATTATAAATTTAGAAGAAAAACCTATAACCTAAAATATTTATATTAGTAAAACAGAAGAAATAAAACTTAAGACTCAACTCAAGAAGTTAGGGGCCAAAAAGAAATCAAACTTTAGGAAATCTGAAGAGAATTATTAGAAAGAAAAGTAAATTTTAACAAATTCGAAAGCAAATAAAGGTAACATTAATTTTTTAAAATCCAAATAATGATTTTCTAAAAAATTTAGCTAAGAAAATGGCTAATCTTGTCAGGTAAAAGAAATTAAAAGAATAAATGAATACACACGGTAATAAATGATAAGAAATGTTATAGATATAGAAGTAATTTCAGACAGCTCTTTAAATACTGATGTGAAATTTGATCAAGAAATTTTACTAAGTGAATACTTAAGGTACAAAACAATTTATACAACATGTCACCCTTTGGATAATGAAAGCAAATGATAGCTATATATAGATTTGTTTGTATTTTCTTGTATTTACCTGAAATATCTCAAATAATATATAAATATTCCAACCACGTAAGTTGTCTGTGAGGAAAAGAATTGGATAGTAGTGGGGGAAGAGTTTACACTTTTTTCTTTTGAAGTTTAAACCATGTGATTATATTGCCAGGTCAAGAATATTTTTTAAAAAGTAATATAGCAATTCAAATTTACATCTTAAATGATTGCCTTTTTTTCAATCGGAGGATAATTTCCACTTAACTAGAGGTAAGCACCATTTGTAACATCAGGGAAATGTTCCTCGCTGCATGCCTAGGTTGGGAGGTATCTAGAGTCATACTGTTGGTTAGAGGACGTGCAACACGTACAAGTTTCCATTCTGTGAGGTCTCTACATGTTTAATGGTTTTCTTGTACACTGTGTTTTCTAAAGTCTTTCCGTTGCAGAGTAAAAGTTACATTTACTTTAGAATTATTTTAAAAGCATCACTTTTCAACAAAGTTAGCATTTGTATAAATATAATTAGCATAAAATACTAAAGATTATCCACAAACCCAACCAGTTTACAACTCATTTTTGAGCTTTTTAAAGAGGTTGCAGTGAAATATCCACAGGTTTTCCAAAAAAAGACAATTCTTTCACAGTACAGTAGAGGGAGCTGAAGGTTATGTCAGTTTATCCAACATGGTTATTTTTAAATCTTTTGGTGACATCTTGTGAAAGAAATATTGAATTCTCTTTTTTAAATTTTAATCCTCCTTAATCTCTTATACCTCTATTGATTTAAAAATTATTCAAAAACCAAAGTGGGCAAAACCTAAACACTTCTATCTAAAGTGCAATGTGAATTGTAAACTTATCTGTCTCTCCCAGTGGAATTTGTATAGATATTTTCTGGTTTCTTGAGAATGATCTAGTCATAAGGACCAATGTTTCTTTTCAATGTCAAAGGCAGTACTGGAAATTTACACCCTTCTTCTTAACAAGTTGATTGAAAGTCATACCTGAGCAGGTAATTTTGGCTTCTTCATAGTGATCACAGGTAAGTCCACCCCATTGCCAGTTCTTGCAGTCCCAAAGAGAAGTTTCATTTCCGTTACAGCTACTTAGAAACAGCCACGTGTTTGTTGCCTGGATTTTGGAGTATACTTGATAGGATGTTTTGAGTGCAGATCCACATCCCAGTTGCCTGCAAACCACATCAGCCTCTTTCAGTCCCCAGCCTCTGTCACACACCTTCCCTAACAGTCTCTGAATCTCCACCTCAACTGTCCCAGCACAGCGGCTGCCTCCACCTCTAAGTCTTAGCTCCAGATCTGATCCATCTGCAAAAGAAACATAAACTCAAACCATCAATACATATGGAGGTTAGCTTCCAGAGGATTTTTTTTGTCTTTTTTCTTCTCTGATACTGATACACTGGAAATTATAGCTTACTTATTTCCTGACTTTTTAAGAAACAATAAGATAGACCACAAATTTTTGTTAGAAATGGGACTGTAGTTTCAAGGGTTAATAAAAATTGTCAATGGCAGAAAGATATGAGCAATTCTGCTTTAAAAGAGATTTCTCAAAAAGTGGCTGAAGGATATGAACAGATACTCCTGAAAAGAAGGCATTTATGTGGACAACAAACATATGAAAAATAGCTCATCATCACTGGTCATTAGAGAAATGCAAATCAAAACCACAAGGAGATACCATCTCATCACAGTTAGAATCACGATCATTAAAAAGTCTGGAAACAGATGTTGGCAAGGATGTGGAGAAATAGGAATGCTTTTACACTGTTTGGTGGGAGTGTAAATTTGTTCAACCATTATGGAAGACAGTGTGGTGATTCCTTAAGGATCTAGAAATAGAAATACCATTTGACCCAGCGATCCCATTACTGGGTATACACCCAAAGGATTATAAATCTTTCTACTATAAAGACACATGCACATGTATGTTTATTGCAGCACTACTCACAATAGCAAAGACTTGGAACCAACCCAAATATAGACTGGATAAAGAACATGTGGTACACATACACCATGGAATACTACGCAGCCATAAAAAAGAATGAGGTTATGTCCCTTGAAGGGACACGGATGAAGCTACAAACCATCATCCTCAGCAAACTAACACAAGAACAGAAAACCAAACACCTCATGTTCTCACTCATAACTGGGAATTGAACAATGAGAACACATGGACACAGGAAAAGGAACATCACACACTGGGGCCTGT
>NW_012112030.1:2937301-2969367 GCF_000951035.1 Colobus angolensis palliatus
CCTGTCAGGGGGTGGGGGGAAAGGGGAGGGAGAGCATTAGGACAAGTACCTAATGCATGGGGGGTTAAAACCTAGATGACAGGTTGATACGTGAAGCAGACCACCATGGCACATGTATACCCATGTAACAAACCTGCACATTAAACACATGTATCCCAGAACTTAAAGTTAAAAAAATAAGTAAATTTAAAATTTTACAAAGAGATTCCTATGAAATTTTGTCTCTCTGAGCTCCAGGTAGATTCTGAGTTTGAAGTGTGTTCCGTAACAGTAGTCTGAGTAATTATTACAGAGAATGACGTCAGACAACTCTCCAAACTAGTTGAATAAAGAACATGTCAAAGATTACAAGTATAAAGGAATTCCCAGCAAGGAATCTACTAGGCATTTCTACTTCTTACATCTATTCCTACTCCTAAGGAGCACAGGACTTTCTCTTTCTGCTTTTCTTTTTGTTTAGTGTTTTGGTTTTGGTTTTAACGTACCAGAACATGTTACGCCAGCATCTTCATTGTGATTGCAATAATGCTTTCCCCATTCATGGTGTTTACATTGCCAGACCGCAGGTTCATGTCCCTGGCAAGAAACACTGTCAAGCCAGATGTGTCCAAATCCCTCACTGGCGTTAACTCGACCAATGGCGGTGATAGCAGTTGGACATCCCAGTTGCTTGCATGCCACAGCAGCATCATGACTGTCCCAGCCGTCATCACATATTGTCCCCCATTCTCCTTGGAATCTCACTTCTAATCTTCCTGAACATTCAGTGACTCCATCTACCAGTCTCAGGCTCAGATCTGCTCCCTCTGTAACAGATACACAACAGGTCTGCGATAAGGAAGTAAGAACATGAAACTATAAATAGCTGTTCCTAAGATGAGTTAAGGAAAACGGGAGAGCTATAAGTGGAGACAGAGAAAACTGTGATGTACTGTACTAGCACTGGAAATCATTCAAGATGGAAGGAGGAGTGGATCAGGCAAGAAGATGGACATCTCAGTATAGACAGCATATACTACAGAAAGTGTTTCTAACAGGAGATCCAGGGACTGAATTTCATCTGGAGACCTGCTATTTGACCACCACAGAGTTCTTGTTAGAACTGTTTACTTTTTCTGGTTAATATATATTCGCATGTGTTTAACTGGCACCCGCATCCTTCAGTTTGCCTCCATACTTAGCAATCCCTTTTGCCTCTGACTGCATTCTCCATTGATACTACCTAGCCTGTGTTGTATACCTGAACCTGTTGTATCCACTTCCTTAGTTTAAAAGCAGAGCAAAGAAAAAGGAGGCTTCATTACTACAATTTTTACCTTCCCCAAATCAATATTCTTCAAAGAATAGACGTTGATTCTGAAGAATATTCTGTAATAAATTAAACTGGTTTTTTCCTCGGGCAGTTTCCATTTTCATTCTCACAATATTGTTTATTGTGATTCCTCAGCATGTGCTAACTGGGGGCCTAGAGAAATTTTGATGGGTAAAAGAGAATGGAAGGTATAGTCTGTGATTTTTCTACTTCAAATTCTTCACATTCTTCAGCTAACAAAACCTATCTTTCTTGTAGGAGTTCCATTCATTGTGGTTCAGGCTATAGCAGATCACATTGTTCAACAAGAAAAAGCCTGTTCAAGACATGCAGAAAGAGACAGAACCCAGATGACATTGTTCAAGAACCTGAATCCAACCATGCATGAGGCTAACTATACCCTCTGAATTTCCCAGTTTTGTAAGCCAGTATTCTCTTCTTTTTAAATGAGTTTGAATGGAAGTTCATTTATTTGCACAGAGAGAGAGAGAACTCTGAGAGAGAGAGAGAGAAAGAGAGAAAGAGAAAGAGATCTGGTGAAGATAGGGATTTTTTACTCTTATTTTCCTAAGTGTTCTCTGGGGTTCAAGACACACTCAATCTCCTTTTATACTAAGAATTCAACAGAAAAACGAAGAGTGGTTCTCTGCACACACAAACCATCGTACCTGCCTCCAGTCTGAGTATCAATGTGAAAGTCTCTAGACAGATACAATGCATATCTAGTATAAATAAAATTTTAATGGGAAACCAATATTGATTTTTAAAAAGTGATTTGCTTTTGTGAATTTGAAAAATGATTTGGGAAGGAGTGGGTTAATGAGGCTAATGAGGAGGCTTTTGTGGATTAAATGATAACTGGAGTGGTTTCGTCTTAAAACTTCATAGTGCAAAATTTCCTAGTAAAGCCCTTCCTTCCTTCCTTTTTCCCCTCTTTTTCTTTTCGGTCTCTCCCTTTCTTTATGGGCTTTTCCTAAACACTGTCTTCTTTTCTTATGACCTGGATCTCAGTTTCACTATACACCCTTCTTCCCTAACCTATTTCTCCTAATTTCAGTTAAGGTAAAAAGTCCACAGTTAAAAAAAAAGGTAAAAATGAAACCTGAAGTTAGGTTAAAATGTGGTGACAAAAGAAGCAAACTTCATTATGTTCTTAAGAGTTCAGGCTTTTAAGATTCATTACCCCTTTCTTTTGTCCTCTCCTGGAGAATAGAATGAGCCAAGATCAGTCCTTACTTGAGCAAATCACTCCAGCATCCTCAGCATGATCACAGTTATGCTTTCCCCATCCTTGATGTTTGCAGTTCCAGAGAGCTGACTCATTTCCGTTGCATATAAGATCATCAAACCAGATTGGTCCAGAGCCTTCTCCAAAATTAGCTGAACCAGAGAAACTGACAGCACTTCCACATTCAAGTTGTTTACAAACCACAGATGCATGATCGATGTTGAAGTTATCATCACACACTGTCCCCCACTGTCCTTGGAATTTGATCTCTATTCTTCCAGAACACATATTCCCTCCATTCGTCAGCCTCATTTCCAAATTGGATCCATCTGGAGCAGAGAAAAGACCAGAGTTCAGAAGTTACATTCATTTAGAAGTGATTTTAGAAAATAAGTTTCCTCTGGACACTTGGGATTTGATGTTGTCCTTAAAATGGTGCCTGATTTTGGATGTTGCCCAGCTCCACACAGTGGAGAATTTTAGTATGTTAAAATCTAGGAGGCAATTAGGATTTTTATCTGTATCTACTTACAAAGGAAAATATTTACAGATTAAAGTTTTTAAATTTTCTGTTTTGTTTTGTTTCCTTCCATTACTAGGATAGATGTAAATACTCTTTTTATATAGAAATAGATAAATTCGACTCAACTTATTTAAATTTGACTCCAGTTAAAGCTTTAGGTGTATAAATTTCAAAAAGCAAATTGATTAACTCCACTGGTAGTTATAAAACAACAGAAAATAAGAGCTAAAAGTACTACACTGATGTTTTAGCTAAACAGCCCGTTCTATAGACAGCAATAATTATGATGAGAGCCTGCTAAAATTTATGACAATTTTAAACTTTGCAGTAGATGTTACTTTTGTTATTCTCCATTTCACACCTCCCATAGTGATTAAAAATAAGAGGAAAGAAGGAGGAGACAGAAGAGGAAGAGGAGAAAGAAGAAAGAGAACGGAGTCACCAAGAGAACCATGAGGATCTTCAGCACCTGTTATGTACCAAACAGTATGCCAGTAGTTTTACATGTATTATATCATTGAGTCCTCAGAGACTGAAGTTTAAAGAGATTTGACAACTTGCACAAAATCATAGGATATTAGCTATGGAAAATTTATTTCAGCATTTTTCTAGATGCTACTGTGTGTTTCTCTTATCACATCACAATGCCTGGACAGAGATAAGTCCTTTCTATAGTCGGTCCTCTGGGAGAGAGAGAAGCTGGGAGGTGAGAGGGTTGCATAAAAAATTAATGAAACAGGCCAATCATGGTGGCTCACGCCTGTAATTCCAGCATTTTGGGAGGCCAAGGCAGGCAGATCACCTGAGGTCAGGAGTTCGAGACCAGCCGGGCCAACATGGTGAAACCCCGTCTCTGCTAAAAATACAAAAATTAGCCAGGTGTGGTGGCAGGTGCCTATAATCCCAGCTACTCAGGAGGCTAAGGCAGGAGAATCGCTTGAACCTGGGAGGTGGAGGTTCCAGTGAGCCGAGATCATACCATCGCACTCCAGGCTGGAGAAATGGGGAGCCCAGGAATCTGAACTGGGTCAGAAATGTGCCCTTGGGATTTGCCAGCAGAAAGTCTTGACACATGGCTTTCTCAGTTATTGTGGGGCCAATTGCAATAAAACATATGAAGATGTTTTGTAAATTAAAACCACAACGTAAATGAAATGAATAGCACTGCACACTGGATCAAGCAATTATAGTTTCAAAGAATCCTTCCTACAACAAGAAATGATGTCTTAAAGCTAGAAATAGTTGATTTTTGTTCACTAAGTTGATTATCAGTTAATGGACAAAAAGGTAATAATTTGTGGGTCAATACATCAAAACAAGTCACTGGGAAAGAGAACAAGGAAATAACTTAGATGTCATGATATTTTTATGATATAGGAATAGTAGGTTACATTAAGCTTACTGAATATAAAATTTAAGCCACCACTTTTTGGCTTTTTGGCTAAGATCACGTATAAAATTGAAGCCAGTCACTTCCTCATTAATCACAGTGTTCAGATTTATTTTTATTTAAAAAAAAAATGACCTTGTGTTTTGTGGTTTTCTAGCAATGGATTGAGTACTTTTATACAAAAGAACTAGATTGCTTACAGGAAAGTGGCTTATTCTAGGTTTTAACCCATCTGCATATTTCTTCCCCACCAAGGATTTTGTGTTGAGGCTTTGACTAATGCAAGTCTTACCTGAGCAGGTCACTCCAGCATCTTGTTGGTGAGTACAGTTACTATGCTTTCCCCATCCATCATGTTTGCAGTCCCAAAGAGCTGACTCATTCCCACGACAAGAAACATGATCCATCCAAATGCGTCCAGAACCTGCACTGGAATTAGCCCATCCAGTGGCTTTGATAGCAGTTGGACATCCCAGCTGGTTACAAATCACAGAGACTGCTTCCATGCTCCAGCCATTATTACACACCGTTCCCCACTCCTCCTGGACTTTCACTTCCACTCTCCCACTACACTTGTTTTCACCATCCACTAGCCTCAGCTCCTTGTCTGTTCCTCCTGCAACGATGGATTAAGACAGTCATTGGCCAAGGTCGCAAAAAGCAGGTAAAAAATTATTTTTTACATAAATTATTGATCCTTCAAACTCAGATTTGAGAACCATCCTAGTTCTATACGTGGTAAAATAGAAGAATGTTACTTCACAGTCATTCAAATATAAGTATCAGTATCACTGGTTTCAAATTAAGCAGTGCTATATAACCAGTAAAGGCAAGTAACACAATAGTGTTTAATAGCTTTATTTTATGGTTGGAGAGTCTTAATAGTGGCAATTTATATAATTCCCATGAAGCGTTTTCGAGTTAAATACGATTCTACAAAATGTTATGGGATGAACTTTTTACATTTCTCCAAAATTGTAAGGTCGGTAGAAAGAAGGCTAATAGAGAATTTATGAAGATGAAAAGACTAGCTGTAAGAAATCTAACCCTTATTTCATACAGATATGTAAAATAGCACAAATCTTAAAAACACTAGACTGAAACTTATCTACTTAAATAAAAATTAAGATGGATATATTTTCCTGCTATTTTCTACCAAAAAATAAATCTCTTTGTACTCTCTTCCCACCCCCAGATGACAGATGATCTCAGTTGCCTCCTTGGCATTATTTTAGCTTTATTTAGGAATCCAGTGGTCCCAACAACCAGGCATCTCTCAATACATTTTTAGATAAATTTTGGCATTTGAATTTACTAATGTGTTTCCCAAATTCATTTTTGTTCTAATGATTCTGAAGTTTCTCCTCCTTTGTATTCTTTCCTATTTTTTAGCTCAACATTATTTCTAATCTTTAAGTAAAATTCATTTTTCTGCTGTGAGTTTATTTTATTTGGTGAGGAACCATGCTAATATTTTGGTGTCGCATGGTTAGATTTTTATTGTGTGCTTTTAATAATATCTGATCCTCTGAATACATGGAGCATGTCACCTAGTGTTTAGATGCTACTCAGCCTTCGGAAAAATTGTTTGCCTTTTAACTGTTCTTGTCAGAGTGGGCGAAGCCTGTAAGTAAATTTGACAGAGTACTCACCAAGAGAACTGGTGACAAAACAGGCACTGAGAAGTAAAATCACAGCAACAGTGAAGGGACTCAAGTTGACAAAATGTCTTCTGACGTCTGTGAAAAAGAAGAGGGCAAAAGTAGCATCTTCCCAAAAAGAGACTTTGGAGAAGATAGACGGTTTCAGAGGTTAATTAACAAAGCAGGTCGGCCGGGCGCGGTGGCTCAAGCCTGTAATCCCAGCACTTTGGGAGGCCGAGACGGGCGAATCACAAGGTCAGGAGATCGAGACCATCCTAGCTAACACGGTGAAACCCCGTCTCTACTAAAAAATACAAAAAAAAAAAAACTAGCCGGGCGAGGTGGCGGGCGCCTGTAGTCCCAGCTACTCCGGAGGCTGAGGCAGGAGAATGGCGTAAACCCGGGAGGCGGAGCTTGCAGTGAGCTGAGATCCGGCCACTGCACTCCAGTCCGGGCGACAGAACGAGACTCCGTCTAAAAAAAAAAAAAAAAAAAACAAAGCAGGTCAAACCAAGACAGAAAACCCTTCCTTTTAAATTCCAAGGCGGGCAGGAAACATTCATACCCAGGCTGATATAGTTTCAGTGAAATAGCTTTGAAAATGTTCATGTTTATAGGCAACCTAGAGGTGAGGGACTAGAAGAAGGTTGGTGGTGGAAATGAGAATTTCAAGGGCAACCTTTAAAACCTGGAAAATGAGAACAACATCAATGAAACTTATAGTAGACAATTCTCCCAGCAGGCACAGGGAAAGTATCCTGAGATTTCTCTATTCCCTAACCACCTCGATATTCAATTACGGATGCCCCCATCTTCAAGACTACCTGAGCCGCACTTATAGAGGATAAGTTCCATGAGTAAATGAATTGTATCTATCATGTTCACCATAATTTCACCAGTACCTGGCTTGATGCTTGCCAAATAGTAGCTAGCTGAACAATACCTTGATGGAATAAAGTGACGATATTCATATCTGAAAAGCTCAAATATTAAATCTTGTCATCTTTACCTGTATCATTATCACATAATACACTCTTTAATGCTGTTATTACTCTCTTATCTTCTTATTACTCTAACCCAACACTAATTTAAAACTAAAAATGCTAAATGATTTTAACATGTCCAAATAACTCTCGAAATAGATAACTCACTTATCAGAGTAGATAATCTTCTTTATGTAATTAACTCTCTATCCATATTCATTTCTGCGTATTCCATCTTTTCTAACAACTATTTTTTCATACTCAATACATTTAACTTTAGTTCCTGACTTAATTTCACCTCAGCAGTTTTACAAAATTAATGCCAACTCTGATCCTATATCACATCTTCAATTTTGAATCTACGGCAGATCAAAGATACTGCCATATAAGCCTATGTCCTTTTTCCACTCCTTACTCTTCTCATGCCAATCACTTTTAAATCACATCCATTGACTGTCATAATAATATACCCCATTAAAGGGGAAATGTAGAATAAATGAGAAGCTTTTACCAGCAGATCCAGAGTCTTCAAGTGGCACCATTCTGAGTTTGTTCATTCCAAAGTTTTATAACTTCAATGATTCTTAAATCTTCTTGTATTGTTCTGTAGAAATGTTCTTCTAAAGAAAAGGACTAAGAATTCTAAAAATCACTTCACTCTCATGAAAATGAAAAGGCTACATATGGAGGCGGAGTCAACTCAAAAAGAGAAGTCATTGAAAGAGCTGAGGTTCCATTTCGTTCTCATGTTTTCTTCAATATGGGACATGAAACAACCAAAGGAAATTGGGAAACACTTCCCACAGATTTCGAAAAATTAGAGGAAATACTAACTCATATGCTGCTGTTGCTGAATTAAATATTTTACATTTTTGAACTTCATTTTGGACAAATATATGAGACACAAAAAGGTACTGTCATATAGAAAAATTATGTAAAAAAACTAAAGCAAAACAGGTAAAACATAATTAAATAATTAATGTTTTATTATATCCACTTTTAATTTTATTTCCATAATCAAATGTGTCTAATGAGTAATTTTGTGTAAGTTGTTGAGACACAGTATTTGTCATTTCTTTTCTAATGGGATGAAGTACACCAAGAGAATTAGCCATGACTATTACTGATATTACAAATGGTGAAACAAAAATTAGCAAAACATGGTTTTAGCTCTATATAACTCAGATTCAAGTAAGAGAAACACATATGATAACAACAATGAACATAAAGTTAAAGTGTGGGGGTAAAAATAATGGATGAAGTAGTCCTATCTATTGAGAGAAAGGAATGAACAGTCAGAAAACTCTTTTCTCTGAGGAAAGGCTTAAATTGTGTCCTAAAAGATGAGAAAAACATTGCCAAAGGGACAAATGATAAACGAGTTTAAGGCATAAGAAATAGCACATACAAATGAATATTTATATATAAAAACATATCAGCTTGAAATAACTACTAATAGTTTATCATGGCATACATATTGTCAGGTGTTAGTGATGGGCCTGAAATGGGGAATCAAAGTAGCATCTCCAGCCTTCCAAAGAGACATTCACTAGAACTCAGTCAACAAAGGCACCCTGCTTTCTTCCATTTTTTGGGCATGCCAAATCTCTCCCTGCCTCATAGTATGTCATACATATTGTTCCTTCTGTGTTTACTGCCTCCCTACCAGTACCTTTCTCTAAGATAACTCTTTATTTCTCAGTTAAACATCCCTTCACTAGGAGAAATAACTCCAACCCTGAATGACCCCAGAAAATAAACACTCAAGATACCCTGTACTTATGAGGACTGTAAATTATGTTTTTATAATTATTGTTTATCTTACTTGCTAGTCTTAAGATACCAGGATAGGAACTGCCTTTTTTTCAAAAAGACATCTACCAGTCCCTGCCAGATGGTAGGCTCAATATTACCTTTTTTTTGTTGTTGTTGTTGATAATGTTGTTATTATTGCTGAGGTAAACAAGGACTACATGAAGAGGAGTTTTATATACCAAGTTAAAGAATTATAATTTTACACTGCAGGCAAGTAATGACATTAAATAGTTTGAAACATGAATATTAAAGTGCTTTGTCTTTTACATATCTCATCTTGCTAGCAACTTTGAGGATGATTAGTGGCCAGGGTAAAAATGGAAATAAGAGCAAGACTAAATGCAGTGAAAGTGAATATTATAGCAAAAACCTAGTAGAATAAGAGCCTAATTGAAAAGATATCGTAGAAAAATGGAAGAAATAGATTGGTGCAAAATTCAAAAGCTAGGTGAACAAGGCATTTTTGCTTTTATTCAAAATGAAGAAACAGGAAGTGTGTTTACCATCCCACCTGAAACAACTAAAAGCCAAACCAAACATGTGTAGCAGTGATTTTCAAGACACTGAAAATGAGGCAACAAGAATAGTTGTTGCCTGGATCTCAAGGATTGTGATCCATGAGCGATGAGAAGCTAAGCTGAGTTTACTGCCTTGAGATAGTTTCCAGGCTACCGTGGAGTAGGAAACCCAGAGAATGATCAGAGGAGTACCAGAGTTGGGGAGAAGCAGCTGAGAATCTGGGAGACTAAGGTGGCTAGAATTCACAGGAAATAGCCTCATAGAGGAGAAAGTTGCAGAGAGAGAGAGAGAGAGAGAGAGGGAGGGAGAGAGAGAGAGAGAGAGAGAGAGCGAGAGTGGGAGTAGGGAGGAGGCAAGGAGAGAGAGCTGAATATCTGTAGAGTCCCCTTTGAGTATTCAGCTGAGTATTGTTAAGTGCATGCATGTGAGCAAATTACCTGAGTCTGGGGAAAGAAAAATGAAAGGATTAGAGTTACACACAGGGCCAGGAAAAGCGACCATTCACATGGAAAACTCACAATTCATGGGGTATTGGGTAGAGTTCACAGATGAGTCTTACCACAGTGGTGGGAAATAATTAGACCTAGCTACTTGCTGATTGGATCCCACCTAACAAATTTTAAAGACAAGACCCAAAGAATCAAATTGTTTCCAAGAACATAACAGTGTTCTAGACTAAACCTTGAAATATCTAAAGCAATAAAAATAATTTAAAACTCAGCAAAGTTTAGTTTACAATGTCTGGAATTAAACAAAATATTACTTAGTGCTATGGTCTAAATGTTTGTGTCTCCTCAAAATTCATATGTTGAGATCCTAACCTCCAAGGTATTAGTAGGTAGGGCCTTTGGGAGACAACTAGGTCATGAGGGCTCCGCCTTCATGAATGGGGTTATTGCCTTCATGAAAGAGATCCCTGAGAGACAACTGATCCCTTTTGCCATGTGAAGTACAGCTTAAAAATGGTAATCTATAACCCTGGAAGTGGACTCTCACCAGACACTGAATCTGACAGGATCTTGATCTTGGACTTCCCAGCCTCCAAAACAAAGAAATAAATTGCTGTTTACAAACCTCTGAGTCCATGTTGTGTAGTTTCTTTTTTGGGGAGTCGGGGGGAGTGCTGATTATAATCTCAAAACATGCAATTAGAAATGCCATAATCCTAAATGTTAAAATCCCAAAGTTCAACATCCCTAAAGATCAACATCTCTGAAATCTAAAAATTCCTAACATCAAAAACTGCAGAAGTTACAATTTAGAATGTTGAAATTCTGAAAGTTGAATTCTGGGGAAGACATCGGTACATTTTTGGTTGCATACAGGATAGTTGCATTCTGTTAATTACAACATGTTAGGCAGAACTATTCTCTTGGTATTGCCTTTATTTGGAAATTAAGTATAGTTTAAGGAGATGCAATTAAGTATGGGTGCCAAGTTGACAAGGGGTGCATTTATAGACATAATTTTAGGTGTCAACTTGATTGGATTAAGGACTATCTAGACACTTCATAAAGCATTATTTTTCATGGGTCTGTAAGAGTGCTTCCAGACACATCCAAAATAATGGATAAGATTAGTGTGTGAGTCTGAGTGGACTAGGTGGGGAAGATCTTCCCTCAGTGCTGGCCTGCATCAGGGAACCAGAGAGAACAAATGCAGAAGGAAAATTGATCTCTCTCTCAGAGCTGGGACAGACTTTTCTTGTGCTACTTTGGACAGCAGAACTGCAGGCTCACTGGCCTTTCAACTACAGCAATTATATCTGGAGTGGCTCCAGAATGTTAAGACTTTTAGCCTCAGACTGAGAGTTACACCATGGGCTTCCCTGGTGCTGAGGCCTTTGGACTTGGGCTGAGTCATGCTACAGTCATCCCATGGTCTTCAGCTTACAGACGGCCTATCATGGGACTTCTCAGCCACCAAAATTATGCAAGCCAATTCCCCTAATAAATTCACTCTCAATGTCTATATATATCCTACTGGATCCACCTCTCTGAAAGACCCTGACTAATACAGATTTGGTATTGGGGAAACTAAATTGATTCCTTCTTACTGTATTTTATGACACAGTGAAAGAGATCTGTGAAATTTTACTCTTGTAAAATGTGATTAACTGTGCAAGGCTAGTTAATGGCAAAAGATAAAGTTTAAAAGCTAATTGTTATTGGTGCTATAAAAGCAGAAAATAGGTTAATTTCAATAGCAGTGTTGGACAGTATATTCTTACAAATCGTATACTGCGTGATTCTATTTATATAGAATTCTGGAAAGTGAAAATCAATCGACTGTGACTAGAAGCAGTGGTTGCTTAGAGATGGATGGGAAGGAGTTCAAGGGAAGAATCACAATAAGGGATAATCATGATGAAGTTTTTTGGAGTAATTGATATGTTCATTGTCTTGATTGTGTTGGTAATTTCACAGGTATACACATATATCAAAACTAAACAAATTCAACAGTTTAAATATGGGCAACTTAGTGTATATTAATTATGCTCCAATAAAGCTGTTTTTAAAAATCTTTGTGAGCTATCACTGGTGGAGGACAAAAGAAAGAGAAAAGTCCACCAGCAGATCAATCTTTAAGGTTTACAACAATAATGGTACAGGTCAAACCCTCCAAAAAGGGCCAGGCTTGGGGGTAGCTGAAGATACCAAAATGTTGAGTGGACCTGGAAGTTAGCAGATGATTTGCTCAGAAATTTGTGACATTTTTGTGTGGGCATATTCATGGGGAATGAGAAAAAGAAGAGGAATAAATAAAGGGGGTGGTATCAGATTTTGAAACTTGTTCTGAATTTTGGAATAGATTTGAGGCTTGTTAGTAATCTCATTGTGTCCCTTTTCAGAATAAAGTCACTAATTTTGTCAGCCAGACAGGTTTTTAACAGTGAAATAAGTTTCTGTATTGCTGCATTGAAAATCTCTACATATAAATTGCAGGTGTATGGTATTATTATGTAAATTCTAGAACAAGCCTATGCCTTTTTCTTACTCAGTTTTCTACCACCCAACAAGACAGAATCTGTGCTCTCTTCTTAATTTGTCCAAAATTTAGCCTCTTTAGAATGCTGAGCAAACTCAAGTTCAACTTTTTCTTTTTCTTAGGTTCAATCACTGAATAACATTATTATTTTCTTTTTTTCTTATATACTGTCAACTCTAGAGACTTTACCCCCCCGCCCCCCAAAAAAAGCTGTTAGAACTGATAAATGAACTTGGTAAATTTGCAGGATACGAAAAACATTTTTTTTTTTTTTTTTTTTTTTTTGAGACAGAGTCTCGCTCTGTCGCCCAGGCTGGAGTGCAGTGGCCAGATCTCAGCTCACTGCAAGCTCCGCCTCCCGGGTTTACACCATTCTCCTGCCTCAGCCTCCCGAGTACCTGGGACTACAGGCGCCCACCACCTCGCCCAGCTAGTTTTTTGTATTTTTTTTTTTAGTAGAGACGGGGTTTCACTATGTTAGCCAGGATGGTCTCGATCTCCTGACCTCGTGATCCGCCCGCCTCAGCCTCCCAAAGTGCTGGGATTACAGGCTTGAGCCACCGCGCCCAGCCGAAAAACATTTTTTAAGGCTGCATTTTTTTATGTATTTTATTATTATTATTATTTGAGACGGAGTCTCGCTCTGTCACCCAGGCTGGAGTGCAGTGGCATGATCTTGGCTCACTGCAACCTCTGCTTCCCGGGTTCAAGTGATTCTCCTGCCTCAGCCTCTGAGTAGCTGGGATTACAGGGGTGTGCCATCACACCCAGCTAACTTTTGTATTTTCAGTAGAGAGGAGGTTTCACCATGTTGGCCAGGCTGGTCTCAAACTCCTGACCTCAAGTGATCTGCTTGCCTCGGCCTTCCAAAGTGCTGGGATTATAGGCCTGAGTCACTGTGCCCGGACTAATCATTGAATAAAATTAATTGTCCAGCCATCTGTTGCAGTTCAGGTAGAATGGCCATCTAGACTTAATTATCCTTTCTGCTAGAGTGTTAGAACTACGGTTTCAATTTCTTCAGCTATCCTTTTCAGCCATTTTTGAAAGTTCTTCATTGCTCGTATCAGATTTTTTTTCCCATCAAAACCCCATAGCACAGTGTCTTCTGACTCCTCTTACTTTTTTTTTTTTTTTGAGACGGAGTCTCACTCTGTCGCCCAGGCTGGAGTGCAGTGGCGCGATCTCGGCTTACTGCAAGCTCTGCCTCCCGGGTTCAGGTCATTCTCCTGCCTCAGCCTCCCGAGTAGCTGGGACTACAGGTGCCCACCACCACGCCTGGCTCATTTTTTGTATTTTTGGTAGCGACAGGGTTTCACCATGTTAGTCAGGATGGTCTCGATCTCCTAACCTCATGATCTGCCCGCCTCGGCCTCCCAAAGTGCTGGGATTACAGGCGTGAGCCACCGTGCCCAGCCCTGACTCCTCTTACTCTTTAATTAACTCAATTTTGTTCTTTATCTCAGATTATTTCCCCCTTACTATTCTTGTATGTTGAATACAAATTTAAGCTATGCATTTGGAAACTCAGTCTAAATGAGTCTTGCTTTCCAAAAAATATTTATGGAAATAGAACATAGGGTAATAAGGAAGACCCTGAAGGTTGGCAAGCAGAGTAGTGATATAATCAAATTTCTGTTTTCGACAATGACTCTGACTACGGTATAAAAGAGAGCTTACAAAAGGGCAAAAGTAGATGTAAGAATGCCTTATAGAAGGGTTATATAGTGTGGTAGAAATGATGGGATGTAGAGGTGGGCTCACCAGTGTTTAATTACTACTGGAGTAAATGACTGCCAAATAAAGTATATACATGTACCAAATAAAGTATGTACCAAATAAAGTATATACATGTACCAAATAAAGTATGTACCAAATAAAGTATATACATGTACCAATAACAATATTCCACTTCCCAAGGATTATCATTGATTCAATTATGTCTGCTTGAAATCCAAAAGTAGAAGAAACAGAAAATAAATGGATATGTGTGTCAACCTAAATAACAGAGGCTTTCTAGAAGAAAGGGATATTTATTCAGGAATAGGGCATTGCAATGAGAATACACGTGCCATCATAAACTATGTGCATGTTCAGAGAAGAAAGACAAAGGATTTTAAAGAAAAAATGAAGAGGATTACCTGATATTTTGATATAATTATTCTTGGCTACAAAGATCAGTAACAGGGGTGATACCAATTCAAGGTTAGACAAGAAATTGCTGGACAGATGTCCTTGCAGAAGCATTTTTTTGTGTGTATGGATGCGATGGTCTGGTATTTTTTGCAGTTTTTTGTGATAATTTTTGTTATCAGGCATTTGTGTATGAGAACCCTCTCGTCACAGCCTTCCCCAGCTCTATTTGTCAGGGTTTGTTCGGTGGCTCAAGCCTATAATCCCAGCACTTTGGGAGGCCGAGACGGGCGGATCACGAGGTCAGGAGATCGAGACCATCCTGGCTAACACAGTGAAACCCCGTCTCTACTAAAAAATACAAAAAAAACTAGCCAGGCGAGGTGGCGGGTGCCTGTAGTCCCAGCTACTCGGGAGGCTGAGGCAGGAGAATGGCGTGAACCCGGGAGGCGGAGCTTGCAGTGAGCTGAGATCCAGTCACTGCACTCCAGCCTGGGCGACAGAGTGAGACTCTGTCTCAAAAAAAAAAAAAAAAAAAAAAAAAAGAAACAAACTAGTGACTCCATGTTGATTCTGAGAACTTTCTCATTTTCCCCTTTTGATCAAGATCTTTCTCCAAAATCATAATTGATCAATCATCTCGTAGTTAGGTTTTGACATCCCTCAGTGCTGGGATGAACCTGTTCTAGGTTGCTGGTCTAATCTCACATTGGAAGGAGTAAATGGAGGCTAACAGTCAGTGTCAAAACCCTTTTAGTAACATTTGAGCAAGAAGGTAGTTTTGAAGGAAGTGACTCTCAGGCTGTCTACCTTGATGGTGCCCATTATCAAGTTTAATTTTGTCTATTCCATAGCTTTTTGTTAACATCTCAAAGTGTTAGGCCAGTATTATTTTGCCAGGAATTGTACTTCTGAAAAAAAAATTAACAAGTAACAGATAAGAAGTTTTAAAAGGGAAAATACAAAGTAAAATTCATACTAATATGACAATCCGAGTTTGCATGATGGTTTTGAGCCGTGAGCCCAGGCTAAAAACAACAAATTGAATAAATCAAGTAACCATTATTTTCTCAAATAAAACAGTGGGCATTAAGAGGGATAGGAGTCTCATTATGACATACAGTCTTATTGTGAAACCTTCAGAAAAGCTCTCTACAGCATGGAAACATCAACTTCTCATCCTGGTTTATAGATGGAATTACGGAATTGGGTGGTCTGGTAACTTTCTTGTGACCAAAGGATCAAGCATGAGACTTATTCCTTAAAATTCATCTAGTTTCAGCTTATAGGAGTTCAGGAACAGAGCAGTTCTTGTTTTTAGTAATACCATGGAAGAAAGCTGGATTGGAACTGGTGGCTCACACCTGTGATCCTAGCACTTTGGGAGGCGGAAGTGGGTGGATCACTTGAGGTCAGGAGTTCAAGACCAGTCTGACCAACATGGTGAAACCCTGTCTCTACTAAAAACACAAAATTAGCTGGGTGGCGGCACACGCCTGTAATCCAAGCTACTTGGGAGGCTGAGGCAGGAGAATGACTTGAACCTGGGAGGCAGAGGTTGCAGTGAGCTGATATGGCGCCCTTACACTCCAGCCGGGACAACAGCAGCAAAACTCTGTCACAAAAAAAAAAAGAAAGAAAGAAAAGAGAGAGAGAGAGAAAGAAAGAAAGAAAAAGAAAGAAAGAAAGAGAGAGAGAGAAAGAAAGAAAGAGAAAGAAAGAAGGCTGGATTGGAGGAATCTAAAAGAATTCAGGATCTAGTCTAGTCTATAGCTAAATAAGAACTCAAAAACAATGCACAGAGCTACAATCTAATAATAAGTATATTATAGCTTTTCTTTAGAAACATAGCTTTCCCTAATACCATATAGGAATCTCAGATTTAAATAACTCTTTAGGCTAGGAAGGTAAACCAAGGCTGCCTTTACATTTTGCCTACAATTTTAAGGTTCCTGGCCCTTCCAGGAAGTGACAATTTTTACTCACTCACTGTAAGGCTGAGAATCATTGAAGTCAGGCATACTATGCACATTTTCAAATATGATATTTTAGTCAAATCCTTGGTAATATAATCAATGTTTCCAATTGTATCCTGCTATAAAGAGAAAGCAGATTATTATTGGACTTATTCAAATAACCAAATTGTTATAAAAATAAAAACACTTATGAATAGTTTCTAAATTTTAGAGAGATCAGGTAGGGAGAAAAAGCAAATGCTTTCATCTTTGTTCATAAAAGTATACTTTACCAAATTGCTTTGTTTATATTGTAAACTACACAATATATTTTATACCTTAAAAGAGAAAATTTCCTTAAATATGGAAAACAAAATATTTAAGCAAATAATCAATAATGCTTTATTTTTTATTTTTATATAAGATTTCTTTTTAATTTTTAAAAATTTTTGTGGGTGCATAGTAGGCGTATATGTTTGTGAGGTACCTGACATGTTTTAATACAGGCATGCAATGTGTAATAATCACATCCTGGAGAATGGAGTATTCATCCCCTCAAACATTTATATTTTGTATTACAAGCAATCCAATTACACACTTTTAGTTATTTTTAAATGTACAATTAAGTTATTATTGACTATCAGCACCCTTTTATGCTGTCAAATAGTATGTCTTATTCCTTCTTTCTAACTTTTTTTGTACCTATTAACCATTCCCACCTCACCCCCAGCTCCCCACTACTCTTCCCACTACTCTCTCTATTCTCTATGTCCATCCTTCTACTCTCTGTGTCCATGATTTCAATTACGTTGACTCTTAGAGCCTACAAATAAGTGAGAACATGTTTGTTTTTCTGTGCCTGGGTTATTTCACTTAACATAATGATCTTCAGTTCCATCCATGTTGTTGCAAAGTACAGAATCGTGGCAGAATAGTACTCATTATGTATATGTACCACATTGTCTCTATCCATTAATCTGTTGAGGGCCACTTAAGTTGCTTTCTTTTTTTTTTTTGAGACGGAGTCTTGCTCTGTCACCCAGACTGGAGTGCAGTGGCCGGATCTCAGCTCACTGCAAGCTCCGCCTCCCGGGTTCACGCCATTCTCCTGCCTCAGCCTCCTGAGTAGCTGGGACTACAGGCGCCCGCCACCTCGCCCGGCTAGTTTTTTGTATTTTTTAGTAGAGACGGGGTTTCACCGTGTTAGCCAGGATGGTCTCGATCTCCTGACCTCGTGATCCGCCCGTCTCGGCCTCCCAAAGTGCTGGGATTACAGGCTTGAGCCACCGCGCCCGGCCAGGTTGCTTTCAAATCTTAGCTATTGTGGACAGTACTGCAACAAAAATGGGAGTGCAAATACCTCTTCAATATACTGATTTTCTTTCTTTTGGGTGTATACCCAAAAGCAGTGGGATTGCTGGATCATATGGTAGTGCAATTTTTCATTTTGTGAGAAACCTCCAAACTGTTCCCCATAGTGGTTGTATTAATGTACATTCCCACCAACAGTGTAGGAGCGTTCCCTTTTCTCCACTTTCTTATCAGCATTTATTGCCTGTTTTTTTAATATACGCCGTTTTAACTGGTGTGAAATATCTCATTGTAGTTTTGATTTGCTTTCTTTTATGATCAATGATGTTGAGCACCTTTTCATATGCCTGTTTGCCATGTGTGTGTTTTCTGAGAAATGTCTATTCAAATATTTTGCCCATTTTTTGATCAGATTACTAGATTTTTTCCTATACAGCTGTTTAAACTCCTTATATATTCTGGTAATAACGCCCTGTCAGATAGGTAGTTTGCAAATATATTCTCCCATTTTGTGGGTTGTCTCTTCACTTTGTTGACTGTTTTCTTTGCTGTGCAGAAGCTTTTTAACTTGATGTGATCCCATTTGTCCATTTATCCTTTGGTTGACTGTGCTTGTGGAGTATTGCTCAATAAAGTTTTACCCAGACCAATGTCCCGAAGATTTTCCCTTCAGGGAATTATTAATGTTTTCTTATGGCAGTTTTATAGTTTGAGGTCTTAGATTTAAGTCTTTAGTGCATTTTGATTTAATTTTTGTATATGGTGAGAGATGGGGGGGCTAGTTTCATTCTTCTGCATACGAATATCCAGCTTTCTTAGCACCATTTATTGAAGAGACTGTCTTTTCCCCAGCGTATGTTCTTGGTGCCTTTGTCAAAAATGAGTTCACTATAGGTGTTTGGATTTGTTTCTGAGTTCTCTGTTCTGTTCTATCAGTCTTTGTGCTCGTTTTCATGCCAGTATGATGCTGTTTTGGTTACTATAGCTCTGTAATACAATTTGAAGTCAGGTAATGTGATTCCTCCAGTTTTATTCTTTTTGCTTAGGATAGCTTTGGCTATTCTGGCTCTTTTGCGGTTCCATGTAAATTTTAGAATATTTTTCTATTTCTGTAAAGAATGCCATTGTTATGTTGATGTGGATTGCATTGAATATGTAGACTGCTTTGGGTAGTGTGGAATTTTAGCAATATTGATTCTTCCAATCCATAAACCTGAAGTATCTTCCCATTTTTTGGTGTCCTCTTCAATTTCTTTCATCACTTTTATAGTTTTCATTATAAAGATCTTTCACTCCTTTGGTTAAGTTAGTCCCTAGGTATTTTATTTTATTGGTGGCTATTGTAAATGAGATTACATTTTTATTTCTTTTTTGGATTGTTTAGTGTTGGCATGTAGAAATGTTACTGATTTTTATATGTTGATTTCATATCCTGCAACTTTACTGAATTTGTTCATCAGTTCTAATATTTTTGGTGGAGTCTATAGGTATTTCCAAATATAAGATTATATTACCTGCAAACAAGAATGATTTGACTTCCTCTTTCCAATTTGGATTCCCTTTGTATCTTTCTCTTGTTTGATTGCTCTAGCTAAGACTTCCCATACTATGTCAAATAATAGGGGTGACAGTCGGCACCTTTGTCGTCTTCCAGATTATAGATGAAAGGCTTTCAGTTTTTCACCATTCAGTATGATACTAGCTGTGGGTCTGTCAAATATGGCTTTCATTATGTTATGTTTCTTCTGTAACCAGTTTTTTGAGAGATTTTGTCATGAAGGGATGTTGAATTTTATCTAATGCTTTTTCAGCATCAATTGAAGGTCATATGGTTTTTATCCTTTTTCTGTTGATATAGTGTATCACATTGATTTGCATATGCCTAACCATCCTTTCATCCTAGAGATAAAACCCACGTGGTCATGATGAATGATCTTTCTAACATATTGTTAAATTTCATTTGCTAGTATTTTGTTGAGAATTGTTCCATCAATATTCATCAGTGATATTGGCCCGTAGCTTTCTTTTTTTGATATGCCTTTGTCTGGTTTTGGTATCAGGGTAATATTGGCCTCATATAATTAGTTTGGAAGTATTCCCTCCTCCTCTATTTTTCAGAATAGTTTGAGTAGAATTGGTATTAGTTCTTCAAATATTTGGTACAATTCAGCAGTGAAACCATCAGATTCTGGGCTTCTCTTTAGTGGAAGACTTTTTATTATGGCTTCAATCCCATTGTTACTGGACTGTTCAGATTTTGGATTCCTTCCTGGTACAACATTGCTGGATTGTATGTGTGCAGGAATTTGTCCATTTCTTCTAGATTTTCCATCCTTTTGCATTCGGTTGCATATATTAGCCACTAATGATCCTTTGAATTCCTGCAATATCAGTTGTAATGTCTGCTTTTTCATTTTTGTTTTATTTATTTTGATCTTCTCTCTTTTTTCCTTAGTCTGTTTAAAGGCTTATGAATTTTGTTTAAATTTTCAAAACAGCAACTTTTTGTTTCATTAATCTTTTATGTTGTTTTTTTCAATTTCATTTATTCGTGCTCTAATCTTTATTATCACTTTACTTTTTTTTAACCTCAAATTTTTATTTTTAGTTCTGGGGTATATGTGCAGTATGTGCAGGTTTGTTACATAGGTAGACATGTGCCATAGTGGTTTGCGCACCTAACAACCCATCACCTAGGTATTAAGCCCAGCATGCATTAGCTCTTTTTCCTAATATTCTTCCTGCCCCCACCCCACTGCCTGACAGGCCCCAGTGTATGTTACTCCCTTCACTGTGCCCATGTGATCTCGTTGTTCAGCTCCCACTTATAAGTGAGAACATGCGATGTTTGGTTTTCTGTTCTTGCATTAGTTTGCTGAAGATAATGGCTTCCAGCTTCATCCATGTCCCTGCAAAGGACATGACCTCATTCCTTTTTATGGCCGCATAGTATTCCATGGTGTATATGTACCACATTTTCTTTATCCAGTCTATCATTAATGGGCATTTGGGTTGAGTCCATGTTCTTATTATTGTGAAGAGTGCTGCAATGAACATACATGTGCATGTATCTTTGTAATAGAATAATTTATATTCCTTTGGGTATATACTCAGTAATGGTATTGCTGGGTCAAATGGTATTTCTGGTTCTAGATCTTCGAGGAATCACCACACCATCTTCCACAATGGTTGAACTAATTTACATTCCCACCAACAGTGTAAAAGTGTTCCTTTTACTCCACAACCTCACCAGCATCTGTTGTTTCTTGACTTTCTAATAATGGCCATTCTGACTGGCGTGAGACAGTATCTCATTGTGGTTTTGATTTGCATTTGTCTAATGATCAGTGATGTTGAGCTTTTTTTCATATGTTTGTTGGCTGCATGAATGTCTTCTTTTGAGAAGGGTCTGTTAATGTCCTTTGCCCACTTTTTAATGGAGTGGTTTTTTTTTTTTCTTGTAAATTTGTTTGAGTTCCTTATAGATTCTGGATATTAGACCTTTGTCAGATGGCTAAATTGCAGATTTCCCCCACTCTGCAGGTTGCCTGTTCACTCTGATGATAACCTGTTTTGCTCTACAGAAGCTCTTTAGTGAGATCCCATTTGTCAATTTTTGCTTTTGTTGCAATTGCTTTTGGCGATTTCATCATGAAATCTTTGCTTATGCCTATGTCCTTAATTATATTACCCAGATTTTCTTCTATGGTTTTTATAGTTTTGGGTTTTACATTTAAGTCTTTAAGCCATCTTAAGTTAATTTTTGTATAAGGTGTGAAGAAGGGGTCCGTTTCAATTTTCTGCAAATGGATAGCCAGTTTTCCCAGCACCATTTGTTAAATAGGGAATCCTTTCTCCATTGCTTGTTTTGGTCAGGTTTGTCGAACATTAGATGGTTGTAGATGTGTGATCTTATTTCTGAGTTCTCTATTCTGTTCCATTGGTCTATGTGTCTGTTTTTGTACCAGTACCATGCTGTTTGGGTTAGTCTTATAGTATTGTTTGAAGTCCTGTATGGTGGTAGTCTTATAGTATCGTTTGAAGTCCTGTATGGTGATGCCTCCAGCTTTGTTCTTTTTGCTTAGAATTATCTTGGCTATACGGGCTCTTTTTCAGTTCCATACGAAATTTAAAGTAGTTTTTTCTAATTCTGTGAAGAATATCAATGGTACTTTAATGGGAATAGCATTTAATTGATTAATTACTTTGGGCAGTATGGCCATTTTCACAATATTGATTCTTCCTATCCATAAGCATGGAATATTTTTCCATTTGTTTGTGTTCTCTCTGGTTTCCTTGAGCAGAGATTTGTAGTTCTCCTTGAAGAGGTCCTTCATTTCCCTTGTTACCTGTGTTCCTAGGTATTTTGTTATCTTTGTAGCAACTGTGAATGGGCGTTCACTCATAATTTGGCTTTCTGCTTGCCTGTTGTTGGTGTATAGGAATGCTTGTGACTTCTGCACAATGATTTTGTATCCTGAGATTTTGCTGAAGTTGTTTATCAGCTTAAGAAGCTTTCGGGCTGAGACAATGGGGTTTTCTAGATATACGATCATGTCATCTGCAAACAAAGAAATTTTGACTTCCTCCCTTCGTATCTGAATACTCTTTATTTCTTTCGCTTGCCTGATTGCCCTGGCCAGAACTTCCAAAACTACGTTGAATAGGAGTGGTGAGAGAGGGCATCCTTGTCTGTGATGGTTTTCAAGGGGAATGCTTCCAGCTTTTGCCCAATCAGTATGATATTGGCTGTGGGTTTGCCATAAGTGGCTCTTATTATTTGGAGGTATGTTCCTTCAATATCTAGTTTGTTGAGAATTTTTAACATGAAAGTATGTTGAATTTTATCAAAGGCTTATTCTGTGTCTACTGAGATAATCATGTGTTTTTTGTCTTTAGGTCTGTTTATGTGACAAATCACATTTATTGATTTATGTATGTTGAACCAGCCTTTCATCCTGGAAATGCAGCTTAATTGATTGTGGTGGATAAGCTTTTTGATGCGCTGCTGGATTCAGGTTGCAGTATTTTATTGAAAATTCTTGCATCAACCTTCATCAGGGATATTGGCCTGAAGTTTTCCTTTTTGTTGTATCTCTGCCTGGTTTTGCTATCAGGATGATTCTGGCCTCATAGAATGAGTCATGGAGGAATTCCTCGTTTTCAATTGTTTGGAATAGTTTCAGAAGGAATGGTATCAGCTCCTTTTTGTATTTCTGGTAGAATTCAGCTGTAAATCCATCTGGTCCTGGTTTTTTTTTTTTTTTTTTTTTTTGGTTGGTAGGCTATTTGTTACTGCCTCAGTTTGGGAACTTGTTATTGGTCTATCCAGGGATTCAAATTCTTCCTGGTTCAGTCTCGGGGAGGGTGTATATGTCCAGGAATATATCCATTTCTTCTAGATTTTCTAGTTTATTTGCATAGAGCTGTTTAAAGTGTTCTCTGACGATGGTTGTATTTCTGTGGAGTGAGTGGCGATATCCCTTTTATCATTTTTTATTGTGTCTATTTGATTCTTCTCTCTTTTCTTCTTTCTTAGTCTAGCTACCAGTCTATTTCATTAATGTTTTCAAAAAAATCAGCTTCTGGATTCATTGATTTTTTTGAAAGGTTTTTTTTCTTTTTTTTTTGTTCTGCCTCCTTCAGCTCCTCTCTGATTTTGGTTATTTCTTGTCTTCTGCTAGCTTTGAGGTTTGCTTGTGCTTGGTTCTCTAATTCTTTTAGTTGTGATGGTAGGGTATCAATTTGAGATCTTTCTAGCTTTTTGATGTGAGCATTTAGTGCTATAAATTTCTCTTTTAACACTGCTTTAGTTGCATCCTAGAGATAATGGTACATTGTCTCTTTGTTTTCATTGGTTTTCTCTTAATTTCTGCATTAATTTCATTATTTACCCAGGAGTCATTCAGGAGCAAGTTGTTCAATTTCCATGTAGTTGTATAATTTTGAGTGAGTTTCTTACTCTTGAGTTTTAATTTGATTGCACTGTGGTCTGAGAGACTGTTTGTTATGATTTCAGTTATTTTGCATTTGCTGAGGAGTGATTTACTTCCAATTGTGTGTTTAATTTTAGAGTAAGTGACACCAAAAAGAATATGTATTCTATTGTTTTGGCAAGGAAAGATCTGTAGATATCTATCAGGTCAACTTGGTCCAGAGCTGAATTCAAGTTATGAATATCTTTATTAATTTTATGTCTCAAAGATCTGTCTAATATTGACAGTGTGGTGTTAAAGTCTTCCACCACTATTGTGTAGGAGTCTAAGTCTCTTTGTAGGTCACTAAGAACTTGCTTTATGAATCTGGGTGCTCCTGTATTGGGTGCATATACATTTAGGATAGTTAGATTTTCTTGTTGAGCTGACCCCTTTACCAATACATAATGCCCTTTTTTGTCTTTTTTTATCTTTGTTGGCTTAAAGTCTATTCTGTCAGAAACTAGGATTGCAACCCCTGCTTTTTTCTGTTTTCCATTGCTTGGTAAATTTCCTTCCATCCTTTTATTTTGGGTCTATGTGTGTCCTTGGATTTGCAATGGGTCTCTTGAATATAGCACACTGATGGATTTTGACTTTATTTAGCTTTCTACTCTACGTCTTTTAATTGGGGCTTTTAGCCGTTTTACATTTAAGGCTAATATTGTTATGTGTAAATTTGATTCTGATATCATGATGCTAGTTGGTTATTTTGCAGACTTGTTTACATGTTTGCTTCGTAGTGTCACTGATCTGTGTATTTCAGTGTGTTTTTGTAGTGGCTGGTAATGATGTTTCTTTTCCATATTTAATGCTTCCTTCATGAGTGCTTGCAAAGTAGGCCTGGTGGTGAAAAATTCCCTCAGCATTTGCTTGTCTGAAATATATTTTTTCTTTCATTTATGAAGCTTAGTTTGGCAGGGTATTAAGTTCTAGGTTGAAAATTCTTTCTTTAAGAATGTTGAAAACTGGCCCCCAATCTCCTCTGGCTTGTACGTTTTCTATTGAGAGGTCTGCTGTTAGTCTGATGAGCTTCCCTTTATAGGTGACCTGGCCATTCTCTCTGGCTGGCATTAACATTTTTCCCTTCATTTCAATCTTGGAGAATCTGATGATTATGTGTCTTAGGGTTGATCTCATGGAGTATTTTACTAGGTTCTCTGGATTTCCTGAATTTGATTGATAGCCTGTGTTGCTAGGTTAGGGAATTTCTCCTGGATTATATCCTGAAGTGTGTTTTCCAACTTGGTTCCGTTATCCCCATCTCTTTCATGTATACCTATCATTTGTAGGTTCAGTCTTTTAACGTAGTTCCATAGTTCTCAAAGGTTTTGCTCATTCCTTTTCCTTCTTTTTTCACTAAGTCTGCCTTATTTCAGCAAGATAGTATTCAAGCTCTTATATCTTTCACTTGGTCTATTCAGCTATTGATACTTGTGTTTGCATTATGAAGTGCTCATGGTGTGTTTTTCAGCTCCATCGGGTGATTTATGTTCCTCTCCAAACTGATTATTCTGGTTAACAGCTCCTGTAATGTTTATCATGGTTCTTGGCTTTTTTGCAGTGCATTAAAACATAATCCTTTAGCTCAGCAAAGTTCATTATTACCCATCTTTTGAGTCCTACTTCTGTCAATTCATCCATCTCAGCCTTAGCCCAGTTCTGTACTCTTGCTGGAGACATGTTACTACCTTTTGGAGGAGAAGAGGCACTCTGGCTTTTTGAGTTCTCATCATTTTTGCAATGATCCTTTTTCATCATCATGGTTTTCCCTACCTTTGATCTTTGAGGCTGCTGATTTTTGGAAGGGGTTTTTGTGGCATCTTTTTGTGTTGATGTTGTTACATTTTGTTTGTTTTTCTTTTAGCAGTCAGGCATCTCTTCTTTAGGGCTGCTGCAGTTTTCTTGGGGTCTACTCCAGCCCCTATTCACTTGGGTCCTTCCTGTCCCTGGAGATATTGTCAGTGAAGGCTGCAGACCAGCAAAGACGTCAGCCTGCTCCTTCCTGTGGGAGCTCTGTCCCAGAGGGGCACTGGCCTGATGCCAGCCAGAACGCTCCTGTACGAGGTGTTCTGGAGACTCCTTTTGGGAAGTCTCACTGAGAGAGGAGGAGCAGTGTCAGAGACCCACTTAAATAAGCAGTGTGCCTGACCCTTGACAGGGTGGGTGTAATGAACTTGGAGAAATTACCTTCATCTGGGCTGCCCTGACTCTCCAGACCCAGCAAACAGAAAAGACTAAGATAATTGATCCATGATACTGCAGCTGCCCCTCTTCCTAGGGGCTCCCTTCAGAGTTGCCAGTGTTCTGTCCATAAATCACTGGCTGGGGATGCTGAGATTCCCACAAGGAGGCCCCACCCAGTGAGGAGGAGTGGATCTTCCCCATCTCACTTGTGCCAGTGGTGAGGGAAAGCAGCTGACTGGAGCCACATGGTGGCAGCTGCCCCTCTCCCTGGGGAACTCAGTCTTCTTAGGCAGTTTCTAGCTGGCAGTGCTGGCTGAGGGAGGATTCTAAGCTAGCGGGTTTTGGCTTGCTTCTATGGAAGCAAGGCCACTTGGCTCCCTGGCTTCGGTCCCTTCCTTATGAGAGTGGACAGATATCTTCCTCATGGGATTTCTGAGAGCTGGAGTATGCTAACACTACTGTGTCTCAGTGCCTGTTCAAAGTGGCCACCTACCCGAGCAGCTGCCATGATTCTGCATAGCTTTGTGCTTGGGATCCAAGGCTTTGGTAGCATGTGCTCAGGAGAGGACTTCCTCATCTGCAGGTTACAAGGATCTGTAGGAAAAAACTCATTTTCAGTGAGGGAAAAGACAGTTCCTCACTGTCTCCCTTGGCAGCAGGAGGGAACTCCTTTTGCATGTGCAGCTCCTGGGTGGGATCTTGCTTCACCCTGTTGTTGCTTGCTCTCCACCCAGCCAGTCCCAATAAGAGAAGTTTAATACCTCAATTCAAGATGCAGAGTTCACTCACAGCTTCCATCTTATATGGTTTGGCTATGTCCCCACTCAAATCTCAACTTGAATTGTATCTCCCAGAATTCCCACGTGTTGTGGGAGGGACCCAGGGGGAGGTAACTGAATCATGGGGACTAGTCATTCCCATGCTATTCTCATGATAGTGAATAAGTTTCACGAGATCTGATGGGTTTATCAGGGGGTTCTGCTTTTGCTTTTTCCCATTTTTCTCTTGCCACTGCCATGTAAGAAGTGCCTTTTGCTTCCCACCATGATTCTGAGGCCTCCCTAGCCATGTGGAACTGTAAGTCCCATTAAACCTCTTTTTCTTCCCAGTCTCAGTTGTATCTTTAACAGTAGCATGAAAACAGATGAATACAATAAATTTCTGCTGGTGGAGTGGGGCATTGCTGAGAAGATACCAAAAAGTGTGGAAGTGAGTTTGAAACTGGGTAACAGCAGAGGTTGGAACTGTTTAGAGGGCTCAGAAGAAGCTGGAAAAATGTGGGAAAGTCTGGAACCTCCTAGAGACTTTTTGAATGGCTCTTCCCAAAATGCCAATAGCAATATGGACAATAAGGTCCAGGCCGAGGTCTCAGATGGAGATGAGGAACTTGTTGGAAACTAGAGTAAAGGTGATTCTTGTTATGTTTTAGCAAAGAAACTGGAGGCATTTTGCCCCTGTCCTAGAGATTTGTGGGACTTTGAACTTAAGAGATTATTTAGGGTATATTGTCAAAGAAATTTCTAAGCAGCAGGGTTCCAGTTCCAAGATGGCTGAATAGGAACAGCTCCAGTCTACAGCTCCCAGCGTAAGTGATGCAGAAGATGGGTGAATTCTCCATTTCCAACTGAGGTAGTGGGTTCATCTCACTGGGGCTTGTCGGACAGTGGGTGCAGCCCACGGATTGTGAGCCAAAGCAGGGTGGGGCATCACCTCTCCTGGGAAGTGCAAGGGGTCAGGGAATTCCCTTTCCTAGCCAAGGGAAGCCAAGACAGATGGTACCTGGAAAATAGGGAGACTCCCCCCGAATACTGCACTTTTCCAACGGTCTTAGCAAATGGCATACCAGGAGATAACATCCTGCACCTGGCTCGGAGGGTCCAATGCCCACAGAGCCTCACTCACTGATAGCACAGCACTCTGAGATCGAACTGCAAGGTGGCAGTGAGGATGGGGGAGAGACACCCACCATTGCTGAGGCTTGAGTAGGTAAACAAAGCAGCCGGGAAGCTTGAACTGGGTGGAGCCCACCACAGTTCAAGGAGGCCTGCCTGCCTCTGTAGACTCCACCTCTAGGGGCAAGGCATAGCTGAACAAAAGGCAGCAGAAACTTCTGCAGACTTAAACATCCCTGTCTCACAGCTTTGAAAAGATAGTTGTTCTCCCAGCACGGAGTTTCAGATCTGAGAATGAACAGACTGCCTCCTCAAGTGGGTCCCTGACTCCCGAGTAGCCTAACTGGGAGACACCTCCCAGTAGGGGCCGACTGACACCTCATACAGCTGGGTGTGCCTCTGAGATGAAGCTCCCAGAAGAAGGTTGAGGCAGCAACATCTGCCGTTCTGCAATATTTGCTGTTCTGCAGCCTCCACTGGTGATATCCAGGCAAACAGAGTCTGGAGTGGACCTCAGCAAACTCCAACAAACCTGCAGCTGAGGGTACTGATGGTTAGAAGGAAAATTAACAAACAGCAAGGACATCCACAACAAAACCCCATCTGTATGTCACCATCATCAAAGACGAAAGGTAGATAAAACCACAAAGATGGGGAGAAACCAAGGAGAAAAGCTGAAAATTCTAAAAATCAGAGCACCTCTTCTCCTCCAAAGGAACACAGCTCCTCACCAGCAATGGAACAAAGCTGGATGGAGAATGACTTTGACAAGTTGAGAGAAGAAGGCTTCAGATGATCGGTAATAAGAAACTTCTCTGAGCTAAAGGAGGATGTTTGAAACTATTGCAAAGAAGCTAAAAACTTTGAAAAAAGATTAGTCAAATGGCTACCTAGAATAAACAGTGTAGAGAAGACAAATGAACTGACAGAGCCAAAAACTATTGCATGAGGACTATGTGATACATGCACAAGTTTCAGTAGCCAATTGAATCAAATTGAAGAAAGACTATCAGTAATTGAAGATCAAATGAATGAAATGAAGCGAGAAGAGAAGTTTAGAGAAAAAAGAGTAAAAAGAAATGAACAAAGCCTCCAGGAAACATGGGACTATGTGAAAAGACCAAATCTACATCTGATTGGTGTACCTGAAAGTGACAGGCAGAATGGAAGCAAGTTGGAAAACACTCTTCAGGATTTTATCCAGGAGAACATACCCAACCTAGCAAGGCAGGCCAACATTCAAATTCAGGAAATACAGAGAATGCCACAAAGATACTCCTCAAGAAGAGCAACTCCAAGACACATAATTGTCAGATTCACCAAAGTTGAAATGAAGGAAAAAATGTTAAGAGCAGCCAGAGAGAAAGGTCGGGTTACCCACAAAGGGAAGCCCATCAGACTAACAGCAGATCGCTAGCAGAAACTCTACAAGCCAGAAGAGAGTGGGGGCCAATATTCAACATTCTTAAAGAAAAAAATTTTCAACCCAGAATTTCATATCCAGCCAAATTAAGCTTCATAAGTGAAAGAGAAATAAAATCCTTCACAGACAAGCAAATGCAGAGAGATTTCGTCACCACCAGGCCTGCTTTACAAGTGCTCCTGAAGGAAACACTAAACAAGGAAAGGAACAACCAGTACTAGCCTCTGCAAAAACATGCCAAATTGTAAAGACCATCAATGCTAGGAAGAAACTGAATCAACTAATGAGCAAAATAACCAGCTAACATCATAATAACAGGATCAAACTCACACATAACAATATTAACCTTAAATATAAATGGGCTAAATGCTCCAATTAAAAGACACAGACTGGCAACTTGGACAAAGAGTCAAGACCCATCAGTGTGCTGATTCAGGTGACACATCTCATGTGCAGAGACACACATAGGCTCAAAATAAAGGGATGGAGGAAGATCTACCAAGCAAATCAAAAGCAAAAGCAAAACAAAACAAAAAACAGGGTGTTGCAATCCTAGTCTCTGACTAAACAGACATTAAACCAACAAAGATCAAAAGAGAAAAAGAAGGTCATTGATAATGGTAAAGGGATCAATTCAACAAGAAGCGCTAACTATCCTAAATATATGTACCCAATACAGGAGTACCCAGATTCATAAAACAAATCCTTAGAGACCTACAAAGAGACTTAGACTCTCACACAATAATAATGGGAGGCTTTAACACCCTACTGTCAACATTAGACAGATCAATGAGACAGAAAGTTAACAAGGATATCCAGGAATTGAACTCGGCTCTGCACCAAGCACACCTAATAGACACCTACAGAACTCTCCACCCTAAATCAACAGAATATACATTCTTCTCAGCACCACATCGCACTTATTCCAAAATTGACCACATACTTGGAAGTAAAGCAATCCTCAGCAAATGTAAAAGAACAGAAATTATAACACACTGTCTCTCAGACCACAGTGCAATCAAATTAGAACTCAGGACTAAGAAACTCACTCAAAACCACTCAACTACATGGAAACTGAACAACCTGCTCCTGAATGACTACTGGGTACATAACAAAATGAAGTCAGAAATAAAGATTCTTTGAAACCAGTGAGAACAAAGACACAACATACCAGAATTTCTGGGACACATTTAAAGCAGTGTGTAGAGGGAAATTTATAGCACTAAATGTCCACAAGAGAAAGCAAGAAAGTCTAAAATTGACACCCTAACATCAAAATCAAAAGAACTAGAGAAGCAAGAGCAAACACATTCAAAAGCTAGCAGAAGGCAAAAAATAACTAAGATCAGAGCAGAACTGAAGGAGATAGAGACACAAAAAACCCTTCAAAAAATCAATGAATTCAGGAGCTGGTTTTTTGAAAAGATCAACAAAGTGACAGACCGCTAGCAAATACTTATAAAGAAGAAAAGAGAGAAGAAACAAATAGATGCAATAAAAAATGATAAAGGGGCTATCATCACAGATTCCACAGAAATACGAACTACCAACAGAGAATACTATAAACACCTCTACGCAAATAAACTAGAAAATCTAGAAGAAATGGATAAATTCCTGGACACATACACCCTCCCAAAACTGAACCAGGAAGAAGGCGAATCCCTGAATAGACCAATAACAGGCTCTGAAATAGAGGCAATAATTAATAGCCTACCAACCAAAAAAAGTCCAGGACTAGACGGATTCACAGTGGAATTCTACCAGAGGTACAAAGAGGAGCTGGTACCATTCCTTCTGAAACTATTTCAATCAATAGAAAAAGAGGGAATTCTTCCTAACTCATTTTATGAGGCCAGCATCATCCTGATACAAACACCTGGCAGAGACACACACAAAAAGAGAGAATTTTAAACCAACACCACTGATGAACATCGATGCAAAAATCCTCAATAAAATACTGGCAAACCGAATCCAGCAGCCCATCAAAAAGTTTATCCACCACCATCAAGTTGGCTTCATCCCTGGGATGCAAGGCTGGTTCAACATATGCAAATCAATAAACGTAATCCATCATATAAACAGAACCAAAGACAAAAACCACATGATTATCTCAATAGATGCAGGAAAGGCCTTTGACAAAATTCAACAGTCCTTCATGCTAAAAACTCTCAATAAACTAGGTATTGATGGAACATATCTCAAAATAATAAGAGCTATTTATGACAGACCCACAGACAATATCACACTGAATGGGCGAAAACAGGAAGCATTCCCTTTGAAAACCAGCACAAGAAAAGGGTGCCCTCTCTCACCATTCCTATTCAACATAGTGTTGGAAGTTCTGGTCAGGGCAGGACAATCACGAAGGAGAAAGAAATAAAAGGCATTCAATTAGGAAAAGAGGAAGTCAAATTGTCCCTGTTTGTAGATGACATGATTGTATATTTAGAAAAATCCCATTTTTTCAGCCCAAAATCTCCTTAAGCTCATAAGCAACTTCAGCAAAGTCTCAGAATACAAAATCAATGTGCAGAAATCACAAGCATTCTTAAACACCAATAACAGACAAGTAGAGAGCCAAATCATGAGTGAACTCCCATACACAATTGCTTCAAAGAGAATAAAATACCTAGGAATCCAACTTACAAGGGATGTGAGGATCTCTTTAAGGAGAACTACAAAACACTGCTCAATGAAATAAAAGAGGACAAAAACAAATGGAAGAACATTCCATGCTCATGGATAGGAAGAATCAATATTGTGAAAATGGCCATACTGCCCAAGGTAAT
>NW_012112030.1:2969417-2990082 GCF_000951035.1 Colobus angolensis palliatus
TAATTTATAGATTCAATGCCATTCCCATCAAGCTACCAATGACTTTCTTCACAGAATTGGAAAAAACTACTTTAAAGTTCATATGGAACCAAAAACAGCCCACATTGCTAAGAAAATCCTAAGCCAAAAGAACAAAGCTGGAGGCATCACACTACCTGACTTCAAACTATACTAGAGGGCTACAGTAACCAAAACAGCATGGTACTGGTACCAAAACAGAGATATAGACAAATGGAACAGAGCAGAGCCCTCAGAAATAATACCACACATCTACAACCATCTGATTTTTGACAAACCTGACAGAAACAAGAAATGGGGAAAGAATCCCGTATTTAATAAATCATGCTGGGAAAATTGGCTAGCCATATGTAGAAAGCAGAAACTGGATCCCTTCCTTACACCTTATACAAAAATTAATTCAAGATGGATTAGAGACTTAAATGTTAGACCTAAAACCATAAAAACCCTAGAAGAAAACCTAGGCAATACCATTCAGGACATAGGCATGGGCAAGGACTTCACCAAAAGCAATAACAATAAAAACCAAAATTGACAAATGGGATCTAATTAAACTAAAGAGCTTCTGCACAGCAAAAGAAACTACCATCAGAGTGAACAGGCAACCTATAGAATGGGAGAAAATTTTTACAATCTACCCATCTGACAAAGGACTAATATTCAGAATCTATAAACAACTTAAACAAATTTACAAGAAAAAATCAAACAACCCCATCAAAAAGTGGGCAAAGGATATGAACAGACACTTCTCAAAAGAAGACATTTATGCAGCCAAGAAACACACAAAAAAATGCTCATCATCACTGGCCATCAGAGAAATACAAATCAAAACCACAAGAGGTACCATCTCACACCAGTTAGAATGACGATCACTGAAAAGTCAGGAAACAACAGGTGCTGAACAGGATGTGGAGAAATAGGAACACTTTCACACTGTTGATGGGATGGTAAACTAGTTCAACCATTGCAGAAAACAGTGTGGTGATTCCTCAAGGATCTATAACTAGCAATACCATTTGACCCAGCCATCCCATTACTGGGTATATACCCAAAGGATTATAAATCATGCTGCTATAAAGACACATGCACAGATATGTTTATTGTGGCACTATTCACAGCAAAGACTTGGAACCAACCCAAATGTCCATCAATGATAAACTGGAGTAAGAAAATGTGACATATACACCATGGAGTACCATGCAGCCATAAAAAAGGATGAGTTCCTGTCCTTTGTAGGGACATGGATTCAGCTGGAAACTCATTCTGAGCAAACTATTGCAAGGACAGAAAACCAAACACTGCATGTTCTCACTCATAGGTGAGAATTGAACAATGAGAACACTTGGACATGGGATGGAGAACATCACACACCGGGGTCTGTCAGTTGGGGGCAGGGGATGGATAACATTAGGAGATATGCTTAATGTAAATGACAAGTTAATGGGTGCAGCACACCTTCATGGCACATGCATACATATGTAACAAATCTGCATTTTATGCACATGTACCCTAGAACTTAAAGTATAATAATTAAAAAAAAAATTCTAAGCAGCAAAGCATTCAAGAGGTGACCTGGGTACTGATAAAGGCATTCAGTTTTATAAAGAAAGCAGAGCATAAAAGTTTGAAAAATTTGCAGGAAAAAAAAACAATTTTTTTAGAAGATATTCAAGCCAGCTGCAGAAATCTGCCTAAGTAGCATGGAGCCTAATATTAATACTGAAGACCTTGGGGAAAATGTCTCAAGGCCATGTCAGAGGCCTTCATGACAGACCCTCCATCACAGGCCTGGAAGCCCAGGAGGAAAAAAGTGGTTTTGTGGGCCAGGCACAGGGTCTCCATGCTGTGTGCAGCCTAGGGACTTCGTGTCCTGTGTCCCAGCCACTCTAGCCATGGCTGAAAGGGACCAACGTAGAGCCCAGGCTGTGGCTTCGGAGGATGCAAGCCCCAAGCCTTGGCATTTTCCATGTGGTATTGAGCCAGTGGGTGCAGAGAAGTCAAGAATTGAGGTTTGGGAAGCTCTGCCTAGATTTCAGAAGATGTGTGTAAATGCCTGGATGCCCAGGTAAAAGTTTGCTGCAGGGGTGGGGCCCTCATGGAGAACGTCTGCTAGGACAGTGTGGAAGGGAAATGTGGGGTTGGAACCTCCACACATAGTCCTATAGTACCATCCTACAGGGTACCACCTGGTAAAATGGTGACAAGAGAGCCACCATCCTCCAGACCCCAGAATGGTAGATCCACTGACAGCTTGCACCGTACACCTGAAAAATCCACAGACACTCAATGCCAGCCCATGAAAGCAGCCAGGAGGGAGGCTATACCCTGCAAAGCCAAAGGAGCAGAGCTGCCCAAGACCAAGGGAATCCACCTCTCGCATCAGCATGACCTGGATATGAGACCTGGAGTCAACAGAGATTATTTTGGAGCTTTAAAATTTGACTGCCCCACTGGATTTTGGACTTGCGTGGGCCCTGTAATCCCTTTGTTTTGGCCAATTTACCCCATTTGGAATCGCTGTATTTACCCAATACCTGTACCCGCATGGTGTCTAGGAAGTAACTAGCTTCCTTTTGATTTTGCAGGCTTATCAGCAAAAGAGACTTGCCTTGTCTAAGATGAGACTTTGGACTGTGGTTAAGACTTTGGGGGACTGTTGGGAAGACATGATTGGTTTTTAAACATAAGGACATGAGATTTGGAAGTGTCGGGGTGGGAAGATATGATTTGGCTGTGTCCCCACATAAATCTCAACTTGAATTGTATCTCCCAGAATTCCCACATGTTGTGGGAGGAACCCAGGGAGAGGTAATTGTATCATGGAGGCCAGTCTTTCCTGTGCTATTCTCGTGATAGTGAGTAAGTTTCATTAGATCTAAAGGGTTTATCAGGGGTTTCTGGTTTTGCTTTTTCCTCAGTTTTCTCTTGACATTGCTGTGTAAGAAGTACGTTTTCCCTCCTGCCATGATTCTGAGGTTTCCCCAGTCATGTGGAACTGTAAGTCCAATTAAACCTCTTTTTCTTCCCAGTCTTAGGTATGTCTTTATCAGCAGCATGAAAACAGACTAATACACCATCCTTCTCAGTGGGAGCTTTAGAGCAGATATGTCTTTATTTGGCCATCTTTGCTCCATCCCCTTTTATTACCTTTTTTCTACTAATTTTGAGGTTGGTTTGCCCTTGCTTTTCTAGTTCTTTATGGTGCACCATTAGATTGTTTATCTGAAGTTTCCTCTCTTTTTTTAATGTAGGCACTTATAAACTTCCCTCATAGTACTTCTTTTGCTGTATCCCATAGGTTTTGGTGTGTTGTGTTTCCGTTATCTTATGTTTCAAGAAAATTTTACATTTTCTTAATTTTTCCATTGACTCACTAGTCATTAAGGAACATGTGGCTTAATTTCCATGTATTTATATAGTTTTCAGAATTCTTCATTATTCGTTTCTGGTTTTATTCCTTTGTTGTCAGTGAAGATGCTTAGTATTATTTCAATTTTTAAAAAATTTTTAAATTCTTATGTTGGAAGAAATGTTCTGTAAATATATTTTAGATCCATTTGGTCTATGGTGCAGATTAAGTCTGATATTTCTTTGCTGATTTTCTGTCTGGATGATCTGTCCAATGCTGAAAGTGAGATTTTGGTCTCCAGCTATGATTGCATTGGACCTTATCTCTCCTTTTAGTGCTAATAATATTTGCTTTATATATCTGACTACTCCCATGTTGGGTGCATATATATTTAAAATTTTTACATCCTCTTGCTGAATTGACCACTTTGTCATCATATAGTGACCTTCTTTTTCTCCTCATACAGTTTTTGCCTTGAAATCTATTTTGTCTGGTATAAAGTATAGCTACTCCTGCTCCTTTCCGGTTTCCAGTGGCATGAAATATCATTTTCCATTTCTTTATTTTCAGTCCTCTGGTGTCTTTACAGGTGAAGTGCATTTCTTGTAGACAACAGATCAATAGGTCTTGTTTTTTCATCTATTCAGCCAGTCTATGTCTTTCAATTGGAGAGTTTAGTCTATTTACATTCAATGGTATTATTAATAAGTGAGAACTTACTCCTGCCATTTTGTTGTTTTCTGGTTATTTGTGGCCTTTTCTTTCTTCTTTCTTTCCTTTAGTGAAGATAATTTTCTCTGGTGATAGGATTTAGTCTCTTGCTTTTCTTTTTTTTTTTCTTTTTCTTTTGGTATTGCTTGTGTGTTTTCTTGTTTGAAGTTACCATGAGGCTTGCAAATACTCTTATAACCCATTATTTTAACCTGATAATAACTTACCACTGTTTGTATAAACAAGCAAGCAAAAAGAAAAAAAATTCTATGTCTTAACTTCATCCCCCAACTTAACTTTTACTTGTTTCTATTAATATCTTTTTGTCTTGACTATGTCTTGAAAAGTTGTCATAGTTATTATTTTTGATTGGTTCATTGTTTAGTCTTTCTAATTAGGATAAGAGTAGTTTACAAAATACACTTGCAGTGTTATAATATTCTGTGTTTTTCTGTGTATTTACTATTACCAGTGAGTTTTATACCTTCATATGATTACTTATTTCTCATTATGTTTTTTTTCTTTCTGATTGAAGTACTGTGTTTAGAATTTCTTATAAGACAGGTATATCGTTGATAAAGTCTCTCAAGTTTTGTTTGTTTGGGAAAGTGTTTATTCCTCCTTTGTGTTTGAAGGATATTTTCACCAGATATACTATTCTAGAGTAAAAGTTGTTGTTGTTGTTGTTGTTTCCTTCAGCACTTTAAATATGTAATGCCACTCTCTCTTGGCCTGTAAGGTTTCCCGAAAAGTCTGCTGCCAGATGTATTGGAGTTCCCTTGTTTGTTACTTGCTTCTTTTCTCTTGCTGCTTTTAAGACCCTTTCTTTATTCTTGAACTTTGGAAGTTTGATTATTAAATGCCTGAGGTAGTCTTCTTTGGGTTAAATCTGTTTGTTGTATAACCTTCTTGAACTCAAATATTGACATCTTCCTCTAGGTTCTGAAGAGAAGTTCTCTGTTCTTATCCCTTCCAATAAGGAAGTTCTCTGTTATTAGCCCTTAAATAAACTTTCTATTCCTATGTTTTTCTCTCCTTCCTCTTTAAGGTCAGTAACTCTTAGAATTACCCTTTTGAGTCTATTTTTCTAGATTCTGTAGGTGTGCTTCACTGTTTTTGTTTGTTTGTTTCTTTTTTTAGATGGAGTTTCACTCTTGTTGCCCAAGCTGGAGTGCAATGGCATGATCTTGGCTCACTGCAACCTCTACCTCTTGGGTTCAAGTGATTCTCCTGCCTCAGCCTCCTGAGTAGCTGGAATTACAGGCATGCACCACTGTGTCCAGCTAATTTTGTATTTTTAGTATAGACAGGGTTTCTCCATGTTAGTCAGTCTGGTCTCGAACTCCTGACCTCAGGTGACCCACCCACCTCAGCCTCCCAAAGTGCTGGGATTAGAGGCATGAGCCACCGTGTGTGGCCAACACTAATTCTTTCTTCTGTTTGATCAATTATGCTATTAAAAGATTATGTTGTGTTCTTCAGTATGACAATGGCAATTTTTTCCTCCAGAATTTCTGCTTAATTCTTTTTAATCATTTCAATTTCTTTGTTAAATTTATCTGACAGAAATCTGAATTCCTTCTCAGTGTTATCTTGAATTTCTTCAAGTTTTCTCAACACAAGTATTTTGAATTCTCCATATGAAAGGTCATATATCTCTGTTTCTCAAGGATTGGTCCCTAGTGTCTTATTTAGTTCACTTTGTGAGGTCATGTTTTTTTTTTTTTTTTTTTTTTTTGAGACAGAGTCTCGCTGTGTTGCCCAGGCTGGAGTACAGTGGCCGGATCTCAGTTCACTGCAAGCTCCGCCCCCCGGGTTCACGCCATTCTCCTGCCTCAGCCTCCCGAGTAGCTGGGACTACAGGCGCCGCCAACTCGCCCGGCTAGTTTTTTTTGTATTTTTTGGTAGAGACGGGGTTTCACCGTGTTCGCCAGGATGGTCTCGATCTCCTGACCTCGTGATCCGCCCGTCTCGGCCTCCCAAAGTGCTGGGATTACAGGCTTGAGCCACCGCGCCCGGCCCGTGAGGTCATGTTTTAATGGATGGTGTTGATGCTCATAGACATTCTTTGGTCTGTGGGCATGGGAGAGTTAGGCATTTACTGTAGTCTTCACTGTCTTGGCTTCTTTGTACCCATCCTTCTTGAGAAGGCTTTCCAGATATTCCACAGGGCTTGGGTGCTGTGATCTAAGCTGTATTTGCTTTAGGGGGCACCTCAAGCCCAGTAATACTGTGGTTCTTGCAAATCTGTAGGTGTGTCACACTGATGGTCCTGGACCAGATCTGTGAGAATTATCTAAATTACTGGGCAGAGACTCTTGTTCTCTTCCCTTGCTTTCTCCGTCTCATAATGTCCTACATAAAAGTTGTAAAAGTAATATTTTCATCAATTGTTAAATCTCATGTAATTAAAATTTTGTTTGCTTGACCTTGATTAGCAGTTTCCTGAGCCCATCAGTTTCTTCATCAGAATTCTGGAAAATATTATTTAGTCTATTAATTTTAAAATTATTAGAAATATGAGTTTAAGAGTACTTTTTAGAATCTTTTTTATGAAAAGCAATTTTGGACTATAGCCAATTATAAATAATTATAGAGAAAAATAATAATAACTATGAATGACAAAGACTTACAATAGCTATGATTAAAATATGATGAAAGTTCACAGTTGAAAAGAAAATTTAGTATTCTTGTCATTTCTTTACAACATTTTAAGATAACAACCAGAATCATGACTGTGAGCTCATAACAGGTCCACCAGACTTTCATAAATTTCACTTAATCTTTAGAATACTTAGACCAATAACATATCCATAAAAATATAACTTAAAAGATTTAACCTAATAACCAAAATTATGACTAACATATTAGATTTTTATAAATTTATATAATTTGTGAAATATCTCAATAATTTATCCATAAGCACAACTAAAAGATCTAGTATCACTTATCATTTGACTATGCTTTTTATATCATTTACCAAATAAGCCTAATCATTTAAAATCTGCAGGATGAGAGATGTGTTCTTTGAGTCTCTCTAGGGGTTCAACTTGAAAATTTCAAAGTTAATTTTAGTTCAAAAAGACTTCATTTAGAATTCTGGCCCTTGAAAAGTCTGCCAAAGATATCAAAAGTTTCAAAACACTTGATCAAAACAGAATAATAGGTCACTATGAAATAGTAGTCATTTATTGAACCATAGTGACAATAAAGACTTCGAAAGCATTAAAGAAAGTTACATGCATTTAAAAAACCTTAACCCTCTCAAAGTTCTCTTTTTCTAATTTAAAAATCTGATAAAGATGACATTGGAAAATTATCCTGATAAAATGTAAATTTATTTTTATTAGGCTGGTTACCAAAAAAGCTTAAAAAAATAAAAAAGAATTTGAAAAACTAAAACAAAAACTCCTTCACTGTGATTGCTTCTCTTTATGGGAAGCCCACTTAGATATCCTTGAGGTTGAATCTGATGAAGAAGGCACTTGATTTTAATCAGATGTGGAAATAATGATGTCCAAAGCTATGAGTGTACCACATATTATAGAGGAATGTAAACAAGGAAACTATTATCTTAAGCAGGGGGATACATGGATTTTCAGAACAGTATGGGAAGTATCCTGGATACATGGAACAATTTAAACATTTTTTTAAAAAACCATGAGTACTGAATCAAATTGGGGAAAAACTTTGAGATTTTGGCTTTTTTATACAATTCAGTCAGTTCTAGCTAAAATGTAAACATTAAAAATGTCACCCTACAGTTATTTAAAATTGAAAAAAAGCATAAAAATAGGCTGCTAAAAATCAAACAGCTATGGAATCTGCTTTACCCCAAATTTTGGCCCATTAACTTAATTAGGACAACTGATGTTTTCCATGTGAACAGGCCCCATTTTGTCAAAAATATAAATTGGATCCAACTGCTTTTCTTTTCTTTTTTTTGAGAAAGGATCTCACTATGTTGGCCAGACTGAACTCAAACTACTGGGCTCAAGGGAGACGCTCATCTCAGCTTCCTTAGAAGCTGAGACTATAAGCATGAGCCACTATATCCTATATCCAGTTTTTTTATCCAACTGCCTTTTGTAAACCAGTAAGTTTGTTTTACTGTCTTGTGGCTAAAACTCTAAAATAAAAGCTGTAATATATTTGTGTGAATGTATGTGTGTTTAGGTGTGTTTATCCATGTATACATGTATTATGTCATATATTGTGTTTACATGGTAAAATCTGATATAGTCAGCCAGAAATATCTTAAGAAATTTTACTCAGATTGTCTTAGGTAAATGATTGCTCATATAAAGGCAAACATTTTAGCATCAGTCCATAATAGCAGAGTTAGAACTGGAGAAAAATAGTTGCAGGAGCTGACAAAAAAGTTGAAGGGGAGACTTATCACCCCAGCTAATTAAAACAAACACCTTTTCAAGGGGAGAAAGAGAAAGAGCAAAAGGCAGTGAGGCATCCTGCAAATCATATGCAAGGAGGTACTTTATGTTTGGTTGACTAGTCAGTGCAGATGGAGAAGCACTTTAAAAGTTATGTTTGTCTGTTTGTTTGTTTGTTTGTTTGTTTTGCTTTGTCTGTTAGTCCCTGTGTGGCAGACAAAGCAATTTTTGTGGCAGACAGATACAGTTTACATTATTTCTCTGAGCTCAAGATTTTGATCTGTTTAATCTGAGAGCCTAACTTTTTGTAAATGTTTGTCTGGTTCTTTTTTTTTTTGCTTTAGAGTATTAATTATTCAACTAACTGTTCCATCACCCTGTCATACATTGGTCATACAAGCCTAACTAAATATTTACACTTTCAAAAGGTGTTTAGATTGTTGGTTATAATGAAGCTGTTGTAATTTGTAGAGCCATTAAGTTGAAAGCTTTTTAAGACTTTTTAAAAAGTCTTGGCTGGAGCACCATAAGCCATCCATTTTATCTCAACACCAATAGAAGAGTTATCAGATTCAAAGTAGGCAGGAAAAAAAAGTAGAGATAGACACAAAATTTAGAAAGCTTTACATGTTTGCTCCATAGTTGTGGAGTTTGCTTGTTGTTTGTTTTTTGTTTCTTGAGAGAGTTCAAATAATGAACATTTGACCTCAGAATTTTTCTTGCTGCTCTCTTCTCTCTAGGATCTGTAAGTAATACACTGCTTATGTTATTTTATGTGTTTTGTTGTGTTGGCTCCTCTGTTTCTTACCTGACCAATACACCTGAACTGAACACTACTCCCAGGCAGGGCTCTCTTAGAGAGTGGCTATCTTGGTAGGAATAAACTGGTCACAGATGAGAGAAGTGTGCAAGAACATCTGCTAGCTTAAAAAAGTTTCCTGTGAGAGGAACACCTGGTGAAGGGACAGACATTTAGGCAATGAGTTGCTTTCCAGGATAAAAAAGTGTCTCATGAAAGACACACTGTAAACACCCACTGCAACCTCTTCTGGAACAAAAATTCGAGGAAAATCACAACAGCTGGTCTTCAATGGCAGTTGAAAATCAAAGATGTCAAAGAAACCACCTACCAGGATCTTTCTTTTCAAAAGAAACATAGAAGGAATAGCCAGATCTATGTAAGAAAATCCAGGAGGAGGTGAGACCCCATAGCCAAAAAAAAGAAATATTCAAAACAGAGACAATTGTCCATGTATCAAATCACATTAACACATCAGATAAAATAAAGATTGAAAAGACTCATTTGGATTTGTAGAGTGCAGGTCAATAATGAACTTGGTGAGAAGAGTTTCAGTGAAGCTATTTTTCCTTTTTGTGAAATGTGAATAAATGATGTATTACAGATTGTGATAGAGTGAGCTGAAGGACAGCACTGAGGGCCCAGGTGAGGATAGGGAGAGTGATTTAAAGTGTGTTCTATCTGCTCAGCTGTGTTGTTTTAATCCAGCAGTGATCACAGCCAAAGGAGGAAAGCAGAATGAGAAACAGGATCCCAGTGAAATTTAGCTATGATGTCTCTCTGGGTCACCCACTCACAACTTCCCCATCATTGTGTAACAGTTCATCATTCTTATTAATTCCAGAAAAAAGTATACTGTAACCCTGCCAAGAAAGAGCTACTTCCCATTTTTTCTGTTCCACTTTACTGTCTGAAAAGATTTCTAGTCCCTGTGAAATATTCTAACAGGAATGCTATAGATGACAAGTTCTTCTGGTACTCTTAACCATTCACTGCAGTTCCCAAAAGCAGAGACAGTAAAAGTTTTCCTAAAATGAAAGTCAAATGTCAGTGTTTTCAGAAAGAGGAATAGTATGTTTCTTAAAGGAATGTCAGATTGTATACTTTGTGTCAACTCAGAAATTAAAGACAAGAAAGATAACTTTAACATAACCTACCATCAGAAAAGCAAACAGAGAAAAACAGCAGTGCAGACCAACAAGAGTTCCTACATCCTGTGCTGATTTCAGTCCTCCATAATCACAGCACACCTGTATATAGTTCCAAGGAGCAGTGAAAAACAAGAAAGAATGTATTGATTTACCCAATGCTCTTTGCTGAAAATTAAATGAAATCTCTATGAACATGAGTTTGAATTCTGGCCCTGCTAGGTTGAACTGATAAAGTGGAAGAAGGAGAAGTGTGGGCCTTGCTGTTCTGTCATAGTATTTGAAAGAGCATTCAAATTATTTGCATCTCAACAAAATATCTTGGAGAACACTTCCAAGATGGCCGAATAGGAACAGCTCCGGTCTGCAGCTCGTAGCGAGATCAATGTAAATGACGGATGATTTCTGCATTTCCAACTGAGGTACCTGGTTCATCTCACTGGGACTCGTTGGACAGTGGGTGCAGCTCATGGAGGGTGAGCTAAAGCAGGGCAGGACATTGCCTCACCTGGGAACTGCAAGGGGTCGAGGGAGTTCCCTTTCCTAGCCAAGGGAAGCTGTGACAGTCTGTACCTGGAGAAACGGTACACTCCTGATGAAATACAGCATTTTCCCCATAGTCTTACAACCAGCAGACCAGGAGATACCCTCCTGTGCCTGACTCAGTGGGTGCCACGCCCATCGATTCTTGCTCACTGCTAGCGCAGCAGTCTGAGATTCACCTGCGATGCAGCAGCTTGATGTGGGGAGGGGCGTCTGCCATTGCTGAGGCTTGAGTAGCTTACAGTGTAAACAAAGAGGCCAGGAAGCACGAACTGGGTGGAGACCACTGCAGCTCAACAAGGCCTACTGCCTCTATAGATTCCACCTCTCGGGATGGGACATAGTAGAACAAAAGGCAACAGACAGTTTCTGCAGACTTAAACGTCCCCGTCTGACAGCTCTAAAGAGAGCAGTGGTTCTCTCAGCACAGTATTTGAGCTCCAAAAATGGACAGACTGCCTCCTCAAGTGGGTCCCTGACCCCTGTGTAGCCTGACTAGCAAACACCTCCCAATAGGGACCAACAGACACTGCAAACAGGTGGGTGCCCCTCTGGGATAAAGCTTCCAGAGGAAGGATCAGGCAACAATATTTGCTGCTCTGCAGCCTCCGCTGGTGATACCCAGGAAACAGGGTCTAGAGTGGACCTCCAGCAAACTCCAACAGACCTGCAGCTGAGGGATCTGACTGTTAGAAGGAAAATTAACAAACAGAAAGGATTAGCATCACCAACAAAAAGGACATCTACACTAAAACCCCATCTCTAGGTCACCAACATCAAAGACCAAAGGTAGATAAAACCACAAAGATGGGGAGAAACCAGGGCAGAAAAGCTGAAATTTCAAAAAAAAAATAGAGTGCCTCTTCTCCAAAGTATCGTAGCTCCTCGCCAGCAAAGAAACAAAACTGGACAGAGAATGAGTTTGACAAGTTGACAGAAGTAGGCTTCAGAAGGTTGGTAATAACAAACTTCTCTGAGCTAAAGGAGCATGTTCTAACCCATTGCAAAAAAAAACCAAAAACCTTGAAAAAAAGGTTAGACAAACGGCTAACTAGAATAAACAGTGTAGAGAAGATTTTAAGTGACCTGACAGAGCTGAAAACCATGGCACAAGAACTTCGTGATGCACGCACAAGCTTCAATAGCTGATTTGATGAAGTGGAAGAAAGGATATCAGTGATTGAAGATGAAATTAATAAAATAAAGTAAGAAGACAAGATTAGAGAAAAAAGAGTAAAAAGAAATGAACAAAGCCTCCAAGAAATATGAGACTATGTCAAAAGACCAAATCTATGTTTGATTAGAGTACCGAAAAGTGACAGTGAGAATGGAACCAAGTTAGTTAATATCCAACTCTTCAGGATATTATCCAGGAGAACTTCCCCAACCTAGCAAGGCAGGCCAACCCTCAAATTCAGGAAATACAGAGAACATCACAGAGATACTCCTCAAGAAGAGCAACCCCAAGACACATAATTGTCAGATTCACCAAGGTTGAAATGAAGGAAAAAATTTTAAGGGCAGCCAGAGAGAAAGGTCAGGTTACCCACAAAGGGAAGCCCATCAGACTAACAGTGGATCTCTCTACAGAAACTCTACAAGCCAGAAGAGAGTAGGGGGCCAATATTCAACATTCTTAAAGAAAAGAAATTGCAACCCAGAATATCATACCTAGCCAAACTAAGCTTCATAAGTGAAGGAGAAATAAAATCCTTTACAGACAAGCAAATGCTGAGAGATTTCATCATCACCAGATGTCGGGAGAACCTGCTCCTGATGTTTAATGTGGGTTCCTTTCTATTTCCTAAGTGTCTTGGCTGGTTTGAGAAATAAAGGGAAAGAGCACGAGAGAGAAATTTAAAGCTGGGTGTTCGGGGGAGACATCACATGTTAGCAGGATCCATGATGTTCCCCGAGCCATAAAACCAGCAAGTTTATATTAGCGATTTTCAAAAGGGGAGGGAGAGCATGAATAGGGTGTGGGTCACAGAGATCACATACTTCACAAGGTAATAAAATATCACAAAGCAAGTGGAGGCAGGGCAAGATCACAGGACCACCAGATGGGGTGAAATTAAAATTGCTAATAAAGTTTCGGGTATGCATTGTCATTGATAACATCTTATCAGGAAACAGGGTTTGAGAGCAGACAACCTGTCTGACCAAAATTTATTAGGCGGGAAATTTCCTCCTCCTAACAAGCCTGGGAGTGCTACAGGAGACCGGGGCTTATTTCATCCCTTTGGCTTTGACCATAAAAGGCAGCATGCCTTACAGGGGCCATCTATGAGCCTACCTTCAGGACATATTCTCTTTCTGAGGGATGTTCCTTGCTGAGAAAAAGAATTCAATGACATTTCTCCTATTTGCTTTTGAAAGAGGAGAAATATGGCTCTGTTCCATCTGGCTCACCGGTGGCCAGAAGTCTTATCTCTTTTGTTTCCTGAACATTGCTGTTATCCTTTTCTTTTTTCAAGATGCCCAGCTTTCATATTGTTCAAACACATGTGCTCTACAAACAATTTGTGCAGTTAACACAATCATCATAGGGTCCTGAGGCGACATTCATCCTCCTCAGTTTACAAAGAAGATGACGGGATTAAGAGATTAAAGATAGGCATAGGAAATCACAAGGGTATTGATTGGGGAAGTGATAAGTGTCCATGAAATCTTCACAATTTATGTTTAGAGACTGCAGTAAAGACAGGTGTAAGAAATTATAAAAGTATTAATTTGGGGAACTAATAAATGTCCATGAAATCTTCAAAACTTATGCTATTCTGCCACGGCTTCAGCCGGTCCCTCCATTCAGGGTCCCTGACTTCCCGCAACAACCAGGCCTCCCTTACAAGAGCTCCTGAAGGAAGCACTAAACGTGCAAAAGAACAACTGGTACCAGCCACTGTAAAAACGTGCCAAATGGTAAAGGCCATCAATGCTATGAAGAAACTGCATCAATTAACAGGCAAAATAACCAGCTAACATCAAAATGACAAGATCAAATTCAAATATAACAATATTAACCTTAAATGTAAGTGGGCTAAATGTCCCAATTAAAAGACACAGACTGGCAAATTAGAAAGTCAAGACCCATCTGTGTGCTGTATTTAGGAGACTCATCTCAAGTGCAGACACACATAGGCTCAAAATAAAGGGATGGAGGAATATTTACCAAGCAAATGGAAAGAAAAAAAAAAGCAGGGGGGTGGTTGCAATCCTAGTCTCTGGTAAAACAGATTATAAACCAACAAAGATCAAAAGAGACAAAGAAGGCCACTAGACAAAGAAGGCCACTAAGGGATCAATGCAACAAGAGCTAACTATCCTAAATATATCTGCACCCAATACAGGAGAACCCAGATTCACACAGCAAGTCCTTAGAGACCTACAAAGGGACTTAGATTCCCAAACAATAATAATGAGGGACTTTAACACCCCACTATGAATAGTAGACAGATCAACGAGACAGAAAGTTAATGAAGATATCCAGGACTTAAACTCAGCCCTGCACCAAGTGGAACTAGCAGACATCTACAGAACTCTCCACCACAAATCAAAAGAATATGCATTCTTCTCAGCACCTTATCACACTTATTCCAAAATTGACCACATAATTAGTAGTAAAACACTCCTCAGCAAATGTAAAAGAACAGAAATCACAACAAACTGTCTCTCAGACCACAGTGCAATCAGATTAGAACTCAGGATTAAGAAACTCACTCAAAATTGCACAACTACATGGAAACTGAACAGCCTGTTCCTGAATGACTACTTGGTAAATAGCGAAATGAAGGCAGAAATAAAAATGTTCTTAGAAACCAATGAGAACAAAGACACAACATACCAGAATCTCGGAAACATTTAAAGCAGTGTGTAAACGGAAATTTACAACACTAAATGCATACAAGAGAAAGCAGGAAAGATCTAAAATGACACCCTAACACTACAATTAAAAGAACTAGAGAGGCTGGGCATGGTGGCTCACATCTGTAATCCCAGCACTTAGGGAGGCCGAGGTGGGCAGGTCATGAGGTCAGGAGTTCACAAGCAGCCTGGCCAACATGGTGAAACCCCGTCTCTACTAAAAATACAAACATTAGCCAGGTGTGGTGGTGGGCACATGTAATCCCAGCTACTCGGGAGGCTGAGGCAGGAGAATCACTTGAAATGGAAGGTGAGTGTCACAGTAAGCCCAGATCACACTACTGCACTCCAGCCTGGGTGAAAGAGCAAAATTCCGTCTCAAAAAAAAAAAGCAGAGAAACAAGAGCAAACAAATTCCAAAATTAGCAGAAAGAAAGAAATAACTAAGATCAGAGCAGAACTGAAGGAGATAGAGACACGAAAAATCCTTCAAAAACTCAGTGATTCCAGGAGTTGGTTTGAAAGGATCAACAAAATAGACCACTAGCAAGACTAATAAAGAAGAAAAAGAAGAATCACATAGATGTAATAAAAAATGATAAAGTGGATATCACCACCAATCCCACAGAAATACAAACTACCATCAGAAAATACTATAAACACCTCTACTCAAATAAACTAGAAAATCTAAAAGAAATGGATAAATTCCTGGGCACATAGCCCCCCAAAAAAATCCTGTGTAGCCAAGACAATTCTAAGCAAAAGGAACAAAGCTGGAGGCATCATGCTACTTGACTTCAAACTACACTACAAGGCTACAGTAATGAAAAGAGCATTGTATGGGTACCAAAACAGATATATAGACCAATGGAACAGAACAGAGGCCTCAGAAATAACACCACACATTTACAATAAATCTGACCAAAACAAGCAATGAGGAAAGGATTCCCTATTTGATAAACGATGCTTGGAAAACTGGCTAGCCATATGTAGAAAGCTGAAACTGGATCCTTTCCTTACACCATACAAAAAAATTAACTCAATATGTATTAAAGACTTAAATGTAAGACCTAATACCATAAAAACCCTCGAAGAAAACCTAGGCAATACTATTCAGGACATAGGCATGGACAAAGACTTCATGACTGAAACTCCAAAAGCAATGACAACAAAAGCCAAAATAGACAAATGGGATCTAATTAAACTAAAGAGCTTCTGCAGAGCAAAATAAACTACCATCAGAGTGAACAGGCAATGTACAGAATGAGAGAAAATCTTTGCAATCTATCCATCTGACAAAGGGCTAATATCCAGAATCTACAAGAAACTTAAACAAATGTACAAGAAAAACAACAACCCCATCAAAAAGTGGGCAAAGGATATGAACAGACACTTCTCAAAAGAAGATATTTATGCAGTCAACAGACACTTGAAAAAATGCTTATCATTACTGGTCATCAGAGAAATGCAAATCAAAACCACTATGAGATACCATCTCATGCCAGTTAGAATGGCAATCTGTAAAAAGTCAGGAAACAACAGCTGCAGGAGAGGATGTGGAGAAATACGAACGCTTTTACACTATTGGTGGGATTATAAATTAGTTCAACCACTGTAGAAGACAGTGTGGTGATTCCTCAAGGATCTAGAACTAGAAATACCATTTCACCAGGTGATCCTATATTACTGGGTACATATTCAAAGAATTATAAATCATAATACTATAAAAACACATGCACACATATGTTTATTGCAGCACTATTCACAATAGCAAAGACTTGGAACCAACCCAAATGTTCATCAATAATAGACTGGATTAAGAAAACGTGGTATATATATGCCATGGAATACTATGCAGTCATCAAAAAGGATGGCTTCATATCCTTTGCAGGGACATGGATGAAGCTGGAAACCATCATTCTCAGCAAACTATCACAAGCACAGAAAACCAAACACCACATGTTCTCACTCATAGGTGGGAGTTGAACAATGAGATCACTTGGACACAGGGCAGGGAACATCACACACCAGGGCCTGTTGGGGGTTGAGGGACTAGGGGAGGGATAGTGTTAGGAGAAATACCTAATGTAAATGATGAGTTGATGGATGCAGCAAACCAACATGGCACACGTATACCTATGTAACAAACCTGCATGTTGTGTACATGTACCCTAGAACTTAAAGTATTAAAAAAGAAAAAAATAGAAAATTTAATTCTACACAAAACCTGCACATGGATGTTTATAGCAGCTCTATTCATCATTGTCAAAATTTAGAGGCATCCAAAATGGGATGAATGTATAAATGAACTTGGGTACATTCAATCAATGGAATTTTAGTAATAGGTGACTGAATAAAGGGACTTGGATATATTCAATTATTGGAATTTTATCAGCACTTGAAAGAAATGTGCTATCAAGTTATAAAACACATAGAGAAACCTTAAGTGCATATTACTAAGTAAAAAAGTTCATATAAAAAGTAAAAAAAAAAAAAAGAAAGAAATTATAAATGCTTGGGGTGATGGATATTCCATATATCCTGTTATGATTATTATGCATTGTATCGCTGTATCAAAATATCTCATGCACCCCATAAATATATACACCTACTATGTACCCACAAAAATTAAAAATTTTTTTTAAAAAAGAGGTTGGAACCTGCCCGTCTGTTTTCTTCTTCTCTCACCATATGATCTCCTCACACTGCTCTCCTTAGCCTTCCCCCATGAGTGGAAGTAGTTTGAGGCTCTTATCAGAAGCAGATGCCCAATGTTTCTGGCCATGAGAATTGTGAGCCAAATAAACTCTTTTTCTTAAAAAAAAAAAAAAAAAAGAAAGAAAGAAAAGAAAAAGAAAAAGAAAAATAGACAACATCTTTTAAATCTCCAATTGTATTTGAGGCTTATATTATCGTTAAGTCCCCAAAACACTAAATCTTAGTCCTCAGAATGTAGGAAACTTTATAATTTAGAATATATGGTTGTTTACTTTTATCTTTAATTTATAAAAATGGTTCTACGGATTTTTTATTTGCATTTTTCTTTATTCCATCTTTTCAAAAGGTGACAAATCAAACATGACTTCTACTTTCTAGTCATTTGTTACCAAAGTATTCCCTATAACTTATGTTATTTCTTTTTTCTTTCCTTTTATTTATTTATTTATTTTTCAGATGGAGTCTTGCTCTGTCACCCCGGGTGGAGTGCAGTGGTGTGATTTCAGTTCACTGCAACTTCCGCCTCCGAGTTTCAAGTGGTTCTCCTGCCTCGGCCTCCCAAGTAGCTGGAGCTATAGGCATGAGCCACCACACCTGGCTAATTTTTGTATTTTTAGTAGAGATAGGGTTTCACCATGTTGGCCAGGCTAGTCCTGAACTCCTGACCTCAAGTGGTCCACCTGCTTCGACCTACCAAAGTGCTGGGGTTACAGGTGTGGCCAACACCTCTGGCCAACCCATTTTCAAGGGTTGCTGGCAAGATGGTCAAATAGGAACAGCTCTGGTTGGCCGCTCCCAGCAAGATCAACACAGATGTGGGTGCTTTCTGCATTTCCAACTGAGGTACCTGGCTCATCTCATTAGGACTGGTTAGACAGTGGGTGCAGCCCACAGAGGGTGAATTGTAGCAGGGTGGGTTGTTGCCTCACCCAGGAAGCACAAAGGGTCAGGGAACTCCCTCCCCTAGCCAAAGGAAGCCATGAGGGACTGGGCTGTGAGGAATGGTGCTCTCCGGCCCAGATACTATGCTTTTCCCATGTCGCAACCCACAGACCAGGAGACTCCCTCAAGTGCCTATGCCACCAGGGCCCTGGGCTTCAAGCACAAAACTGGGTAGCCATTTGGGCAGACACCGAGCTAGCTGTAGGAGGTTTTTTTGTTTTTTGGTTTTTTTTTCTATACCCCAGTGGCACCTGGAATGCCAGCAAGACAGGAACATTTACTCCCCTGGAAAGGGGGCTGAAGTCAAAGAGACAAGTGGTCTACCTTAGCAGATCCCACCCCCATGGAGACCAGGAAGCTAAGATCTACAGGCTGGAAATTCTTGCTGCCAGCACAGCAGTCTGAAGTCAACCTGGGATGCTCAAGCTTGGTAGGGGAAGGGGCATCCACCATTACTGAGGCTCGAGTAGGCCATTTTCCCCTCACAGTGTAAACAAAGCCACAGGAAAGTTTGAACTGGGTGGAGCCCACCGGAGCTCAGCAAAGCTGCTGTAGTCAAACTGCCTCTCTAGATTTCTCCTCTCTGGGCAGAGCATCTCTGAAAAAAGGCAGCAGCCCCAGTAAGGGTTTATAGGTAAAACTCCCATCTCCCTGGGACAGAGCACCTAGGGGAAGGGGTGGCTGAGAGAACAGCTTCAGGAGACTTAAATATTCCTACCTGCCACCTCTGAAGAAAGCAGCCAACCTCCCAGCACAGTGCTCAAGCTCTGCTAAGGGACAGACTGCCTCCTCAAGTGGGTACCTGACCCCCGTGCCTCCTAAGAGCCACCTTCCAGCAGGGGTCGACAGATACTTCATACAGCGGAGCTCTGTCTGGCATCTGGCAGGTGCCCCTCTGGGACAAAGCTTCCAGAGGAAGTAACAGGCAGCAATCTTTACTGTTCTGCAGCCTCCACTGGTGATACCCAGGCAAACAGAGTCTGGAGCAGAACGACAGCAAACTCCAGCAGACCTGCAGCAGAGAGGCCTGACTGTTACAAGGAAAGTGAACAAACAGAAAGGAATAGCACCCACATCAACAAAAAAGACATCCACATAGAAACCCCATCCAAAGGTCACCAACATCAAAGACCAAAGGTAGATAAATCCATGAAGATGAGGAAAAAACAGCACAAAATGGCTAAAAATTCCAAAAACCAGAACTCCTCTTCTCCTCCAAAGAATTACACAAAACTGGATGAAGTATGAGTTTGATAAATTGACAAAAGTAGGATTCAGAAGGTGGGTAATAACAAACTCCTCTGAGTTAAAGGAGCATGTTCTATCCCAATGCAAGGAAGCTAAGAACCTTGAAAAACAGTTAGAGGAATTGCTAACTAGAATAATCAGTTTAGAGAAGAACATAAATGACCTGACGGAGCTGAAAAACCCAGCATGAGAACTTCATGAAGCATACATAAGTATCAATAGCCAAATTGATCAAGGAGAAAATATCAGAGATTAAAGATCAATTTAATGAAATGAAGCATGAAGACAAGATTAGAGAAAGAAAGAATAAAAAGAAACAAATAAAGCCTTCAACAAATATGGGACTATGTGAAAAGACCAAACCTATGTATGATTGGTGTACTAAAAGTGACAGGAAGAATGGAATAAAGTTAAAAAAAACAGTCTTCAGGATATTATCCAGGAGAAGTTTCCCAACCTAGCAAGACAGGTCAACATTCAAATTCAGGAAATACAGAGAACACCACAAAGACACTCTCTGAGAAGAGCAACCCCAAGACACATAATTGTCAGATCCACCAAGGTTGAAATGAAGGAAGAAAAGGGCAGTCAGAGAGAAATGTCGGCTTACCCACAAAGGGAAGCCCATCAGACTAACAGCAGATCTCTCTGCAGAAACCCTACAAGCCAGAAGAGAGTGGGGACTAATATACAACATTCTTAAAGAAAATAATTTTTAACCCAGAATTTCATATCCAACCAAACTAAACTTTGTAAGTGAAGGAGAAATAAAATCCAGACAAGCAAATGCTGAGGGATTTTGTCACCACCGGGCCTACTTTGCAAAAGCTCCTGAAGGAAGCACCAAACATAGAGAAAAAATGGGTACCAGTCATGGCAAAAATATACCAAATTGTAAAGACCATAGACACTATGAAGAAACTGCATCGACTAA
>NW_012112030.1:2990707-3003238 GCF_000951035.1 Colobus angolensis palliatus
CACTCAAAACCACACAACTACATTGTTTTTATGTGGCCAAAAAAACAAAAAAAGCGCATCATCAGAGGTCATTAGAGAAATGCAAACCAAACCCACAATGAGATACTATCTCATGCCAGTTAGATGGCAATCATTAAAAAGTCGGGAAACAACAGATGCTGGAGAGGATGTGGAGAAATAGGCATGCTTTCACACTGTTGGTAGGAGTGTAAATTAGTTCAACCATTGTGGAAGACAGTGTGGTGATTCCTCAAGGATCTAGAACCAGAAATACCATTTGACCCAGCAATCCCATTACTGGGTATATACCCAAAGGATTATAAATCATGCTACTATAAAGACACATACACATGTACATTTATTGCAGCACTATTAACAATAGCAAAAACTTGGAACCAACCCAAATGCCCATCAATGATAGACTGGATAAAGAAAATGTGGCACATATACACCATGGAATACTATGCAACCATAAAAAAAGGATGAGCTCATGTCCTTTGCAGGGACATGGATGAAGCTGGAAACCATCATTCTGAGCAAACTATCACAGGAACAGAAAACGAAACATCTCATGTTCTCACCCATAAGTGGAGTTTAACAATGAGAACACATGGACACTGGGAGAGAAACATTACACATGGGGGCCTGATGGGGGTGGGGAGCTAGGGGAGGGATCGCATTAGGAGAAATATCTAATGTAGATGAGGGGTTGATGGGTGCAGTAAACCACCATGGCACGTGTATACCTATGTAACAAACCTACACATTCTGCACATGTATCCCACAACTTAAAGCATAATTTTAAAAAGCTATTATAAATAATAATTCAGTTTAGTAAAGTTGCATATAAAAGATAAACACACAAAATTGTATTTCATGTTCTAACTCCAGCAATAAAAAATAAATAAAAATTTAAAAAAAAAATACGTTTTCAAAAGTTTAGACAATTACTTTTAGATATTGAAAACCTCACCTCTACATGAGAAGGTATTTCTAAAATTTAACCATCTGAATGAAATGATTTTTAAAATATGCACGGATTTTACCCTTTCATACACAAGAGTAAAATATATATGCTCAGAAAGCAACTCTGCCTGGGAAAAATGCTCAGAAAGCAACTCTGCCTGGGAAAAATGATATCTGAATTAGAAAATGTTATTGGGGAAAAAACCTAATGAGCTGTTTCTGAGATAACACAAATATTATATCACAGAATAATAACATATGAACCCATTAATACATATTAATAATCTAACAGAGATTTCTTTACCAAATAAGTTGTTAAAAGCTTGTGAAACTTGGCCAGGCACGGTGGCTCAAGCCTGTAATCCCAGCACTTTGGGAGGCCGAGACGGGCGGATCACGAGGTCAGGAGATCGAGACCATCCTGGCTAACACCGTGAAACCCCGTCTCTACTAAAAAATACAAAAAAAAACTAGCCGGGCAAGGTGGCAGGCGCCTGTAGTCCCAGCTACTCGGAGGCTGAGGCAGGAGAATGGTGTAAACCCGGGAGGCAGAGCTTGCAGTGAGCTGAGAACCGGCCACTGCACTCCAGCCCAGGCGACAGAGCGAGACTCCGTCTCAAAAAAAAAAAAAAAAAAAGCTTGTGAAACTCACAGGGAGGGCAAAGGAAAGCACAGTTTTAAAAAGTCAAGAATTTAGAAATGAAATATAGAGGAAGATAGGACTCTGTCATGAAGGTCCCTAAGAAGAAATGCAAGTGATATAAAATACCAACAGACATCTAGAACGTGAACCCTAGAATGAAGTTATCAAAAAGAAAATTTAAATTTATAAAATAATTCAAAGGATAAAACTACCTACCATTCCATATGCCACATAATATTAACCCTGGCACATAATATTAAGCACTGAATGAAAGCTTGTTTATGGAATAAATGAATGAATCTACTTTAGTTTTAGTTCAAAAAGTATTTTATACACATCCCCTCATTTGAGTCTTGCTCTAAAATAATGTCTGGGTGTACCACGGAGAAAATTTTTATTTAAAGTATCTATTTGTCCCTTCATTCTTTAACTTAGTTCATGTAGCTTAGTTAATGCATGCTAGAAACTGTGATAAGTGCAAGGAATAAAATAAGCATGATCCCTGCCCTCAAAGAATTTACCATGTTATCTGGGGACTAGACAATTACAAATGATGTTATAAGATTTACACAAAGAATGATATTATGAATATATATAAAAAAGAACCTATTAACTCTGCTCTCAGTATTCTAATTGAAGGTTCAAAACAAATTCCAGTTCAATAATGTCAGATAGTCCTATTTTAAATACTTATATAAGTAAATAAGTGATACAGAATAAAAACCTGTAAGTATTTAAGCAGAGGATAGTATTATAAGTATTATATTATAAGCCCTCAGAGATCCTCTCAAATGGTGGTTTCACTGCATTTCCACAAGTGTCTTCTAAACCTTGGTGGGTTTTTTTGTTTTGTTTTGTTTTTGATTTTGTTTTTTTTTTTTGGCTTTAGCAACTGAATTATTTCATGGTCCAAGTGGCACACAATAAGAAGTTCAATTTTCAATGCACTTTAAATCCAAGAATTTAAAGTTAAAAGAACAAAAAAGCAGGATATAAAAGACTATTTAAAAGTAGGTCCAGTAAATAGTGACGAAATTAGAATGACTGAAGTGGGGGGGGGGGGAAGCACAGACTGATCAGATTACAGAGACTGCTTAGGAGATGAGAATGTTTCCTTTAGTGTTAAAAATAGAAACAGGATATGAGGCAGGAGTGGAACCCAGTTGTAGAGATAAGGCAAAAACGTAGGACAAAACGGCACACCTCTGGCTCATCAAAATGCTGATGCTATGCTTGTATAAGAAAGCAGGATTGCCACCATAAGTTTGTAACTTCAATAATGGCCAATGTGAAAGAATATTCAGGAGAGAAAATGGGCATTGCAGAAGTCTTTTTACTTCTTCAAAATCATAAAGTCTAGAAAGTATGTATCAAAGTTGTAAAAAATTAGACCTTTAAAAATTAAGAAGTCACTTTAAAAATCAGATATTAGGGCTGGGGGGGGGTGGCTCATGCCTATAATTCCAGCATTTTGGGAGGCCAAGGCAGGCGGATCACCTGAGGTCAGGCGTTTGAGACCTGCCCGGCCAACATGGTGAAACCCCATCTCTACTAAAAATACAAAAATTAGCCGAGTGTGATGGTGCATGCCTATAAATCCCAGCTACTCTGGAGGTTGAGGCAGGAGAACCGCTTGAACCCGGAAGGCGGAGGTTGCAGTGAGCCGAGATAAAGCCACTGCACTCCAGCCTGGGTGACAGAGTGAGACTCTGTCAAAATAATAATAATAATAATGAGATATTAAACATGAAAAAGGAAAATATAGCTTCAGAGCAAAGAAGCACAAATACCAGATTCTAACATATAAAAGAACAAAATAAAGAAAACTAAGCCCTTTGCAGAAGTCAAGCCAATCCTGTCTACTAACAATGGCAGAGGACCCGTTCTTTACCCAGGGGATGTGCTGTGCATTTTCAGGCACATGGCCTCCTTTCATCTTGCCAGGCACTTTGTAAAATCATTAATAATTTCTGCATCTTGCAGATAAGAAAACTGAGGCTTAAATAAGTTAAATGCTTTACTCAATATTGTATTATGTAGAAGAACAAGGATTGAAACAGTGACACATTGACTCCATGCCCTTTTCCTTTCCATTTAACGTATTCTATGCTTGGATTAGAAGACTTTTTATAAAAAGATCCCAGAAAACTTTAAGGCAAAGGAAAGTAAATTGCACAGTGAATTTTCATCATAAAGAACACAATCCCAGAGACCAGAAATTTTCATTTAGGCTGAAGAAGTTGGAAAAATGAAAAAAAAAATGTAAACTCTAAGCAAAACTTAAATCCATAGTGAAAGTGCCAGTACAAATGGGCAAAGATAACATAGTGGGCCTGAGAAATATTTGTATCATTTCTTTATTGTCAATGCTCCAGGTGGAAGAATGTTACCACATATTTATAGTATGGAATCATTTCTCTTATTCTCTATAGAAAAAAAAAAAAGGAGTAATAAGTCAGATAACAACCAAATTTATTCTTTCTCTTAAATTCCAAAAGTGGTATGTGGGATTTATGGTCATCCTTGTTAAGCTTCTTTAAAGCTTATGAGCATAGAGATGAGTGTTTTCATAAACGGATTTTTAAAGGAAGCGCGTAATGTGCTTCCCTTTTTTAAAAGTAGCTGCTTGCAAAACCCAGAAACAGTACATCCAGTTACTTGCTGAAAACCTCAGCCTTTTACATCCACAATAAAAATTGAGTACACGGCCGGGCGCGGTGGCTCAAGCCTGTAATCCCAGCACTTTGGGAGGCCGAGATGGGCGGATCACGAGGTCAGGAGATCGAAGACTATCCTGGCTAACATGGTGAAACCCCGTCTCTACTAAAAAATACAAAAAAACTAGCCGGGCGAGGTGGCGGGCGCCTGTAATCCCAGCTACTCGGGAGGCTGAGGCAGGAGAATGGCGTGAACCCGGGAGGCGGAGCTTGTAATGAGCTGAGATCCGGCCACTGCACTCCAGCCTGGGCGACAGAGCGAGACTCTGTCTCAAAAAAAAAAAAAAAAAAAAAAAAAAAAATTGAGTACAGAATGTACAAAGCATAGATTTTCCCCATGTGCTTATTATTAAATCCTTAAGTCAAAAATATTTAAGAATTTATTAATAGGCATTGATCCTAAGGAAACAAGTGAACATACATATGCAGAATTATTTATAGTAGTGAAAATTTTGAAATAAATGTGTATCCAATAAGAGGATAAAATTTTCAATAAAATTTAGGACATCGATTCAACAGACTATTATGCAGCTATTAAAGATAATAATGTCACTCTAGGTACTGATATAGAAAATCAGTATTATTTTATAAGTTAGGAAGGTTGCAGAACATTAAAATATATAATTACGTTTTACAAATACTTACACATATTTATATTTTTACACATATATATGTATATATTAAAAGGTCTGAAATGATAAAAATTAAACTGTATTTATTTCTGACTGACCTATACTATATATTTTATTTTATATTAAAAGTAAAGAAATAACTTTTTAAAATAGCATATGGTTCCCTAAGTGTAATTTATCAGGGGAATATGATTACGTTTGAAACACAGAAAGATAACTGAGAAGGAGAATAAAAAATAAAATGAAAAGCAAAGTGTGTATTCGAAGTGGATATGAAATCTCCCGATATCTAAAGTTAATCTTTAGTTTAGCTGGGCCCAGTGGCTCACTGTAATCCCAGCATTTCGGGAGGCCAAGGCAGGAGGATTGCTGAGGCCAGAAGTTTGAGATCAGCCTGGCCAATACAGTGAGACCCCATCTCTACAAAAAATAGAAAAATTAGCCAGGTGTGGTGCTGTGTGCCTGTAGTCCTAGCTATTTAGGCAGCTGAGGAGGGAAGATTGCTTGAACCCAGGAGTTCAAGGTTGCAGTTAATCATAATTGTGCCACTGCACTCCAACCTGAGTGACAGAGCAAGATCCTGTCTCAAAAAAACAAACAAAAAAAAAACCACCACCAACAACAAAACTCTTCAGTTTAATAGTAAATTATCTGTAATTTGAGTCCTTATCCTGTGGTCCTGCAGAAAACTCAGTCCTTGTGCCTAGAATCTCCAAAACTCTCCCATGGATGTTTACATGATTTGGTCGCTTCTCAAAGTATCTCTTCTCCCTTCTCTAGGATCACCTCTGTTCTCATACATTTTTCTTCCTAATATTGCTGCTAATAACCTTTCATGAAGATTTAAAGAATTCATTAGGAAAACAAGACAAAACAGAAAACTTAAAAGTGAATATCAGATAATCCTTGCCCTGTGACCATTAACACTGCCCTGTCACAGAGGTTCTTTAGTGGCGAACCAACAACTCCCTTTTTAGCCCCAACCTTCTCATGTTTCTGGGACTTGCTTCTACTCAAAGCAGAGGCCTCTCTTTGTTATTACATCTTTACCACGGCGCCTACAAGTAAAAATATAATAATCTGTCATTATTTAATATATAGTAACCTTGACACTGATAAAAATAAACATTTTGCTTTATTTTGCAGAACTTTTCCTCCTAGTTTTGGCTAAGTGCTTTCACCTGACATAATCGAGGATAATTGAGTTCTCCCAAACAAAAGAGCCCCCAAACATGACTTCTGCAATTCCTAAATGTTGAAGTAACTAGGAACAGCTTATAAATCAGTAATTTTTGGCTGTTTGTGGTGCAGGAGTAATTCAAGAAAGAAATGATAAGGCCCTGAATTAATGCAAGGGCACATTAAGAGAAGATATTTAATAGATATTAGAATAAAGAAGTAAATAAACTTGTTAATGGATGCAGGCACTAATGGAGTGGTGTAGATGACTTCCAGATTTTTTGCCAAGCAACTAGGTTGGAGAAGATCAGAGGGATCTTCAACGTGGTTACAAATATTGGTACACAAGTTTTTGGGTACACAAGCGTTTTAGAGTTCAATATGAATTTGAGATTATTCTGAAAAAGTTAACCCTCTGGTTTAACTTTTGGGGAGGCACTGAAAAAAGAAAGTAAAAATCTTCAGAGAGTGAATAAGAAAAGAGAAGAATCATTCATATATTTCATGACTTCCTAAAAAATTCAATGTACAAGTAGGCAGAAAAACAAGTGCCCAACAGTAATGACCAAGGGTCAGTTGATAAAAAGGAAAAATGTGGCAGGTAGGTTAAAAAGACATTTGTTATTTAAGAAAAGTGGCTTATTATTCTGTGATAGTTTTTATGAACAAGATAAATGACATCTATCATTTTGAACACCAAATCAAGAATGTGACTTAGACGCTAAGAGAAAAATTGTTAGAGAGCCAGTATGAGCAACAATTCAAGAAATATGCCAAGATGGATGGCTATGTGAGTCTGAATGGGGTATTTCTGGGGACTGATTCTAATTCAGATTGGAGCTCAGCTTTAATCCTTTCTCCACTCCATAAAGAAAATTAAAAAGGCAATCTGAAACAGGCAGCAAAATCTCTGCCTGTTTCAGATTGGAACAGGAACAACTTTGTTAATCTAAGTATAATTAGACATTACAAGATATAAATGGGGAAAATCCATGTATTACCAATATAGATTCTAGGTTTTCACTGTCACATACATGAAAAGGATATTGATGGCAACACCACCAATTTTCAGTGTTCAGAGCAAAATTCCTGGGGTCATCCTTGATCCCTCTCTTACTTCCATGTTCCATATCCAGTTCTTCAGGAAATCCCATTTGCAACACTTCCGAAATACATCTACACCCATTACCATCATTCTGATCAGGGTCACCATCATTCCCTGCCTGGAATCCTGCTCCAGCCTCCTAACTACCTTTGCCTTTCCCAAGTATCTATTCTCATCAAGAAAACTAGGGTAAACTTTTTAAATTTTGTGTCAGATCATGTTACTGGTTAATTCAAAACCCTTCAAAGGGTCCCTAACGCATTCAGAATAAAAACTAAGTTACTTAAAATGGTCAGTCTATAGGGAAGTAACCAGCTCACCCCACCACTACACCACTCTCCTTACCTCTCTGAGTCTTCTTGACTATTTCCCTACTCATTAATTTCCACCCACACTGGCCATCTTGCTGTTCTCAAGCACCCCAATTCTAGTCCTGCTTTAGGGCCTTTGCACTGGCTGTTCCCTTTTCCTTGAATATTGTTTCCCCAAACAGCCACCGGGGCTAATGCCCTCACTCCCTTCAAATCTTAACTCAGCTTCTCAGCTAGTCTTTTCCATAATTATTTTTAAAAACATTTCCCCCATCCTTATAACTCCATTACTGTATTCACTTTTCTTTTTGTTTGTGGAATTTTTACTTTCTAACATACTATATAATTTATTTATTGATTTGGTCTATTTTTACCTGGGGGTACATCTCTCCCCTTCATTCCACATCTAAAAATAGGCTCCATAATGGGTGGGGATGTTGTTCTCTGATACGTTCTAAGCACTTAGAAAAATACTTTATACATATTTTTTAGTAGACTAATGAGAATCAGTTATGACTGTTTCTAAATCAGTTAGCGCCATGTATCCCAGTCACTGTAGTTCATAAACAAGTTTTCCCCCACATTGAACAACTGATTATGTTCATTGGTACTAACACTCGGTGACAGGTGATGAAGAGACCCACATATCATGGCACCTTACTCTTATTTTTGGAACTTTTTTTTTTTGAGAAAGAGTCTCACTCTGTCCCCCAGGCTGGAGTACAGTGGCACGATTTTGGCTCACTGCACCCTCAGCCACCAGGTTCAAGCGATTCTCTTGCCTCAACCTTCCAAGTAGCTGGGATTACAGGTGCGTACCACCACACTCGGCTAATTTTTGTATTTTTAGTAGAGACAGGGTTTCATCATGTTGGTCAGGCTGGTCTTGAACTTCTGACCTCGTGATCTGCCCACTTGGCCTCCCAAAGTGCTGGGATTACAGTCATGAGCCACCGTGCCTGGCCCGGAACATTATTACAATTTAATATTTTAAATACTACAATTAATAATATCTCATTGGACCTCCTTTCAAATGTATTTATTTAGAGAAACCAACACAAGTTGAGACATTCCAGATCATGTACCCTTTAGGAATTGTCTTGTGCATAGTTAAATAAATAAAATTTCACTAATAGATCAAATATGAATTAAATTAAGAGTTGTTTCTATAAAGATCGAGTGAGCATTTCAGGAAAATGAGTCACTAAAAAGTAATTAGATTAAATGTAAGAAAATTTAAAAATATCCAAAAATTCTAAAAATCTAGAGAGATCCTACACAGGGATTGCTTGAAAAAATGTCTTTAAGTTCTGACTCTAAAGAATCTGAAACTAGTTATCTTAGATAATGCTTTATATATAAGATTATTCAAGAATAAGGAGGCAGAACTACAGGTTGTTAAACCGATCAAAAATGAATCATTCATTTTTGCCTTATATAAAAGGATGGGGAAAGAATGTATGTTTATATGTTTCCAGTTACGTTTCAATAATGGCACTTACATAACATCTGAAATGATTCTCTCACACCCATTTTCTTCTCTCAACCCAAAAGCTGACAACATGATGTCCATTTTATCCTAAATACTTTATTAAAATAGGCAAGTATTTTCTTGTTTCCTTGTGTTTTTCTGAAAATAAGGACATTTTCTTTTATAACCATAGTGGGAATATCAAAATCGGGAAATTTCTAAAATCAAGAGATTAGCATGGATGCTAACTCTTATGTATTTAATTCATAGATCTTATCAGATTTTGCTAATTTTTTCAGTGATGTCCCCTATAGCAAAAGTAAATCCTAGACCATCTGTTTTTTTTATTATTTGGCTAAGTGGTATCTATCAGTTTTCTTCATTGTGTCACTATACTATGTTTCCTTCTACATAAGTAATTTGTGGAAATATACTTTAAGAATATGTAAATAACTTCTCCCACCACAACTACCAAGCCCAATCTACTTAAGTTAGAGAGGCTTTTCCAAAAAAAATTACATTTTTTATTTAACAATTATTTACAAAGATTTTATTATGATTATGTTATTTTGATTACACACTAATAAACATTAAAATTATATTAAATGCAGAAGATTCAGGTTAGGCATTTTTAAATCCTTCACAGTCACTATATCAGGGACAAAGGATGTTTGTTTTTCTACTAGTGAGGTTCAATTTGATCCTTTGATTAAGGCTTCTGTGTATTCCAGGATCGAATAAATATACTGTGAGACATTTGTCACTATGGAAGAAGAGAGTTACAAATATGGAATGAGAGAAGTTAGAATGAATCCTGTGATACTGGATTGGATTTTGGAGATGTCAACATGATTTCGTGGTTTTTGATAGATAGATAGATAGATAGATAGATAGATAGATGCATAGATATAGATTGTGTGTATGTGTGTGTGTATGTTAAGTAGCTCTGACTGCTTAAACAACCAGCAATGACATCCCAAAATCAAGTATCTCACTTAGTGTTTGTATGTTGGTTTCTAAATGCCATTCTCCACAAAATGAATAAGAGTTCCTTTGAGAAATGGCTAATTCCAAGACTAGGAAAGTACAAGCTAACTTTGCTATTTTTTACTTCATTTAAAATTTTTGCTTCACTTTAATTTTTAATTCCAGATGACAAATTTTGTTCTAGGTTTAGTTATGATTACAGTTATTGGCACATACTCAAAACAACATAATTATATTGAAATGTTGGGAAATAGTTCCTAAACATAAAAAGTACAGTTTTGGAGGTTTCAAGATGGTGGAGGCTGAGGGATGAACAGAGAGGCTGAGTTGAAGACCTTTACAAAGTAAAAGAAGCCGGGATACTGTGGATAAAGGCAGTCGGGAGGCAGGACTAGATTGCAGCTCCAGACAGAGCAGCGTGTGGGTGCTCTCATTGTGAATTTTAGCTCCAGATGCAAGAACAAACCAGCAATCCCAAGAGGACCCACAGACACTCTGAAGGAAGCGGACTGCTCCTGCAGGAACTGGAAGACCACCCCCAAAACTGTGAGTCCCTCAACTGTGGAATTGGGACTGGGAGATCCTCCTCTTCTGAAAACACACCCCCACTGGAGAAACTGAAGGTCTCTTTGCAGGGGAAGCTTCTAACTTTACCTGGAGCCGAATCAATTTGGAGAGCCAAGTGAACTACAGGGGTAGAGGAAGCAGCAGAAAGGCCCTGCACGCTGGGTCCCCAAGCAGGCCATTCCTGCCTGGCACCACAGGGAACCAACCGGAGAGGAGCAGGAAGTAAAACTACACAGGAAGAAGGAAATCTCTAGCTAAAACTTTGTAACAATTTGAATGCAATGAGAAGCCTCCTTGCCAGTACCTGGGGGAGGGTGCAAATCCAGTGTGCAGACTTTGCAGGTCAGGGAAGAACCAAGTCCTTTTCTTTCCCAACTGGGTGGTGAATAGCCTGGGACAGGTTTTCAAGCCCATACAGCACTCTGCCTGGAAACAGACTGGGGGTTGTTGGCAGGGTCACTGTGGGAGAGAGACGGTCCCTTTGGTTTGCATGGGAGCTGGGTGAGGTCTGTGACTGCCAGCTTTCCCCCACTTCCCTGGCAACCTGCATGACTCAGCAGAGGCAGCCATAATCCTCCTAGGTACCCAATTCCAATGACCTGGGACTCTCTCCCCCATCCCCCACAGCAGTGGCAGCAAGACCTGCTCAAGGAGAGCCTGAGCTCAGAACACACCTAGCCCCGCCCCCACATGATGGTCCTTTCCTACTGACTCTGGTAGCAGAAGACAAAGGACATATAATCTTGGCAGTTCTACGGCCCCACCCACTGCGAGTTTTTCCCCCATACTACCACAGCTGATGCTATCTGGAAAGCGCCACCTCCTGGCAGGAGACCAACCAGCACAAAAATAGAGCATTAAACCACCAAAGCTAAGGACCCTCACAGAGTCCATTGCACTCCCCTGCCACCTCAACCAGAACAAGCACTGGTATCCATGGCTCCATAGACAATTCTCAAAAGAAGATATGTAAATGATGAACAAACATATGAGAAAATGCTCAACATCACTAATGATCAGGGAAATGCAAATCAAAACTACAAGGAGATATTACCTCACTCCTGCAAGAATGGCCATAATCAAAACATCAAAAAACAGACGTTGGCGTGGATGTGGTGAACAGGGAACACTTCTACACTGCTGGTGGGAATGTAAACTAGTACAGCTACTATGGAAAACAATGTGGAGATTTCTTAAAGAACTAAAAGTAGAACTAGCATTTGACCCAGCAATCCCACTACTGGGTATCTACCCAGAGGAAAAGAAGTCATTATTCGAAAAAGACACTTGCACACGCATGTTTATAACAGCACAATTCACAATTGCAAAATCATGGAACCAAGCCAAATGTCCATCAATCAATGAGTAGATAAACAAACTATGGTGTGCATATATATATATATATATGCAACGATGCAATGGACTTTGGGGATTTGGGGAGAAGAGTTGGGAGGAAGGGATAAAAGACTACAAATATGGTGCAGTGTATACTGCTTGGGTGATGGGTGCACCAAAATCTCAGAAATCACCACTAAAGAACTTCCTCATGTAACCAAATACCACCTATACCTCAATAACTTATGGAAAAAACAAAACAATAATCTTCAAGTGGGGGAAAATCAGACAAGACTGAAGAAAAGAAGTCAGGTCTGAGTGCGTGTTCTAACCCAATGCAAGGAAGCTAAGAAAATCTTGAAAAAAGGTTTTCTAGGTTAATCTAACCTTGAAAATAGGTTCATCTAACCTACAGAATGGGAGAAATATTTTGCAATCCACCCATCTGACAAAGGGCTAATATCCAGAATCTACAAAGAACTTAAACAAATTTACAAGAAAAAATCAAACAACCCCATCAAATAGTGGGCAAAGGATATGAACAGACCCTTCTCAATAAAAGACATTTATGCAGCCAACAGATACATGAAAAAATGCTCATCATCACTGGCCATCAGA
>NW_012112030.1:3004093-3025339 GCF_000951035.1 Colobus angolensis palliatus
TGGGGAGCATCACACACTGGGGCCTGTTGTGGGGTCGGGGGACAGGGGAGCGATAGCATTAGGAGATATACCTAATGTAAATGACGAGTTAATGGGTGCAGCACACCAACATGGCACATGTATACATATGTAACAAACCTGCACATTGTGCACATGTACCCTAGAATTTGAAGTATAATTTTAAAAAAAAAGAAAAAAAAGAAATATGTCTCTTTATTAGGAAAACATAACTTTTATCCAAGCTTATTTTTCTCAGTTTAAAAAAAAGGAAACATAGCTTTTGTTGGAATCAATTTAAAAAGGATATATGCATCAATGGTAGAATGGAAAAGAAAATGTAGTACATCTACACCATGGAATACCATGCAGCCATAAAAAAGGAATGAGATCATGTCCTTTCCATGGACATGGATGAAGCTGGAAACTATCATCCTCAGCAAACTAACACAGGAACAGAAAACCAAAGACCGCATGTTCTCGCTCATAAGTGGGAGCTGAATAATGAGAACACATGGACATAGGGAGAGAAACTACACATGCCAGGGCCTGTTGTGGGGTTGGTGGGTGAGGGGAGGGAAAATAGAGGATGGGTCAACAGGTGCAGAAAACCACCATGGCACACATATACCTAAGTAACAAACCTGCACATTCTGCACATGTATCTGGGAACGTAAAGTAAAATAATAATTTTAAAAAAGAGGTTGGGGGATGAGATCTATGAGCTAATAGTAGCGGTATATTAAGTTGGGCTCCTATCTCAAGTGATAGCATTATAGCCCCAGCAAGTAATTTGTTTCCAGGTTAAATACTTTAAGTGTGTGTCAACAGTAGGTATGTTGTATCTCTGAACAGAATTATCACTGGCTTTTTAACAATTGTAATTGTAATACTAGCATTTTATACTTTCCTTATTTCATATATAAGACATGCATGCTTTTTAGTTGTTTTGGCTGAGGGTATCCAGAAGGAACTGGAAAGAACAGGTATAAATACCTGACATCTTTGGTCTCAAGATATTAGGACTGTTTATACCACCAAAAGTGATAAGCATTTTCAGTGCAATCCCATCAAAATTCCAGTGACCTCTCTGCTTCTCCCATTTGACAAATATCCAATTTTCTCATACAGCACCAGCGCTCTTCCTGAGACACCAGAGTGAAAGTGAAGGTTGGAGTAAATGGATTTGGCCATATTAGATGCCTGGTCATCAGGACTACTTTTAATTCTGGCAAAGTGAATATTGTTACCACCAATGGCCCTTTCATTGACCCCAACTACATGCTCTACATGTTCCATTATGATCCCACCCATGGCAAGTTCCATGGTACCATCAAGGTTAAGAATGGGAAGCTTGTCATCAATGGAAATCCTATCACTATTTTCCAGGAGTGAGAGCTCACCAAAACCAAATGAGATAATGCTGGTGCTAATTATGTCATGGAGTTCACAGGCATCTTCACTACCTTGGTGAAGACTAGGGCTCACGTGGAGAGGGAAGCCAAAAGGTTCATCATCTCCATCTTTTCTGCAGATGTCCCCATGTTTGTGATGGGCATGAACCATAAGCATGAAAACAACCTCACAATCATCAGCAATGCCTCCTGCATCACCAACTGCTTAGATCCCCTGGCCAAGGTCATTCATGACAACTTCGGCATCAGGGAGGGACTCATGACCACAGTCTACACCATCACTGCTACCCAGAAGACTGTGGATGGCCCCTCCAGGGAACTCTGGCATGACAGCCATGAGGCTTTCCAGAACACCATTCCTGCATCTACTGGTGCTGTCAAGTAAATGGGCCATGAGAGGGCAAGGTCATTCCTAAGCTTAACAGGAAGCTCACTGGCATGGCCTTCTGTGTTCCCAACACCAGTGTCGGTTGTGGAACTGACCTCCTGTCTGGAGAAACCTGCCAGACAGGTTTCTTCAGACATCAAAAAGGTAGTGAGGCAGGCACACAAGGACCCCCTCAAGGGCATCCTGGGCTACAGTGAGCACCAGGTTGTCTCTTCGGAATTTAACAGCAATACCTGCCTTTCCACCTTTGAGGCTGGGGCTGGCATTGCCATCAATGACCACTTTGTCAAGCTCATTTCCTGGTATGACAATGAATTTTGCCTGCAGTAACAAGGTAATGGACCTCATGGTACACATGGCCTCTAAGGAGTAAAATCCCCCAATCACTAACCCCAGGGAGAGCACGGGAAGAAGAGAGGGACCCTCGGCTGCTGGGGATTCCCTGCTGCACTCAGTCCCCCACCACGCAGAATCTCCTCTCCTCACAGTTTCCAGACCCTCTGAAGAAGGAGAGACCTAGAGAGCCCCACCTTGTCATTTAACATCAATAAAGTCCCCTGTACTCAGCAAAATATATATATATATATTTTTCGTAGAAATAGAAAAATAATTCTAAAATTTGTGTGAAACCACAAAATGCTTCAAGTAACCAAAACAATGTTGAGGAAAACAAACTTGAAGGCATCACACTTCCTAATATCACACTGTATCACAAAAGAGGCATAATGAAGCAGTATGAAAACAGACACAACAAACATATAGGCTGGGCACGATGGCTCATGCCGGTAATCTCAGCACTTTGGGAGACCGAGTTGGGTGGATCACCTGAAGTCAGGAGTTCAAGACCAGCCTGGCCAGCGTGGTGAAACCCCATCTCTATCTATTAAAAATACAAAAATTAGCCAGGCATGGTGGCAGGCACCTTTAATACCAGCTACTCAGGAGGCTGAGGCAGGAGAATCTCTTGAACCTGGGAGGCAGAGGTTGCAGTGAGCCAAGATTGCACCACTGCATTCCAGCCTGGGCGACAGAGTGAGACACCATCTCCAAAAAAAAAAAAAAAAAAAAAAAAAAAAAAAAAAAAAAAAAAAAAAAAAAAAAAAAAAAAAAAAAAAAAAAAAAAAAAAAAAAAAAACAGGCATATGGACCAATGGAACAGAATAGAAGAATAGAAAACCCGTAAATAAATCTAAGCATATATGGTCAATTAATTTTCGACAAAGCTACCAAGAGGACACAATGAGGAATGGATAGTCTCTTCAATACATGGTGTTTGGAAAACCAGATATCCACATGCAAAAAGGATGAAACTGGACCCTCGTCTTACACTGCACACAAAAATAAACTAGAAGGATATTAAAGACCTGAAACCATTAAATTCCTAGAGGAAAACAGGAAAATCTCAATATTGGCCTTGACAAGAGTTTTCTTTGATATCTCACCAAAAAGAACAGGTAATAAGAATGAAAGAAACAGGTGGAACTATATCAAACTAAAACACTACACAGCAAAGAAAATGATCAAAATGAAAAGACAGCCAATGGATTGGGAGAAAATGTCTATGAAGAATGTATAAGAAAAAGGGTTAAGATCCAAAATATATAAGGAACTCAAACAATTCTATAGCAAAAGAAACAAATAATCCTATTAAAATGTAGTCAAATAACCTGACCAGATATTTCTCCAAAGAAGAAGTAAAAATGGCCAACAGGTGTAGCGAAAGGTGCTCAACATCATCAAACATCAGGGAAATGGAAATGGCTACTATCAAAAAGACGAGATAAAACAATGTTGGTGAGGATGTGGAGAAAAGGGAACCCTTGTACACTGTTTGGTGGAAATGTAGACTGGTGCAGCCATTGTGGAAAAAAAATATGGAGGTTTCTAATGGAAATTTTTTTAAAAGCCACCATGGGCCGGGCGCGGTGGCTCAAGCCTGTAATCCCAGCACTTTGGGAGGCCGAGACGGGCGGATCACGAGGTCAGGAGATCGAGACCATCCTGGCTAACACGGTGAAACCCCGTCTCTACTAAAAAAAAATACAAAAACTAACCGGGCGAGGTAGCGGGCGCCTGTAGTCCCAGCTACTCCGGGAGGCTGAGGCAGGAGAATGGCGTGAACCCGGGAGGCGGAGCTTGCGGTGAGCTGAGATCCGGCCACTGCACTCCAGCCTGGGGGACAGAGCGAGACTCCGTCTCAAAAAAAAATAAAAATAAAAAGCCACCATGTATCCTACAATCCCTCTTCTGGGCATATACTCAAGGGAAATGTACACCACCTTGTAAAGGCACTGTGCTCTTGTGTTCATCACAGCATAATTCACAATAGCCAAGAGGTAGAAACAACCTGTCTGTCGATGGAAGAATGGATAAAAAAATTGTGGGACACACACACACACACACACACACACACACACACACAGAGGAATATTCTTCAGTTTTAAAAAAGAAAAAGGCCCTGCCACTTGCAAGAATATAGGTGAACCTAGAGGACATTATGCTAAGTGAAATACGCCAAACAGAGGGAAAATATACCATGTGAACTCACATGTGGAAGATTATTTTTTAATTACAAAACTCAAATACATAGAAACAGAGTACAAAGATGGTTGCCAGGGGCACAGGTAATGGTGGGGAAAATGAGGAGATGGAAGTCAAAGCATACAATGTTTCGGGTATGTAGGATAAATATACCTAGAGCTCTAGTATGCAGCATGTAGACTGTAGTTAATAATATGGTATTGAATACTGGAAACTTGCTAAGAGATAGATTTTAGGTACTTTAGCCACAAAAAAATGAAATATGAGATGATGGGTATATTAATTTGCTTGACTACACTAATCACTCCACTTGTATCAATACTTCATGTTGTAATACTTTAAATATATACAATTTAAAAATTACGACTGTCCAGATCTATCCAGTGTTTGAAATTACATTTTCTGTCCCATAAGTTATCAGAAAACTACTAGAATAAAATAATATATCTAACAGTAAATGTCTTAGTCGTGAAAGGGCAACATAATTAGTTTCCTCCTTTTTCTCTGAACAATATTTCTGTTATTTCTCCTGGTAATTGGAGGTAACATTAACTGAGAATTTGGAGGAGATTGTGAAAATTTTGGATAGTACACCAAAGGATCAAGATCCACTGCTCAGACCTGTGCTTCAGCTCAAATAATGTTAGTTGCTATCATGAGGACAATTAAATTACCTAAAATGTTGTTATGTGGACTCTAGCTAATTGTGCATTCTGGTATTGGGTGGGTGAAATCATGTTTTACACAACAACAATCTTCTATTTTGTGATTATGTTTACAATTGTCTCATTAAGCTCTCATCCTTTTCCTACTTTCTATTTCTGCCTCAAGAATACAAAGTCTGTACCTATATTTACCTGAGAAAACTGGGAAGCCACCATTCTATTCTATTTTCTCTGGTTTTGAAGGAAACCAATGTGGTATCCTTTTGAAAACTATGATACCAGAATTACTGATAGGTGGTAGAAAATGAATTGAAATGTGTCCACATCTTGTATGAATAATGGCAATTAGTTATAATTTTCAAAATATTCCACAAATTGAACGTGTGAAAACCAGACAGTAAGCATTGAATGGCAATTTACTTAAGTCCAGCTGGGCTAAAGTAAAGTAATACCTCCAGAAATTGGAACTGCATAGGAAGCAGTGTCCATCAAACTGTCCTCCCGCTGTAGATATGAGGAAGTAAACAGGAGCAAAACCTATATGTATATACTTTACCTACTGAAGGAACAAAAACAAAATCAGCAATATATTTACTAAAATTTAATAGGTAAGACAAGGACTGTCAACATGAAGGGCAAGCAACACCTGAGGAAAGGAAGGAGGCAGAAAAATCGTTAGATGTTTTGTCATCCTCAATAGGTTTACACATGTTGTGACCTTTATGAGACATAAACAAACACACATGGGAAGAGAGCAAGATAATATAAATATAGGAAGAGTTGGAATGGGCGCTTGGTGAAGTTGAAAGCCTTGTGGAACATTAAAAATGTAATAGTATAATTAAAATCTGTATTAGAACAAGTAAAGATAATCGACAGTCCAGAAAAATAAATGTATAAAAGGAAGATGAAACTGAGAAACTCCATTAGACTATTGAGGAGTAAGACAAAAATCATCTATAGGGGGCAGATATGAATAATACAACCAGAAAGATAGAGCTCTTCCCTAAATATGACTCACAGTAAATGGAATAAAACAAATAATCAAGAATTTGATTGGAACAACAAAAATTTTCTAAATGGAGAAATATAAATTAAACATGTAGATTTAAAAGGATCTTTGTATTTTGGGAAATAAATAATGAAAAGAGACTTATTTGTGTTATTTGGCAACATTTTAAGTATATAAGAAAAAATATGAGAAAAAATCATAAATTTTAAAAATAGGTAAACTACAACATAAAGGAACAAAATTATACCGGCCTAAGAGTTATTTTCTGCAACAGGTGACAATGAACATAGAATAATGGATTATTGTAAGAAAATGTTTATGACCCAGTAGTTCTCAACCAATCCGTCTGTCATGTGTGAGGATGGTAGGACATTTTAGATTTGCAATGTTTTAGAAAACCTGCACACAGTGTCCAAAATTACTTCAGAAAGACAAAAACATAATGACTAAGAAAGATATGGGAAAGCAGAAAAGGGAGGAAAGCAAGGGGAGCGAGAAGAAAATATGTGTCAGCAGGACGTACCAGGCAAGTCCCTTTGGAATCAGCAAAACAGCGTGAGAGGAAATGCTGAGTTTATTATTTAGGAGAATCTGAGGTTGCATTTTTTCCCTCTTGCCATGTTCTTCCTTCCCCAGTCCTCCTTCCCTGGCTACTGTCTCTAGGGCTAGCAAAGGAAGGAGAAAGTAAGCATGAAGGCCCGGCGCGGTGGCTCAAGCCTGTAATCCCAGCACTTTGGGAGGCCGAGATGGGCGGATCACGAGGTCAGGAGATCGAGACCATCCTGGCTAACATGGTGAAACCCCGTCTCTACTAAAAAATACAAAAAACTAGCCGGGCGAGGTGGCGGCTGCCTGTGGTCCCAGCTACTCGGGAGGCTGAGGCAGGAGAATGGCGTAAACCCGGGAGGCGGAGCTTGCAGTGAGCTGAGATCCGGCCACTGCAGTCCAGCCTGGGTGACAGAGTGAGACTCCGTCTCAAAAAAAAAAAAAAAAAAAAAAAAAAGTAAGCATGAAGAGGAAGTAAGTTTAGAAGGAATGAAGAAATATAGTCAACGTGAGGCCTATGACCTTTTCCTAAACAGAGCAAGGAAGTAAATTCTGAAGTACAGCAATGAAAATGAGGATTTCAGTGTGTTCAGGAAAGTTCATATGATTCAGAAGGCAATGACTTTGGGTTGAAGGACCATTAATTGTCTGTGTCAGTTTTTGCCCTTGTGACCATGATGTATAATATTTGTTTGACCTTACTTGAATGCTAGTGATTCTTACACAGACATGGGGGATAAAAAAGAAATAGTAGCTAGAGTTGTATGAGAGACAGATTAAAACTTTCAGGGTCTTTTAAGCCCTGAACACCTTATGGTGCTCTTCCATATAAGTGATTAAATATAATTAAGCACTCCAATATGAATAAGGAAGTCCAACAAGATTCTAGATTTAAAATCTGGTACCTACGCACAATGGAGTACTATATAGCCATAAAAAGGGAATGAGATCCTGTCATTTGCAATAACATGGATGAAACTGGAAATCATTATGTTAAGTGAAATAAGTCAGGCACAGAAAGACAAACATCATACGTTCTCACTTATTTCTGGGATCTAAAAATGAAAACAATCAAACTGATGAACATACACTGTAGAAGGATGGTTACCAGAAGCTGGGAAGGGTAGTGGGGGACTGGGGTGGAGGTGGGGATGGTCAATGGGTAAAAAAAAATACTTAGAATGAATAAGGCATACTATTTGATAGCAAAACAGGGTGACTATAGTCAGTAATAACAATTGTAGCTTTAAAATAACTAAAAGCATGGAATTGATTTGTTTGTAACACAAAGGATAAATGCTTGAGGGGGTGGATACCGCATTTTCCATGGTGTGCTTATTTCACATTGCATGCCTGTATCAAAACACTTCATGTAACCCATAAACATATACACCTACTATGTACTCATACAAATTAAAAATAAAAACATTTTGAAAGATTCTAGATTATGTCCCAACAATTACTCCTTCAATGGTTTACTGTTATTTAAAATATGAAAAGTTTCCCTGATTGCCTTTGAATGCCATAATTAGACATCCTTTGTCTTTCTGTTAGATAAGCTTTCACTGATGTTGTAGCTCCTGGGTCTCATCTTGTCAAACACGCGTGTGTGTGTGTGTGTGTCCATCTCTTCCTTGATTCCTACTGGTGTAGCTTCCTATTGGTGTAGCTTCCAACAACTAAGGCTGCTTCATAACTTTCTTCTCTCTAGAATTTCCTTATTGTTTACCCACACTCTCTTATGTTTCCCAGTTGATGTATTCTGTCCTCTTTTGCACCTTTCACATTCTTCACTTCTCAAACAGGTCATACTCCTGTTATTTTCTTGTGCATCTTGGATTTATTCTATGCAGGCTTGTTTACCCCTTACTTCACTCTCTTAGACCTACAATTGGACTTACCAGTGAAGGTAACCTGTTTTCTGCCTCCTTTTCTATATCTATATCTATATCTAAATGAGAAAGAGATTAATAAATTGACCTTGTCCTATACTGGTGCTTCTCTGTATCATTCTTGCTTTATTGAAAGTCTCTTAAGATTAAATGAGGCAATATTTATAAAATGCTTACTATGTTCTCTAAGACATATTAGACAAGCATTAAACTGTAATCTTAATTACATTTTAAGAGTGATATTGGAGATGTTGAGGGAAATTGTTATATGCCATTAATACTCTCCTAGTTTTGTTTTATATACTCTTTATACATTGTATATAAAACAGGGTTTATGGTCAAACTATAAAAAAGAATAATGCTGAATTCACAGAGAAGCGATTCAAAATTAACTTTTGCAACATCAATAATTTAAAAGTATACATCCTGAAAATTTAAGAAATTTACCTATTTTACTTCCTTTCTTACCTCCTCACCCTATTGCATTTTTGGTTTCTAAAATAAAGATCTCTGAATCACACTGTTATTATTATTGCTGTTATAATCACTAATTTTCTCTAGGTTTTCAATTTCTCTTTTAAGGATTAGTTATTACATTCATGCTGCTTTGTAACTCTGTTAGGTTAATTAATTTAGATTTAATGCCCATGCTTAACTAGATTTATTGTGCACCATCAAACTTTGGATAATTTTTTTCTAGATTTATATGCATCTTTTTTACTTTAGTATCTGGTTGACCCAAGTGTACCTTTCAGTTCAGTTTTTAATTATCCAGCTTTTACACAACCATATTTACACTTTATATAAAGTCATCATGTTCTCTTACTCATATATCAAATAGATTTTTATATATAAATCAATAATTGAAAGTATTTCATGATTATACATCCTAGTAAGTATCATAGTCAATGCCACTAGCTTCAGATAGATGCTTTTGTTGGTATACTTACTTAAATATTTTTCAGCAATTTTCTTTTATTGCATTTATAAAAGACAACCTGGGTCGAGTAAGGACTTGGAGAACTTTTCTGTCTTACAAGAGGATTGTAAAATGCACCAATCAGCACTCTGTAGCTAGGATTGTAAAATGCACCAATCAGCACTCTGTAGCTAGCTAGCGGTTTGTAAAATGGACCAATCAGCAGGACATGGGTGGGGACAAATAAAGGAATAAAAGCTGGCCACCCCAGCCAGCAGTGGCAACCCGCTAGGGTCCCCTTCCACGCTGTGGAAACTTTGTTCTTTCGCTCTTCACAATAAATCTTGCTGCTGCTCACTCCTTGGGTTCACGCCACCTTTAAGAGCTGTAACACTCACCATGAAGGTCCGAAGCTTCATTCTTGAAGTCAGCGAGACCACGAACCCACCAGAAGGAACCAACTCCAGACACAATACATCAAAAGACCTGTACAAAATAATGACAACAGCTTTATTCATAATAGCGCCAAACTAGAAAACACCAGCAGTAAGATGAATACATAAAGTGTAGTCTATTCACACAATGGAGGGCTATACAGTAACGAGAATGAAAAAACCACAACCACAGCCAAAGATATTATACATGGATCTCACAAACAATATATAAAATAAAAAATCCAACAGAGGATTATGCCCTTTATGATTCTATTTACATGGAGTTCCAAAGAACACTGGAAACTATATTGTTAGATGTTTACCTATTGGTTATGTGATGGAGGATGGTAACTGAAAGAATGTACAAATGGGATTGGGGGTGTCAGTAATGTTTTTTTCTTGATCTGGATGACAATTACATGAGTGTGTTCAATCTATGAAAGGTGTGGAAGAAAACAATGTAATTGTAAGGTTTTTTTGTATGCATTCAAACTGCAAAAATAACTTTAAAGAGTACTAAAAATTCTACTGAAGAAACTAGAAAAATAGTTTTAAGTAACCTAGAATGTGAGAAATATTTTAGTATCTGAATGGATCCTACCCCCCACCCCTTCAATTTTACTTTCAAGGCATTTCCCTTTCTGAAGTTGAGCAGCAGCTAAAATCCTTACATGGCCTTGGTACAAAATGTAAGGCTTCAGGCTCTGTGGAATCCTCACAGAGATAGTTGATGCAAGATTGTCATTTCTCTGTGTTAATGAGAGTTTATTTTCAGAGGCTCTGAGGCAAGGGTGAAGCATAGTGAATTGTAAAGTAACTGTGACCCCAGGGCTAGAGGGAGAACCTTGCTTCCTGGGAGCATGGCTTGTTCCTTGGGCTTCAACCCATCTGAAGAGGAATGTTGCAGATTGGATTTTTCAGAAGCAGATGCTAAAACAAAGTGGCGGTGGCAAAACATTTATTAGGAGTTAATAACTTTGAAAGGAAGCAGAGCTGGGGAATGATGAGAGAACAAAATGTGATACAAGAAGAATTTGAACTATGATCCAGGCACAACAGAGACCAAGCTGAGTACCTGGACCAAACTGAGGGTTGGGCTGCTATTTCTCATGGCCCAATAACAAGATGCCGATGTACTGGGGAGGAAGAGAGTTTTTATCTCTGTAACCGGTTACAGGGAAAAGTCCCAGAAATTATCACCAGACCAACTCAAAATTACAAAGTTTTCCAGAGCTCATATATCTTCTAAGCTGTATGTCTACGTGTAAGTGTGCATTCATCTAAAGACATAAGTGATTAACTTCTTTTAATCTGTAACTAAGGTCTGAGTCCTGACGACCTTCCTCTGGAGCCTTAGTAAATTTGCTTAATCGAAATGAGTCTAGGTGCTGGGGTACTTACCCTTATCTTGTCTCCTGCTAAATCACAAAGGTTTGGGGAGTTCCTTCAGACTTCCAATAAACGTGTTTCATCATGCTTTAAATTTAAAGTTCAGGAAAGGCCTAGGTAAAACTCTTGCTGGGCTTTTGTTACATTCCAACCTTTGTATAAGAGCACTGGCTTTTAATCGTTAACCACTGTGAAACAGTTGTTATGGAGGCCTGCATTAGTGAGACCTGGCCTGCCACAAAGTCATCTTGGTAGGGAGGGCTGGAGGTGCTGACTGAGTATTTCAATAATAAATTGTTCTTTTTTTTTTTTTTTCTTCCTTTTGAGATGGAGTTTCACTCTTGTCATCCAGGCCGGAGTGCAATGGCAAGATCTCGGCTCACTGCAACCTCATTCTCCTCCCTCAGCCTCCTGAGTGGCTGGGAGGACAGGCGCACACCACCAGACCTGGCTAATCTTTTTGTATTTTTAGTAGAGACAGGGTTTTGCCATGTTGGCCAGGCTGGTCTCGAACTCCTGACCTCAGGTGATCCATCCACCTCAGCCTCCCAGAGGACTGGGATTACAGGCGTGCCCAGCCATAAATTGTTCTGATCATGTATTTCTGGTTCATAGAAAGGAAAAAAAATCACAGGAACCACAGAGGTCACAATAAGTACGATGAGGGGGGAAAAGGGTACTCTTCACACCATCAGAAGTACAATTCACGGCAGTAACTCTTTCGTTTTCTGCACTCAGAGCCGTGTTTGCTACTTAAAATATCTGTGAACCAAGGAAAATTTCAAATGAGCAGCAGGATGTAAAGCAAATGAGAAATTTAAGCTGTTCTCCCAGTAGAAGGCAATTATTACTAAATATATGTACCACAGCATTATCATCATCAGACACATGAAACAAATTATCACTCTAAGCAAGCACAATTTCAGTTATCTTATTTTCCTTGGGAAGTCTACCATCACTCACTGGATTTTTACCTAAATGAATTATTATTAATGTCAAAGAACAATCGTTGATTATACCAACATTTGTAGCTATCATAGCATTACTTAGTTTATATTTTTATGTATGACTGATTTACTCCACATCACTTACAATATTGCCAACCACCAACAACATGAAAACAAAATGCCAGGTCAAGAATACAGATAAAATAGACTTTCTATCTCCACTTAGGATATTATCAACCTTCCCTTTTCCCCCTTGCACAAATATTTTTAGCATTGGATTAGGAATTTAGGTTAGCCAGAACAAGAACCCTTGAAGTCTTAAGCAAGTATATCATACTTAATTCCTGAAAAATAAGGATTGTAAAACTTTATCTCACATTAAATAAATGAAAATTAAACACTTTTATTAAACTAAAACCTCATTAGACTCGTAAGCTCCAACCCCATGGTACCATTTTGCATTTAAACAATAAGAAATTTTTAGTTACTCCTCCTCCTTGCCAGTATGTGGTATGGTAAAGTCTTTTTATTTTAGCTATTCTAATCATTGGGGATTGGTATTTGGTTGTGGTTTTAATTTGCATTTCTCTAATGAGTAGTGATGTTAATTTCAGGTGCTTCTTTTCTTTTCTTTTTTTTTTTTTTAATTTTTAAACAGGTGCTTATTTTCTGAGTATCTTCCCTGGGGAAGTGTCTGTTCAAATCTTTTTGCCTATTGTTTACTCTTTAAAATTGAGTTCTGAGAGTCCTTTATGTATTCTAGATACAAACATTATCAAATATATGATGTGCAATTATTTTCTTCCAGACTATGGCTTGCCTTTCAATCTTTTAAGGGTCTTCTGAAGAAGTAAAATTTTTAATTTTCATAATATCTACCTTATCAGTTTGTCCTTTGGTGTTGGTCTTATGTCCAAGAACTCCCTGCTTACCCAAAGTGACAAAGATCTTTCTTTTAAATTTTCTTCTTCCTAGTGTTGGTGATGAGAAATTGGAAGTCAGTATAATTGTATTTCCTTTGAGAATTATGTGTTTTTCCACTCTGAAGTTTAGATGAGGATTTATGTTTTAAGTTAAATCCTGAAAATGTCTCATCTGTTGTAGTTACAATTTTTATTGATTGTCCTCTACTCCATTTAATATTTCTATAACTTGGATGCATATTGAAATTTCTGTATGTGTATCCTCCATTTCTGTTTTATACTCTTTGTCATTATTCCCATTTTACTGTATTTTGGGAGAATTACTTATTTAGGTCTCTCAGGTCAACAATTTTTCTGGCGTTATCCATTCCGTTCTTCACTTATTATCTTAAAGGTTTTCTTTCTATTTTCATAGGGCAAATTTTTATTTTTATAATCTATGGCTTTTCGAATTAATAAAATATCGTTTAATGTCTCTTTGAATATGTTACTTATAGCTCTTTCCTATATCTTCTCTGTTTTATAAAACATGTTTCCTTGAGTGTAAAGTATTTCATTTGTTGTACTTACTGTCTTGTTTTCATGGTCTTGCAAACCAAAAATGAAGATTTCTTCCTTCCCAGGGTAATCAAGGAAGAAGCCTCTCACTCGTGAGCCCCCAAAGCTGAAATTCTATTTAAGCCATTCACTCACTGCATTTTCTACATGAGAAAACAAATTATTTTCCTGTGCCATATCACTACCAAAAATAAATATTAAATACAGTTCTATTATGTACGTGGTGTGTTAGTGCCCTTCAACATTTAATAATCTACTACTACTGTACATAATCGTATGAATGCATATATGTAATTGTACATGGAAGAATATACTCCCTGCATGTCAAGTGCAAGTGCCTGGGCCGGCAATTTCCAAAGCACCTCGTCAGGTAGTCTGTTTCCATCCTGGGGACCAAGTTCAACTTTCAGGGTGTTTTTTGTTTTTGTTTTTGTTTTTTGAGACGGAGTCTCGCTGCAGTGGCCGGATCTCAGCTCACTGCAAGCTCCGCCTCGCGGGTTTAAGCCATTCTCCTGCCTCAGCCTCCCGAGTAACTGGGACTACAGGCGCCCGCCACATCGCCCGGCTAGTTTGTTTGTATTTTTTTAGTAGAGACGGGGTTTCACCGTGTTAGCCAGGATGGTCTCGATTTCCTGACCTCGTGATCCACCCGCCTCGGCCTCCCAAAGTGCTGGGATTACAGGCTTGAGCCACCGCGCCCGGCCAACTTTCAGGGTTTTTTTTTATTTGGTTTGGTTTTTGGGTTTGTTTTGTTGCTGCTGTTTGTTTTGAGACAAGGTCTCACCATCCTGGCTGGAGTGCAGTGGCGCAATTTTGTGTTGTTGCTGTTGTTGTTCTGTTATTGTTTTCAGATGGAGTCTCGCTCTGTCGCCCGGGCTGTAGTGCAATGGCGCGATCTCTGCTCACTGCAACCTCCGCCTCGCGGGTGCAGGCGATTCTCCTGCCTCAGCCTCTCCAGTAGCTAGGACTACAGGCATGAGCCACCGCGCCCGGCCCCCAAGTTCCAGTCTTGATTCTACCTCTTGTTAGCTGTAAGATCTCAGCCAGTCACTCCGTCTCTCCGAACCTCGATTTCCTCATCCATCCGTCCCGCCTCCTCTTTGCTACGCGCGCTCTCGTTGCCTGGCAACGGGAGGCGACGCCCGGGTTGAGATAGAGAGTAGGCGGGTGCATTGGGTGAACGCGCAGGACAGAGGCGGTTTTAACCGTTGGGCCTTGTCAGTTGCTTAGGACTCGCCTGAATCTCCAGTCAGCGGCCGGAGGCGACTCCCAGATTGAGCGTACGCGCGTGCGTAGGGTGCGCGCCCACCACAGAGGCGGTTCTGACCGTTGGGCCCTGTGAGTTGATTAGGACGCACCAGGGTCTCCAATCAGTGCAGAATTCCTCCTCCCCCTCCGACTCCTCCTCCTGGGTGGAGAGCGCCGCCGCACCTGCGGAACAGGGGGCGTCGCTTCCACAAACCTGAGGGCTCCAGGTGCAGCGTTGTCAAATGCAATACAGTACCGCATGCACAGTCAACTTTGAATTTCAGATAAACTAGTTACTTTTGAGTGAAAATATAGTTCCATGCAAAGATATTTGTTGGTTATCTGAAACTCAGAGTTACCTGGGAGTGCTGTGTTTATTTGCTGAGTCTGGCACAGCGGCCCGGGCCCCTTCCCTGTCCACTCTGGTTGGGTCTCCCAGGCTTGGGCAAGGAGCCTCCTTCTACCTCCTGTGGCAACTTCTTCAGGCTGGAGGCAGCTGTTTCTGTGGAAAGCGGCTTTCGTATGTTGAGCGAAGATGCCTGTTGGTGAATATGAAAAATAACACTACTAAGCCGGGCGCGGTAGCTCACGCCTGTAATCCCAGACCTTTGGGAGGCTGAAGCGGGCAAATCACGAGGTCAAGAGATCAAGACCATCTTGGCCAACATGGTAAGACTCCGTCTCTACCAAAAATACAAAAATTAGCTGGGCGTAGTGGCGCGCACCTGTAGTCCCAGCTACTTGGAAGACTCAGGCAGAAGAATCGCTTGAACCTGGGGGGCGGAGGTGGCAGTGAACCGAGATCGCACCACTGTACTCCAGCCTGGTGACAGAGCGAGACTCCGTCTCAAAAAAAAAAAGAAAGAGAAAGAAAGAAAAAGAAAAAGAGCACTACTTAAAACAGGGAAGATACGTTATTTTCGTCGTTCATGGACAGGAAACAAGTCCTCAGCGAGATGACAAGCCTTGCCCACTTCCCGCTGATATGCCCAGAATTCCCACACAGAACCTCGACTTGGCCCAACCCTTAGGCCAGAAGTTTTCCCGTTAGAGATAATGGTCCCCTTCTCATGTTCATCTTTCTGGCGCAGCAGCAGGAGTCTGTTCCCATTTTTATGTTATTTCACTTCAAGTGACATTGAGATGCCATGCAATGTTTTTGTCTTTGGAGTATATCGTACTGAAGAAATACAGTGAAGATACTGTGTTCCAAAGTCAGTTGTAGCAATGCTTTCCTCTGTGTGGTTAAGACAGCAATGCCAACTCGCTAGGGAATTAGGCTTATTTGTGCCACTTTGTTTTTAGTTTTAATGACTGTATTTACATATACATGCATGCACATTCCTTTCTCCGCTGCTTTGTATTCGTTTCCCCGGTACAAAAGACGGCATACTGTGTGCAATTTCTGCACCTTGCTTTCTTCACTTCGCCCTGTGTCCTAGAGTTCACTCTCTACTTTAGAACTTCTGCATTCTCTAGTATATCTGCATAATAATCCATTGCGTTGCTCTGGCTCATCAGTCCTGAATTTGATGAATATTCAGATGGCGCTCCAGTTTTACTGTTGTAAATAATGGTGAAAATAACCACGTGCATATGCCATTTCATATTTTTGCAAGCATATCTTTGAGATAGGATCCAAGAAGTGAGATTGGTGGGTCAAAGGATAAACACGTGATTTTATAGATTTTGCCAAATTCCCCTCCATAGGGGTTTTATCATTTTGTTCTTTCACGGCCATCATGTGACAGAAGAGCAGTACTGGAGCTTATGAACTTCGGGATGTCAATGTTTCTGAAATTTTATGCAAATATTAAGTACATTTGTCCAGGGATAGGTTTAGATGCATTGGCATTCTGTCCTCTATAATTGCCATGCTCATTCCTATATCAGGGCCCTTCCTCATATCTGGAAGGCTCTTCTCTTCTTTGCCTTGTTTTCTGTTCTTTCAGTAAATTCAAACTGAGCTCAAATGTCACCCGTCAGAAAAGCTTTACTTCACTTCCCTGACTTGTTCAGATCTCCTTTTTTGGGTTAATTTTTGACTCAGGGGTACACGTGCATGTTTGTTCCATGGATATACAGCTAATGAGGGGATTGGGCTTCTGGTGTACTCATCACCCAAATATTGAACATTGTAATCAATCGGCAATTTTTCAACCTCTACCCTCCCCACTTGAGGGTCCCCAGTGCCTTTATTTCTGTCTTAATGCCCATGTGTACCCATTGTCAAGCTCTCACTTTTAAGAAAGAACATGTGATGTTTGATTTACTGTTTTTGAGTTTGTTCACTTAGGATAATGGCCTCCAGTTCCATCCATGTTACTGCAAAAGACTTTATTTCATTCTTTTTGTTTTTTTCTTTTTTTAGACGTTGTCTTGCTCTAAAGCAACGTCTTGCTTTTTTTGGACGTTGTCAGGCTGGGGTGCAGTGGCCCAATCTCAGTTCATTGCAACCTCCGTCTCCTGGGTTCAAGCAATTATTCTGCCTCAGCCTCCCGAGTAGCCGGGACTACAGGCACGTAGTAATGGGCTAATTTTTGTATTTTTAGTAGAGACGGGGTTTCGCCATGTTGGCCAGTCTGGTCTCAAACTCCTGACCTCAAGTGATCCACCCACCTCAGCCTCCCAAAGTGCTGGGATTACAGGCATGAGCCACCGTGCCCAGCCGGATTTCATTCTTTCCTATAGCTGCATAGTATTCCATGGTGTATAGATACCACAATATCTTTATCCAAACAGCCATTGATGGACACTTAGGTTGGTTCCATGACTTTGCTTTTGTAAATACTGCTGTGATAAACATATGTGTGCTGGTGTCTTTTTTATATAATGATCTTTCCTTTGGGTAGATACCCAGTAGTTGGGTTGCTGGGTTGAAGGGGTGTTTGATAATTCCCCAATTCTCAGGCTCATGGATGGCCTGCTAGACAATATATATGAGTTCCATAGAGGCTGGACTAGGATCAGGCCTGTGGACTTGTTCTCAGGGCCCCAGGGTTCAGGTGCCAGTTGTGATTGGGAGGGATATATTAGTCCCTGGGTCATTAGAAGAACTTTCAGGTGGGTCCAGGCAGAACACTCAGGCGGTGGGAGCCTGAGTCCAAATCACAGTGCTGCGGTGACGGAGCTCTCAGAAGGGCTCTGGACTGCAGCTGAAACAGGCGGGAGCAGGGCAGCTATGCTGTGGGCCTTTCACTTTAGAGGGCAGACCTCTCAACTGGGACCATGGAGACTCGCAATTGTGGGACATGTGGGCCACTCTCACTTCCTTCCCACAGAAGTGGCATTAGACATTGCTGTTGGGAGTGAGCAAAGGTGCCCAGTCACCCCCCAGTGTGCAACTCCCTGGTCCTGGGGCAGCTGGGGAGCAGGGAGCAGTGGCTGTGACTGTTGTGGGAGCTGAAGGGCTTATTGGTGGCCTTCAGTGACTAGGTTGTCAGAAGAATACCAAGTCATACTGTACTGCTCAGGTGGGAGTGGGGCGGCTGCACTGAGGGCCTGTCGTCTGGATGAAGGAGCCCATTTGGCAGGGATTGGCAGAGGCAGGGAGTCGTGCAGTATGTAGTCTGCCCTTTCCTCTGTACCAGGGCCAAGGTATCTGTCTTTGGGATATGCAAAAATGCCTGGCCTTCCTCCTTGGCAGGGCAGCAGCAGCTGGTCCCGGGCTGCTCAGGAATCAAAAACCAGTGGGATTCAATGTGGGCTCAAGTGGAGAATCTGCACAGCCTGCAGGTGGCTCCCTGTGTTACTCTGGAGGCCCAGGTGGTTGAGAGGACTCTCTTGAGACTAGAATTGTAAAGGTCCATGGCAGAGGTGTAGAAACCTGGGATTCTCTCACTCACTTACCCCTTCCCCACATTAGGAAGCTTCCCTGACTCTGTGCTGGTCCCAACTCTGCCAGCTGTCCAGCTTTGCTCTCTTCTGCTTTCCATGGTTCCCATCACTTCTCTGGTGAATTTCAGTGCTCTCTTTAATGATATACTTGAAGTCTTAGTCTTTATTCACTATTTTGATTCTACGCTGTGAGAGAGGTACCCACTAGCTTCTTCTAGTCAGGTATCTTGGAGCATAACCTCCCGTTGGCAGTTTCTTACAAAGTTAAACATAAATTGACCACACAACCTAGAGATCTGACTCATACGTATTGACCCAAATGAAATGTTTACACAAAAACCTACACATGATTTTTTATTAACGGTTTCATATGTAACTACCCAATCTGCAAACAACTCAAATGTCTCTTCACTGGATAATAGAAACAAATTGTAGTACATCATACAGTGAAATTTTACTCAGTAATAAAAAGGAACAACTACCTATACATGCTACAGCATGGATGAGTCTCTAATGCACTATGCTGAGTGAACAAAGCAAGACACAAAAGTTTATGTACTGTGTGAATCCACTTACATGGCATTCTGGAAAAGACAAAATTATAGAAACAGAAAGTAAAGGACTTGGCAGAGCAGGGGTTGATTACAGAGTGGGGAAAGGGGAATGTTTCATCATGAATTAACTTCCATATATTGATTATGGTGCTGGTTACATGATGTGTGCCTTTGTCAACAGTTGCAGAACTGTACACTAAAAAGGGTGCCATTTATTGTATTTTACTTTAATACAAAGTACAAAAAAAAAGTAAAGCAATAAAAGTTTCAGAAGAAAACATAGGACAACATCTTCCTGATATTGGAGTAAGTAGTTTTCTTGAACAGTAACAGAAAAACCATAGGAAACAAACATAAATTCCAACAATATTAACATTAAAAATTTCTGTTCATTAAAAAGCACTGTTTTAAAAAGTCTCATACTGGGAGAAGATTTTGCAATTCAGATGTCTATGAAGGACTTATATTCAGAATATACAGAGTATTTCTGTAGGTAAACAGGAAAAAGATAACTTTTAAAAAATGGGAAAGAGACTTGAACAGATATGTCACAAAAGGTGATTTTCAGAGGACCAACAAGCATTTGAAAATTGCTCAATTTAGGCCAGGTACAGTGGTTCACACCTGTAATCCTAGCACTTTGGGAGGCCAAGGCAGGTGGATCACAAGGTCAGGAGATCAAGACCATCCTGGCCAACATGGTGAAACCCTGTCTTTACTAAAAATACAAAATTTAGCCAGGCATGGTGACACACACCTGTAATCCCAGCTAGTTGGGGGGCTGAGGCAGGAGAATTGCTTGAACCTGGGAGGCGGAGGTTATAGTGAACCAAGATTGCACCACTGCACTCCAGCCTGGTAACAGAGCAAGACTCTGTCTCAAAAAAAAGAAAAAAAAAAGGAAAATTGCTCAATTTTGTTAATAATCAAATAAATGCAACTTAAACCCATAATATGATACAACTACATCCCCACTATATGGCTAAAATAAAACATACCTGAAAATTCCAAGTGTTGATGAGGATATGGAGCAAATAGATCACTCATGCTTGTGGGAGTAGATTACTAATACATCAAAAGACATTTACAGGCCAGGTGTGGTGGCTCATGCCTATAATCCCAGCACTTTGGAAAGTCAAAGTCAGAGAATCAAGGCCTTGATCACAAGGTCAAGAGATCGAGACCATCCTGGACAACATGGTGAAACCTCATCTCTACTACAAATACAAAAAATTAGCTGGGCTTGGTGGTGGGCACCTGTAGTCCCAGCTACTCAGGAGGCTGAGACAGAATTGTTTGAACCCAGGAGGCAGAGGTTGCAGTGAGCTGAGATCGCACCACTACACTCCAGCCTGGCAACAGAGCAAGACTCCGTCTCAAAAAAAAGACACATACAAAATAGTCATAACAGCTCTATTCATCACAGCTCCAAACTGGAAAACACCAGCAGTAAAGTGAATAAGTAAAATGTGGTCTATTCACACACTGGAGTGCTATACAGTAACAAGAATGAATAAACTACAACCACAGCCAAAGAGATTATAGATGCATCTCACAAACAATATATAAAACAAAAAATCCAACAGAGGAGATTATATTCTTTATAATTCTATTTATATGCATTTCCAAAGCATATTAGAAACTACATTGTGAGATGTTTACCTATTGGTTATGTGATGGAGGATGGTAACTGAAGGAATGTACAAATGGGATTGGGGGTGTCAGTAACGTTTTTTTCTTGACGTGGATGACAATTACATGAGTGAGCTCAATCTATGAAAGGTATAGGTCAGAACAATGTGACTTGGGTACTTTTTTTTTTTTTTGAGACAGAGACTTGCTCTGTCACCCAGGCTGGAGTGCAGTGGTGCGATCTTGGCTCACTGTAAGTTCTTTGAGAAATTCCTAAACTGCTTTCCACACTGGCTGAACTAATTCACATTCCAACCAACAGTGCATAAGCATTCCATTATCTTTGCAT
>NW_012112030.1:3025389-3028625 GCF_000951035.1 Colobus angolensis palliatus
ACCCAGGCTGGAGTGCAGTGGTGCGATCTTGGCTCACTGCAAGCTCCGCCTCCCGGGTTCACACCATTCTCCTGCCTCAGCCTCCCAAGTGGCTGGTACTACAGACACCCGCCACCATGCCCGGCTAATTTTTTTGTATTTTTATTAGAAACGGGGTTTCACCATGTTAACCAGGATGGTCTCGATTTCCTGACCTCATGATCCGCCCGCCTTGGCCTCCCAAAGTGCTGGGATTACAGGTGTGAGCCACCACGCCCAACTTGGGTACTTTTTTCTATGCATTTAGACTTCAAAGATAAGTTCAGAGTGTACTAAAAATTCTACTGAAGAAACTAGAAAAACATTTTGAAAGAACCTAAAAAGTTAGGTAGATATGTCAGAAATATTTCAGTATCTGAAGGAAACCTTCCTCCCCTCCAATTTTAATGGCAATGCATTTTCCTCTGTGAAGTAGAGCAGCAGCTAAAATCACCAGTCCAGCAGGTCCTTGGTGGAACATGTAAGGCTTCAGGCTCTGTGGAAATCCTCACAGAGATAGTTGATGCAAGCCTGTCAATTCTCTGTGCTCAATGAGCTATTTTCAGAGAGCTCTAAGGCAAGGATGAAGCTTAGTGAATTGTAGAGTAACTGTGACCTCAAGGCTGGAGAGAGAACCCTTCTCTCTGTGGGTGTGCCTTGTTCCCCAGGCATCCACAGATCTGAAGAGGAGTTTTGCAGTTTGTGTTTTTCAGAAGCAAATTCTGAAATAGAGTGAGGGATTCAAAACATGTGCTAGAATGAATACCTGTGTGAAAGGAAGCAGAGTGGCGATGGTGAGAGAGCAGAGTGGGATTGAGGAAGAATCTGAACTGCAGCTCAGGCACAAGAGAGCCCCAGCCATGTTGGCAGGGAGGGCTAGAGCAGGTGCTGGCTGTTACAGTAGGTTATTAATAAATCGGTCTGATGACATGTTTTTGGTTCATAGAAAGGAAAACAAATCACAGGCGCCATGGAGGTCACAACAGACTGACTGGGAAACAAACTACTCTTCACACCATCAGGTGTGTAATTCAAGGCAATAACTGTCTTATTCATTGTCTGCACTCAAAACTGTGTTTGATGCTCCAAATATCTGTGAACCAATGAAAATTTCAAATGAACAGCAGGATGAAAAGCAAATGAGAAACTTAATCTGTTCTTCCAGTAGAAGGCAATCATTATTATATGTTGATTCATTCTTCCTGATTGGTTAATCGGAAACAGGTTTTGAAACTGGTGAACGGCTTTGGAAATGTTGGCTTTAGGAGTAGCCTGAAATGATACCAATGAGTCCATTAACCCATCTCAAACAAGTACTTCTCACAGAGAAGTGGTGAAGACTCCCCTTTAAGCATCTGCATCCAGGTACCCATGGGGGTTCTATGACAGTTGGAGCTGTCATAGAACTGTTGGCTGAAGTAGGTTGCTTGGCACAGGTTGGTACGTAACTTAGAAAAAGAAGGAAATGACACTGAGAATTTGTGATGAGAGAAAACAGGATGGATAACTACTATCTAGAGAGCTGAATAAACTATGGGAAGAAGTTGCAGAATAAAAGCAGGTAAGAAAGACAGACTGATAAGAGAAAATTAGAAAAAGGAGTTAGTACATGAGAGAATAACAAGAAATATTATGAAATAAGCCTATTTCTCTTTGACACTCTCCTAAAATGTCTTCAGCATGCTCCTCTCACCTAAGACAATTGAGTACCCTTGTTGAGAGCACTTAGACAACAGCAGAGACTGTATGGCTAGAAGGGCTGAAATGCAGTCATTCTTTCCACCTGATGCTACTTTGTTTTTGTCTTCTGTTAGGATTTCATGAAGTCCCTTTGTCTCTGACAGAATGCCACCTGTGAGTGAGCTCAGGGTGCACATGAAGCATGTAAGACAGAGAGTCATGATAAGCACTGAAAGTGTAGGCCGGGCGCGGTGGCTCAAGCCTGTAATCCCAGCACTTTGGGAGGCCGAGACGGGCGGATCATGAGGTCAGGAGATCGAGACCATCCTGGCTAACATGGTGAAACCCCTTCTCTACTAAAATATACAAAAAACTAGCCGGGCGAGGTGGCGGGTGCCTGAAGTCCCAGCTACTCGGGAGACTGAGGCAGGAGAATGGCGTAAACCCGAGAGGCGGAGCTTGCAGTGAGCTGAGATCCGGCCACTGCACTCCAGCCTGGGCGACAGAGCAAGACTCCGTATCCAAAAAAAAAAGAGTGTAATCAGCAGTATGATGGACATTACCTTTTCCTGTGTCCCCATTAACACACATGAATAAGGCCCAGGACACAAATGATCACTCCACCAAATGGGTTTTGTGGTCAGTGGTCAGTGACAGTGAGGAAGGACGACCAAGAAGACCACCTGTAGAGACATGTGTCCCAGAAAGTAGACCAGACACTGTTTCAACAGGGACTTTTGCTGGGATAGGTCAAAAGTCATGTCTTCTTCCATCTTTGCATGGTCTGCATCACTGACAATATTGTGGGATCTTTCTTCATCTACAGACTGCTTCTTATGCATCTTGGTTTGTTTATGCATATTCTGAGAGAAAACAAACTCCATCACAAAGAGGATGGAGGAGAAGATAAAGCCAACCATGTCCCACACTCCTAGAACAGGCCATGTGAAGCGGTTCTCATAGCACTCTGCTAGACAGGCTTCTGCTATTCCCATGGCACTGGAATTCTTCCTTGATATCAAGCCAGGGGATATGCCCTACATGCACAGCTGAAGCATAAAGAAGAGCAATGCTGAACCACAGTGCTCGCCCTATGTAGAAGTTGGTGGGATCTCTGCTCATCGGCAGTATGACAGGTGCCACACCCAAAACTTCTGATCTCTCCGCCATCTTGGAACCTAGGAAGACAAAGTAGCATGTAGTACTAGAATGACAGCCTGAGAATCAACATATCTTGTTCTGAACTCCATTTAGGATCAATAAGGTAAATTGGCAAGACTAACCTCTGGCAATCGGTGTGTCCCTCCACTCAAGCTCCTCCTGTCACACTAACTGGATTGTGCTTTAGATGATCCCAGATCTCTATAATTTGTGACATTGCAACATAAGATATAGCAAAATTATCTCTATGGCCTATTTCAGAAAAATCTAGAACCTATCTTCTCAGTAGAAATTAAATACCTAGCCGGGCACGGTGGCTCATGCCTGTAGTCCCAGCACTTTGGGAGGCCAAGGCAGGTGGATCACAAGGTCAGGAG
>NW_012112030.1:3029654-3030040 GCF_000951035.1 Colobus angolensis palliatus
ATGGCGTGAACCCGGGAGATGGAGCTTTTAGTGAGCTGAGATCCGGCCACTGCACTCCAGGCTGGGGGCAGAGCAAGACTCTGTCTCAAAAAAAAAAAAAAAAAAAATACTAGGCTTAATATCTGGATGATTAAATAATCTGTACAGCAAACCCCCATGACACAAGTTTACCTATGTAACAAACATGCACATGTACCCTGAACTTAAAAGTTAAAAAAATTTTTAAAAAGGTAGTCTATAGGGCCCAGACTTACCGAACATCCTTAGACTTTATTGCACTGTGGCCCTGTTAGATTTTCCTGTGAGTTGGATCTTGTCCAACTGCCCAAACAGATGCTGCTACTTTGTGGGTTGTGTAGTTATTGATAACTTGTCACCATCTTCTC
>NW_012112030.1:3030441-3031504 GCF_000951035.1 Colobus angolensis palliatus
CAGAGCCAGACTCCGTTTAAAAAAAAAAAAAAAAAAAATACATTGGTTTGGTCCAGAAAGGCGGAACAACTCAAAGCAGGGGCTCCCAGGTTACAGGTAAACTTAAACATTTTCTGGTTGACAATTGGTTGAGTTTATCTGAAGACCTAGGATCAATTGGAAGGAAATGTTCAGACTGGGCGTGGTAGCTCCTGCCTGTAATCCTAGCACTTTGGGAGGCCAATGCAGGTAGATTACTTGAGGTCAGGAGTTCGAGACCAGCCTGGTGAAACCCTGTCTCTACTAAAACTACAAAAATTAGCTGGGCATGGTGGTGGGCGCCTATAACCCCAGCTATTCGGGAGGTTGAGGCACAAGAATCTTTTGAACACAGGAGGCGAAGGCTGCAGTGAGCCGAGATCGCACCATTGCACTCCTGCCTGGGTGACAGAGCAAGACTCTGTCTCAAAAAATAAAAATAAAAATAAAAAAAGACAGTGCATATGTTGATAAAGCCCATTTTCTTAATCTCCAGATTTTATCTTTTCTATCAAATTCAGACATGAGTAACTGTCCACTTGTATGTCTAATAAACATTTTAAAAGTTAACATAATTAAATGGAACTCTTGTCTTCACTTTCAAACCACTCCTAGCCCTGTGTTCCTCATTTCAGTAAATGACAGTATCATTCATCTGGTTATTCTTGCTAAAAACCTAAAAGTCATGAGTTTTCCCTTTATAGCATACATTTATTCCATCAACAAATCCTGTCAACTAAGCCTTTAATACCTATCCCAAATCTTACTACTTCTCACCGCTTGTATCTTTATTTCAGTAGAGATAATAGTCACATTTCCTAGTATGGATGAAAATAGTCAAACTCTGTAAAATATTTGAAGAGATTTATTCTGAGCCAAATATGAGTGACCATGGCCCGTGACACAGCCCCCAGGAGGTCCTGAGAACATGCGCCCGAGGTGGATGGGGCACAGCTTGCTTTTATATGTTTTAGGAAGGCATGAGACTTCAATCAAATACATTTAAGAAATACATAGCCGGGGGCGGTGGCTCAAGCCTGTAATT
>NW_012112030.1:3035269-3042278 GCF_000951035.1 Colobus angolensis palliatus
TGAGGTGGGCAGATCAAGAGGTCAAGCATTCAGGACCAGTCTGGCCAACATGGTGAAACCCCGTCTCTACTAAAAATACAAAAATTAGCCGGGCGTGATGGCACATGTCTATAATCCCAGCTATTCAGTAGGCTGAGGCAGGAGAATCACTTGAACCTGGGAGGCAGAGGTTGCAGTGAGTCAAGATCGCGCCATTGCTCCCCAGCCTGGGTGACAAATCGAGACTCCGTCTCAAGAAAAAAAAAAAAAAAATTACCAGTATCCTTGGCAAGTCCATCTAAAATAGGATTCACTGCTTCTAATACTCTGTAGCCTTTTACTTTGCTTTTACTTTACTTTAACTTTGCTTTACTTCACTACAACAATATCTATCATGAAGGTTGATATCAAATGATAATATGATAATTTAGCTGATACAATTTTTGTTGAGCCTCCAACTGTAAATGAGAAAATAAAGCCTCAAGTTCATTGTACAGCTAGTGACCATTTCATATTTTCTCTGTGAAAATTTGCTAATCAGCTGAATAATTTTACTCCTATAAGAATAGCAATAATTATAGTGGCTCATATAAAATATGCTCACGTATCAACATCCATTTCTACTGTAAATACATAATGAGTTCTGTGTTAGTCTGCTTGCATTGCTCTAAAAGAATACCTGAGGCTGGGTAATTTATGAAGAAAAGGGGTTAAGTTGCCTCATAGTTCTACAGGCTGTGCATGAAGCATAGTGCCAGCATCTGCTTCTGATGGGGGCTTCAGGAAGCTTAGCATCATGGTGGAAGGCAAAGGGGAGACAGTGTGCCACCAGGTGAGAGTGGAGCAAGAGAGATGCCAGACTCTTAAACAACCAGTTCTTGTGTGAACTAACAGAGTGAGAACTCATTACTTTGTGCGGGATCTACCCACATGACCCAAACACCTCCAAATAAAGCAGGAATTAAGAAATAATTGGTAGGCAGCTAGAAAGGGTAAAGGTTCTCAGTGGAAATTTTCCTGTAATGAGAAGCAACCCCCAAACCATTTATTTTTTAACAGAAAGGCAGCTTGAAAAACCAGGCCGACAAGCTTTGATATGCAAATGCCAGCGATTAGAAACTAGGTCCACCCAACAAGGCCAGCATGACAAGTCCCGCCCTCTCCTCCTTGTCACCACATGTGCCAAGTGTCATGGCAGCCTCCAGATAACTCACGTGTTCAGGATAGCGTGGTTGCCTGTATTTGCATATTAAAGAGCTGAGGTGGGAGTGCTAGGTTTTTCGGGCTCTGTGAATGAAACGTCTGGTCAAACCAATCTCCTGGGCCCCGTGCAAATTAGACACCTCCTCCTTCAGCCTCCTAATATAACCAACTACTCTGCCACACACGGGGCTTCCTCTCCTGGAGCCCCCCTCCCTCTGTCTCTGTAATGGGGAGCTTCTTCCTTCTTTCTTGCCTTCCTTCTTTCTCGCCTATATGCGTCCATGTCGCTTTATCTAAATGATGCTAGACCAAGGACCCTGCTGTTCCTCCATTCATCAGAGCAGTATCATTTTGGTTGCATTGGCCGGGAATTCATTCATTGGAGTGGTGACTACTGAGCGAGCCCCAACCTCAAATCTCTCCTTTAATCTCAAAGGTCTCTTCCTACTATCCTGTTGCAAAACTTTCCTTATTTCTCTATCCGCGGTCTCTTACTCTCTCTCTCTGTGAAAAGTGCAGGGTTTTTTACAGTTCAGTGAAACAGGTCTGTTAGGAAAAATGGCAAACACTGCAGGCAGTAACTCAGTAAGTGCGCGCTCTGTGGGGGTCTCTGGGGAATACATGGTATTTCTAAGCCAACATCGCCACCTAGTGGAAGTAGAAATCCTCTTCAGGAGGCGCATTTTTTAGAGTAACAATTAACTTGCGCCGCTAGAAATCAGGTTCTAAGCTACTTCTGTGAACGGGAAAGTTCTGCCTTCTGCAGTTGGAAGTAATATGCCCTCAACAGGGCGCCGTGGCTCACGCCTGTAATCCCAGCACTTTGGGAGGCTGAAGCGGGTGGATCACGAGGTCAGGAGATTGAGACCAGCTGGCCAATATGGTGAAACTCCGTCTCTACCAAAAACACAAAAATGAGTTGGGTGTGGTGGTGCGCACCTGTGGTCCCAGCTGCTCTGGAGGCTGAGGCAGGAAAATTGCTTGAAACGGGGAGGCAGAGGTTGCAGTGAGCTGCACTCCAGCCTGGGCAATAGAGTGAGATGTCTGCTGCCAAATTTTAGTCTCGATATTGTCCCATAAGCAGGAAAATGGCCATTCTGTTCCTACGTTTTTTTAAGACACCTAGTCTGTTTCCTGTTAAAATGGTATAATTAGTAAGGAGATTTTAAGTTCAGAGGTTAACCAGAACCATTTTTCTGAGGGTAAATGCTTTAGCATGGGCCGTAATAGCAGGCAGTCTAGCACATTGCCTCTGTTAAAGGAGCCTTGCCCAAAAACAACACAGCCTCTCCAAAGATCAATTTTTCGGGGAGCCAGGTAGATCACAAAGGTTTAGGAAGTCAAAGGGAATCACACAAGGCAGATACGCTAAGGTTGCATGGGTAAAGCATAGTTAGTCCCATCACTTAGTTCATCCGGTCCCACGGCTTGGAGGACCATGCCTACAACCATGGGTGGCACATTTAACAGGGTGCCAGGACCCAGGAACCAGGGAAGGAAAACAGGAGGATGCTCCACTGTCTTATTCTCCATCGGGGGTCATAGGGAAATGAAGCAGACTAAAAGGACACTTTTATTCTGCTTCTCTTTCTAGATGGGTAACAGATTATCTGAGCTGAGCATTGTGGCTTGCGTCTGTAATCCCAGCTACTCGGGAGGCTGAGGCAGGAAAATCACTTGAACCCAGGATGCAGAGGTTGCAGTGAGCCGAGATCGCGCCACTGAACTCCCGCCTGGCAACAGAGTGAGACTCCATCTCAAAAAAAAAAAGCTTTCCAAAATTTAACTCAGGTATTTCACCTCACATGAAAAGATGTTAGGCTGCTCCTAAGCCAGACCCTCACTGCAGCTGACAAGCAGGCAGCTCTGATTTCCGAGATGAGCAACAGATCTCCTATGATACAACAAAAGAGAAGAAAGCAGATAAGGAAAGAGAATAAATAGCAGAAATGCCATTCCCAATTGTGAGGAAAGCAGTTCCCCCTTGACAACCCTATTTGGGACCCCAATAACTCAGGAGATGAATGGAAAAGGAAGCCCGTTTTAAAGTGTGCATTAGAGGGCCTACGGAAAACCAGGCCCAAACCCCTCAATTACTCCAAACTGTCCAGGATAAACACAAAGCCAGAGGAGAATCCTGTAGCCTTTATGGAAAAACTGAGAAAGGCACTAACAGAACCACCCCTCCTTATCCCCTGATTCAGTGAAGGGACAGCTAAAGGACAAGTTTCTTAAACAGGCAGCTCCCAATATTAAAAGAAAACTACAAAAGCAAGCTATAGGACCAGACAGCACCTTAGAGAACTTCCTGAAAGTCGCCACTTTGGTCTTTTCTAGTTGGAACCAGGAGGAGGCCCAAAAGAAAGAAAGAAAGGTCAGAAGGACAGAGGCTCCAGCAGCAGCTTTGCAGGCTTGCAAAGTCCAGGATCCCGGAGGTGCCTCTGCTGGTTGCTATCAGTGTGGCAGGCCAGGGCATGTTAACAAAGAATGCCCATACAGCAAGAAAAAACCACCCCAACCCTCTCCAGCCTGTGGCAGAGAGCACAGGAGATGGAACTGCCCCCAGAGGTGAAGGTCACTGGGTTCAGAACCAGTCTCACAGATGATCCAGCAGAACTGACGGGTCCCGGGGCTCAAACTCCGGCTCTAGTGGCTCAAACTGCCATTATAGCACAGGAGCGCTGGGTGATTCCGGAAATTAAAAGAAGGAAAGTAGACCTCCTTCTAAACACTGAGCCAGTCTCTTTTTTCTCCTCTCTAATCCAGGCCTCCCCTCTGCCCATAGCACAACCAGAAGGGGCATCTCAGGAAAAACTCTAATCCAGTATTTTTCTCCAGCTCAGTTGACACATGCTTCCAAGTCATTGTCACGATAGCTCTACTCATCAGAAAAGCCTCCAAGTTAACCTTAGGAAATAATTTAACTGTTTGCACGCCACATAGTGTGGCAGGATTACTGTCCTCTAGGGGGAACTCTTAACCAATCAACAGCCAGTAAAGAAAGAAGTACATAAGGTAGGATAAGCAGCAGTCACTCTAAATAACGTCTCTCCCCAGGCACAAGAGCTCAATTACCTCTTACAAGCACACTTAGATTAAGCAAAGGAAAGGTAGCTAACATGTATACTAATTCTAAGTATGCTTTCTTGGTTCTCCATGCTCTGGCTGCCATTTGAAAGAAAAGACATTTTCTTACCACTAATGGGTCCCCTATAAAAATATCACCAGGAGGCCGGGCGCGGTGGCTCACGCCTGTAATCCCAGCACTTTGGGAGGCCCAGGCAGGCGGATCACGAGGTCAGGAGATCGAGACCATCCTGGCTAACACGGCGAAACCCCGTCTCTACTCAAAAATACAAAAAACTAGCCGGGCGAGGTGGCGGGCGCCTGTAGTCCCAGCTACTCGGGAGGCTGAGGCAGGAAAATGGCGTAAACCCAGGAGGCGGAGCTTGCAGTGAGCTGAGATCCGGCCACTGCACTCCAGCCTGGGCGACAGAGCGAGACTCCGCCTCAAAAAAAAAAAAAAAAAAGAAAGAAAATAGGCCAGTTTTCGAGGACGTTCTTCCCAGCCCTCAGGAAGGCCACAGTCAGAGGATAGCAAACTCCATTAGCCAGCCTCCAGCCAATGTCCTTAAAATCCTTCACCAAGCTTTTCACCTGGGAAAGGATAAAACTTACCAATGTGCTCAGAGATTGTTTTCAGGCAGGAAACCTCTAAACTGGTTAAGCACGCAACCTCTGTAGCTCACTTCCAACAAGAATTAACGCAAGTAGCAGAAGTCCGACCTCAGGAAACAGAACCACCTTTATTTAACCCAGGAAAGTTGGTGTTAGCAAAACTCTCATCTCTGTCTCCTTCCTTAAGCCAAGCTGGGAAAGGCCCTACGCTGTTCTTCTTTCAACCCCCTTGGCAGTAAAAGTTAGAGGAATCAACTCCTGGATACATCACATTCAAGTCAAAGCTGAGGGAGCAACCCCTCACAGCCCAGAGGAACGTCCTGAACATCAGTGTGGAGAAATAAAAGATCTTAAGCTGAAAATCATAAAAGATAGGTAACTGAGTGAGGACTGCTCCTACCTCACCGGCTACTTTTTATTATTTTTGCCTTTCCTCTCAAAATCTGCCACCAAATATTAAAACCCCTTTTAAGGCATATTTGCAGCGAGATGTAATTATGCATGGGATTGCATTTGTAACTCTGTAGACCCCCAAAGGGAAATGTTATATCTTGGCAAGTAAAACTTTAAACGAAAATTATTTTCTATGCCACTCTTGTGGGAGTTGTTATAGTTCCACCACTATTCGCAATGGAACTATACACCGTGGCACCCACGGAATTTTGGTTGTAAAATTCTAATTGCTGTAATATTTTGCCTGATTATCTTATCATGGGATTAATAATTGCAGGAAAGATTTAGTCAAGGTTATTTTGCTTATAGCAGGAGTGATAGTTATGGATAAGAAGCGAGCATAAGGCCGGATGCCATGGCTCATGCCTGTAATGTCAGCACTTTGGGAGGCCGAGGTGGGTGGATCATCTGAGGTCGGGAGTTCGAGACCAGCCTGACCAACATGGAGAAACGTCATCTCTACTAAAAAATACAAAATTAGCCGGGCGTGGTGGCGCATGCCCATAATCCCAGCTACTCGGGAGGCTGAGACAAGAGAATCACTTGAACCCGGGAGGCAGAGGTTGCGTGAGCCGAGATCGCGCCATTACACTCCAGCCTGGGCAACAAGAGCGAAACTCCGTCTCAAAAAAAAAAAAAAAAAAAGAAGCAAGCATGAAAGTATAAAAGTTTTACTATCATTAAGTTTAATAAAACTTTTTACTGAAAATTGGTAATAGGATGCACTCTATTAAAAGAAGTTTATAAAGAAAGAGATTTTATATAAGGAAGGATGGTAAATTCTTGTCCTAAAAGGAAATGACTGGTCGTTTACAGAAAGGATGTTTAGAACAAGTCAGAAAGTTTGAGTATGTCCTAAGAGGGTCTGTGAAAGTCACAAAAGAATTTACTAATTAAAGGAAAGGAATTGTCAAGATTAACGCTAAAGTTATTTTAGCCACCCAATATCTTATTTCTCCCAATCATATTGCAACTCATAAAAATGGCCTATGCCTAAAATTATTCTCTAATGGGAAGTCAAGAAGAAAATGTATGCTTTTCTCAAGGAAAACGTTACTTTTATGTTAAAGTCTCTGGTAATGTACAACGACATCTAGTGGAGGGAAACCGGTACTGCAATCCTTTGGTGTCACTAACAGATCTTAAATTCAGTTATGGTCTACAGATTCCCACTAACCGTGGTCATCTTAATACTCATACTCTGACCCTATATTTTAAACCTTCTTGTAAAATTTATCTCTTTTCACCTAGAAGCAATCGAACTCCAAACAATGCTGCGAGCAGAGCCACACATGGACACACTATTCTTCCAAGAACGCTTACATCAACCTCAGGAGGAGGACCAACTGCTGTTCGCTCACATGACGTGCCTTTTCAACAGGAAGCAGCCAGAAAGAATTGTCGTCCAACACCACCTGACAGCAGTTACGTTTACTTCTCTTGAGGCAGGGAATAATACAGGAGTTATTAAGAAATAATTTTTAGGCCACTAGAAAGGGTAAAGGTTCTCAGTGGAAATTTTCCTGTAATGAGAAGCAACTCCCAAATCATTTCTTTTCTAACAGGCAGCTTGAAAAACCAGGCCGGCAAGCTTTGACACGCAAATGCCAGTGATTAGAAGAAAAATTCTTTTCGTATAGCAATAAACCATGTGATTCATGAAATCATACTTTATCCCTTTTTTTTTTTTTTTTTT
>NW_012112030.1:3050341-3056207 GCF_000951035.1 Colobus angolensis palliatus
ACTATGTTGCCCAGGCTGATCTTGAACTCCTGGCTTCAAGTGATCCTCCTGCCTTGGCCTCCCAAAGTTCTGGGATTACAGGTATGAGCCACCATACCCAGCCAGGAGTTGTATTTTTGTTACTTTCCTTGTCATGAATTTCAGACCTACTCCTTTATCATATTATTTTGGACTTTTACTTCTGAGACTTCCAGTCTGGACCAACCAATCTTCTGGCCTAAAGACAGCTACTTTCACCACAGTCTCTTGGAAACAATGAAGTTTCTTTGTTTACTGATTTTACCTGATGCTGTCATCATCTGAATAGTTACTCCACTGTTAACGAGGTCCCTGAGGCCTTGCCGATTTTGTTGATCCGTATGCCAAAAAAGCCGTGCTACATAGATCACCAGAGTCACACCAGGGTGCTGACTCAAAAACTCTCTAATAGCCTGGGAGCATTCCCAGCAGGGACTCCAGGACAAGAACCAGGTGATGGAGCAGCTGACGGATGAGTGAAAACGTCTTTCTGACGTCAATTTTTCTATAAAATTAACTTCCACGTGATTGGTGGTGTTTTTGCCTGAGCTTCGCCAGATCTTCTGGCTCATGCCCCACTTGATCTCGTAGAGCAGACAGGCCTCTTTACGAAGCTCTCTGGGGTCATAGAAGATGTCAAATTCCCAGGGTTCGATTCTTCTCCTGAAATACAAAAAGCAGCCCATGCTGTCATGCCATATTTAGAGAGATCTTAGAAATCTTTTCCTGCTCCCCTCTTCTTTCTTTCTTTTTTTTTTTTTTTAAGATGGAGTCTCACACTGTTGCCTGGACTGGAGTGCAGTGGGGTGATCTCAGCTCACCACAACCTCTGCCTCCCGGGTTCAAGAGATTTTTCTGCCTCGGCTTCCCAAGTAGCTGGGATTACAGGCTCCTGCCACCATGTCCAGCTAATTTTTTGTATTTTTAGTAGAGACGGGGTTTCACCATGCTGGCCAGGCTGGTCTCCAACTCCTGACCTCGTGATTCGCCCACCTCAGCCTCCCAAAGTGCTGGGATTACAGGCATGCGCCACCACACCCGGCTAGTTTTTTGTATTTTTTAGTAGAGACGGGGTTTCACCGTGTTAGCCAGGATGGTCTCGATTTCCTGACCTTGTGATCCGCCCGCCTCGGCCTCCCAAAGTGCTGGGATTACAGGCTTGAGCCACCGCGCCCGGCCAGTGATGTTAGACTTCTTAAGGAAAATAAGGTAACAGATTGTGGTTGCTTAGAGTGATCATTTGTTTCATGTGTATGATGATGATAACGCTGTGGTACATATATTTAGATAACATGAACATAGTTGATGTTGATGTAGTATAAATTATAAACTCATGTTGCAGTCTTGCCAATGCACCATAATGTTTTGATTTTGTGGTTTGAAGTAGGATTCAGCGTTATTTGTCTCAGGACCAACAGAGAAAATTAAGGAGCATGGACACGAGGGTGAGGTTGGAGCAAGAGTTTAATAAGGGAAAGGACAAAGCTCCCCACAGCAAAGAGGGGGCCCGAAAGAGGGTTGGGTTGCCATTCTACAGTTGAATACAAAGCCTTTTATAAACAGGTAGGAGGGATGTGTCATTTACATAAGGCACAAAAACCACCAGGTAGGGCTGGGTGCTTCATTTGCATAAGGTGTGAATTCCTGACCGCCCCTTTGAATTCCTGACCCTGTCCAAGATGGCGTCCAGTGATTTTCATGTCCTGAGTTTCAGATCCTTGTGGATAAGTCCGCTCTTACTCTGTCCTGTCCTTGTAGTGCGCATGTGCATTCTTAGCCTAAGTGACTCCATGTGGTTTAATTTCCCTTACTGTGCCTGTGTTAGGGGATGGAATTCTCCATTGCGGACATGTCTGGTTCTATATAACTCCCCTTATGTGTGCAGCTGCAGGTATCTTTCAAATAAGCCCTCCCGCTTTTATGCAAGTTCCCTTATCTGAGCATGGCCAGAAAAGGAAAGGGATGTGTTCGCCGAACCCTGGCATGTATATGTGACCCTTGTTAGTTACACGGATGGCATTTTTATGGTGGACCTCGCCTCCTTATCTGTGCTTGCAGTTTCATCTTTCAAGCTGTTTCTCTGTTAGAAAGGAATTCTACCAAGGACTTGTCCTAGCTATCTGCCTAACTGATTCTTTTCGCTCTCTTCTCTCATTAGTAAATCTATCTATTTATCATATATATATTTTGTTGTTGTTGTTGTTGTTGAGATGGAGTTTTACTCTTGTCCCACAGGCTGGAGTGCAATGGTACGATCTCGGCTCACTGCAACCTCCACCTCTCAGGTTCAAGCGAGTCTCCTGCCTCAGTTTCCCGAGTAGCTGGGATTACAGGCATCCACCACCACGCCCAGCTGATTTTTGTATTTTTAGTAGAGACGGGGTTTCACCATGTTGTCCAGGCTGGTCTCGAACTCCTGACCTCAAATGATCCGCCTGCCTCAACCTCCCAAAGTGCTAGGATTACAGGCATGAGCTACCATGCCCAGCCTCATTAGTAGATTTAATATTATTATAAAGTAGCTATAAATTAGAATTGCTGTTATTCAGCTTATATGAGTAATTGATGAGTAGGCTAAGAGTTTTTTGTAATTGTGCCTGATTTAGCCCTTCTCATCCTCCTACTAAAAATGATAATATAGCAGTGGTTAATATTATGTTTAGGTTTGAGAAAGAAAATGAACATTTTATTTGAGGAATGTGAGCTCCTTTAAATTATCAAGCCCAGAAGAATATTTAAAATGTGACAGCAATCACATCTCACTCTCTGCTTGAGCTAATTACTTCTTAAAGCCCCTTGCAACATGGGCTGTAGACTGACGCCAAGCAGCCACAAAATGCCCTGTGCTGGACACCATGCCCAGCCAATCACTAACCAATATTATTTCTGTAACCCGGTGAGAATTCCTATCAGACAACTTCTGCAGGCAAGTCATGCAATGTCTCTGCAGGTTTCTGAAGCTCTCACAGAGAGGGTAGCTCCTCTCTGCATCTGGTCATCCAGTCCTCTATAAATCTTATGATAGAATAACTTATGATATTCTAATTAAGAAACAAATAAAAATAGGTGCTACTACTTTGTCTTTTGTTTCCCTCTAGCTGTGTCTCCAGAAATTGGTTCCATGTAATTATTTGTCCTGAAAACAGAGAAAGGCCCTACAGGGAAAATGCAAGATGGCGTCCAGTGATTTTCATGTCCTGAGTTTCAGATCCTTGTGGATAAGTCCCCTCTTACTCTGAATCATGGCTGTCCTGTGTGACAAATAGAATACTGCAGAAGAAATAGGGTATGATTCCAAAATGAAGTCATCACAGTCACGGAAATTTCCACCTTGGTCTCTCTTAGATCACTTGCTCTGGGCCAGGTATGGTGGCTCACACCAGTAATCCCAGCACTTTGGGAGGCCAAGGCTGGTGGATCACTTGAGTCGAGGACTTTGAGACCAGCCTGGGCAACACGGCAAAACTCCATCTCTGCAGGAAATTTTTCAAAAGGTAACTTAACCTGTAGGAAGCCAACTGCCCTGTCTTGAGGTTATTTTAGCAACCCTGTGGAGAGGTCTATGTGGCAAGAAACCTTCTACCAGCCACTAGCACAAACTTGCCAGCCATCTGAGCCTGCCACCTGGGAAGAACATTCTCCCGCCTCAGTCAGGCCTTCAAATGACTGCAGTGCTCGCTGCCATCTTGACTGCAACCTCGTGGGGGACCTGAGACGGGAACACACAGATAAGCTGCTTCTAAATTCCTTACCCACAGAAACTGTGAGAAATAATACGTATTTATTGTTGGTTTAAGCTACAAAGTTTTGGGGTACCTTGTGAACATTTCTAGATTCTAAATGGCATTCACTCTTTAGTGGGTCATCATTGCTTGTTCTTGAATCAGTACGCACATAGAATCATTCTATTCATCTCCAAGTCACAGAAGGCTGTATCAGCCCTGTAGCTAAAAGGATGTGTGGTGGAATCGTTTGGTAATGGCAATTTTGAAGATGAAGTCTGAAAAATGTAAGATGATTTTGCCATCTTCTTGAAATCTTTAAACAGGGTGGAAGACTCTGGAATAAAAAAGGATTATATTTAATCCTTAGGATAGATATTTTAATTAATAGTATTTTCACCACAAACATTTTAAAATGTCAACTGGAAGACAATTGAACTTTTTTTTTTATTCCCCTAGGCAGGCTGTTGCTCTGGACTTACTGCATATTCACCCAGGCTGGAGTGCAGTGGTGCAGTCACAGCTCACTGCAGCCTCAACCTCCTAGGCTCAAACAATTCTCCCACCTCAGCCTCCCAAGTAGCTGGGACTACAGGCACGCACCACCACACCCAGCTAATTTTTGTGTGTTTTTGTTGAGATGTGGTTTCACCATGTTGCCCAGGCTGGTCTCCAACTGCTGGGCTCAAGCCATCCACCCGCCTCTGCCTCCCAAAGTGCTGGGATTACAAGCATGACCCACTGCACCCGGCCTGAACCACTTTCAGGAGAATCCAATGGAACACGTACATTCTCTTCAATAAGACTACGTGCACTAATAAGGGAAAGGAGAATATCTGAAATACAGTAGAGCCAATATGTGTTGTAGTAACAAGAACAATAATAATGATAAAGCCAGACATGATGACACATCCGTGTAGTTCTAGCTACCCAGGAGGCTGAGGTCAGAGGATTGCTTGAGGCTAGGAATTCGGAGTTTGAGACTGGTGTGCTGTGATGGTACCTGTTAATAGCCACTACACCCCAGCTTAGGCAACACAGCGAGACCCTGTGGTTTAGAAGACAATGCTAATAAAATAAGAATAAAGATGATAAAATGTAATTAATATGGGGACCACCCATATCTTAGATCTGTTGACCCAAATTCCCTTCTCCCACTTACTTCCCACAAACATACTCTTGTTCTTAGGCTTAGATGTTGTTTGTTTGTTTGCTTGTTTAGTTTGTTTGATAACTAATTCCTTTTTTTTCAGAGATGGGGTCTCACTATTTTGGCCAGGCCAGGCCTCCCAAAGTGCTTGGATTACAGACATGAGCCACTGTACCCAGCTGTTTTTTAGAAACAGGGTCTTGTTTTACCACGCAGGCTGGAGCGTATTGGCGTGATCATAGCTCACTGCAGCTTGCAACACCTAGACTCAAGCGTCCTGAGTAGCTGGGACTACAGGTGTGCACCACCATACCTGGCTGTGACATTTTCTTAAGAGGAGCTAGCTAGTTAAATAACTAAATCTCAATATAAACGTCAAAGAGAAGATATGAGTCAAAATTCTCAGGAAAGAACTTTGAAGAAGGATGCTTCTTTTGGCATCAGCATTTGTGTCTCTAAAGTAACTTACTAGAATTATGCAGTGCAGCTCCAGTGCATACAACATCATCCACAGAGGTGGATATCGTGGCCAGTGAGCTTCTTCCCCAGGTGGGTAGTTGACAAAATTCCTCCAGCAGTGATAATACTCTAAGGAAACACGAATCTTGGCTCATTCAACAAGCACAATGGTAAATTACTTAAGAAGATCCCCAACCTAGTTTACCATATAGAAAGCCTCTAGTCTCTGTTCTAGTTGCTGCTGGACATTAGACCCCCTAAAAAGAATAAAGCAGTTCATTTAAAGATGGCTGAGAGGCAAGACTAGAGAAAAGAGTTGTTGGCCGGGCATGGTGGCTCACGCCTGTAATCCCAGCACTTTGGGAGGCCGAAGTGGGTGGATCACAAGGTCAGGAGATTGGACCATCCTGGCTAACACGGTGAAACCCCGTCTCTACTAAAATATAAAAAATTAGCCGGGCGTGGTGGCGGGCGCCTGTAGTCCCAGCTACTCGGGAGGCTGAGGCAGGAGAATGGC
>NW_012112030.1:3056897-3063013 GCF_000951035.1 Colobus angolensis palliatus
ACTATGTTGCCCAGGCTGATCTTGAACTCCTGGCTTCAAGTGATCCTCCTGCCTTGGCCTCCCAAAGTTCTGGGATTACAGGTATGAGCCACCATACCCAGCCAGGAGTTGTATTTTTGTTACTTTCCTTGTCATGAATTTCAGACCTACTCCTTTATCATATTATTTTGGACTTTTACTTCTGAGACTTCCAGTCTGGACCAACCAATCTTCTGGCCTAAAGACAGCTACTTTCACCACAGTCTCTTGGAAACAATGAAGTTTCTTTGTTTACTGATTTTACCTGATGCTGTCATCATCTGAATAGTTACTCCACTGTTAACGAGGTCCCTGAGGCCTTGCCGATTTTGTTGATCCGTATGCCAAAAAAGCCGTGCTACATAGATCACCAGAGTCACACCAGGGTGCTGACTCAAAAACTCTCTAATAGCCTGGGAGCATTCCCAGCAGGGACTCCAGGACAAGAACCAGGTGATGGAGCAGCTGACGGATGAGTGAAAACGTCTTTCTGACGTCAATTTTTCTATAAAATTAACTTCCACGTGATTGGTGGTGTTTTTGCCTGAGCTTCGCCAGATCTTCTGGCTCATGCCCCACTTGATCTCGTAGAGCAGACAGGCCTCTTTACGAAGCTCTCTGGGGTCATAGAAGATGTCAAATTCCCAGGGTTCGATTCTTCTCCTGAAATACAAAAAGCAGCCCATGCTGTCATGCCATATTTAGAGAGATCTTAGAAATCTTTTCCTGCTCCCCTCTTCTTTCTTTCTTTTTTTTTTTTTTTAAGATGGAGTCTCACACTGTTGCCTGGACTGGAGTGCAGTGGGGTGATCTCAGCTCACCACAACCTCTGCCTCCCGGGTTCAAGAGATTTTTCTGCCTCGGCTTCCCAAGTAGCTGGGATTACAGGCTCCTGCCACCATGTCCAGCTAATTTTTTGTATTTTTAGTAGAGACGGGGTTTCACCATGCTGGCCAGGCTGGTCTCCAACTCCTGACCTCGTGATTCGCCCACCTCAGCCTCCCAAAGTGCTGGGATTACAGGCATAAGCCACCGTGCCCAGCCCCTGCTCCCCTCTTCCATCAGGCTGATCTGAGGCATAACATCTTAGGAAACTTCTTTTTCTAGTATATGTCTCAAAGTTATCTGAAGAGGTCTGCTAGAATGATCAGATTTTTTTTCTCACAAACATAGTACACAGGATTTTTCCCCCAGTCACATTATTTGGTGACCACTCTCTAATACCATTGTGTTTCAGTCTTGACTTTGTGTGCTTTGTTTCTCTTTTAAAGTTTCCTTCACTATATTCCAACTTTTTTTTTTTTTTTTTTTGAGACAGGGTCTCTCTAAGCTGACCAGGCTGGTCTTGCCTCCTGGGCTCAAGCTACTCTCCTGCCTCAGCCTCCTGAGTAGCTGAGACTTCAGGTGTGCCCCACCATGCCTAGCTATATTCCAGTTTTTCTCTTTCACACCTAGAGGTGCCATGTTCCAATCCTTATCTTTTCTATTCCTCAAGGGACTCTAACCAGATTTTCCCAAGTGTTGAAGCCCCAAATTGCCAACAAGATTGTATTGTCAAGAACAGACAAAAGAGCAATTTAGCCTCAAGATTCTTCCACATTAGGATTCTATATACCAACTCCTATAAGAAAGAAATTCTAATTGCTCTCAGTGGTATCTTTAGATTTAACACTCTCTATGTCTGAAAGCCGTGACTCAAGGGAAACTCTGAATTGAGCTGCAGACTCCTCTTTGCAATATGGTTAAGTCACAAGCTTATTACATCCTAATAGTTCCCACTCATCCCTGAAGTATCACATTCATTTATTACATAGATCAATCCTTCCACCTATCACTAGATAATATATTCCTTGACATGACTTCCCTGTCATATGTCTGAAAAACGGGCAGACAGTATAAAATGAAGATAAAGTTAAAGTGGCAAATGAGTTTCCCAGGTATTTCACTGATGGCTATAAAAGCATGCGATTTAAAAAGAGAAGAGAAATCGTAAGACAATAACAGATAAGCAAGCTAGAAAATAATTTATTTAAAGCGATCAAAAGACATAAGAGCAAAGATATAAAAAACAATAGCCATAGAAAATGAAGTTGGAAAAGGCAATAATGAAAAAGAAACAAGAAAACTAAAACCAAACCCAAATACATACACACGCACACAAACTGAAGTCAGAGTTTTTTTTTTTTTTTTGAGACGGTCTCAGTCTTTCACCCCGGCTGCAGTACCATGCTGCAATCATAGGTCACGGCAGTCTTGACCTCCTAGGTTCAAGCGATCCTCCCACTCCTGCCTCAGCCTCCTGAGTAGCTGGGACTATAGGTGCATGTGCCACCATGCACAGCTCTTAAACACCCATTGATTCTTGATCGAATTAAATGGGCACTGTGATAGTATTATTCTTACCTCAGAGTGGGGTCACCTGTTGAAGGACCTGTTGACCAAGATATGATTGTGTCAAATAACACTCAAATATCAAATGAGTTGCTAAGGAAAAGTGCTCTATTATTCCAAACCTGCAAATCATCTCAGAAAATGGAATTTGAAGATTCTTTCATGGATTAATTGTATTGGACCAGCTCATTGCACCCAAGAAAAGCAAGATTTTAAGGGCTTTGCCAAAATCTGTTTTCCCAGATGCCCAATCCCAAACAAGGTAGTCTGCCTTAAGGTTTCAACAAAAATGATTAAGCGCAATTAGAGGCTGGGCGCAGTGGCTCATGCCTGTAATCCCAGCACTCTGGGAGGCCCAAGCGGGTGGATCACGTGAGGTCAGGAGTTACCGACCAGCCTAGCAAATATGACAAAACCCTGTCTCTACTAAAAATACAAAAATTAGCCGGGCTTGGTGGCACGTGCCTGTAATCCCAGCTACTCCGGAGGTTGAGGCAGGAGAATCACTTGAACCCAGGAGGTGGCAATTACAGTTAGCTGAGATTGCACCATTGCACTCCAGCCTGGGCGACAGAGCGAGAGAGACTCTGTCTCAAACAAAAGAAGAAGAAGAAAAGTACCAGAAGGAGACAAAAGGTGGTGGGGGCGCCATATCAACCATATCAGAGATGGCGATCAGAGAAGACATCTGTAAAGAGGGACATTAAAGCTGAGACCTGAATGTAAAGTTAGAGAGCAAGACATGTGGACGTTGGGGAAGGGGAGAGGATTCCAAGCACAGGGAACAGCAGGTGCAAATGACCTGCAGTGTGGACCTTGACTTGTTCAACGAAGAGCAAGCAAGACTCAGCCTGGCTGGGTCAGAGTGATCAAGACACGCAGTGGAGGGAGATGGGCAATGGAAGGAGTAAGCCATACGGCCTTACCAGCCCTGGATAGTATGCTAAGTGTAAGAAGCCGTTAGAGAACATGGGGATGATTCAAGGGAAAGTACTGGATTTTAAAGACCTGCGCCCCTCAGGACTCAGAGCCTTGGGGATGTTCCTAGCAAAAAAAATGGGCACTGACAGGCCTGAACCTCTAAGGGTGATTTGGGGAGATTCAGGCAAGAAATTCATCCCACTCTCCTGGCCAAACCTTAACTCGCAGGTGCTACTTTTGAACAAAGAAGAGTCACAGGCTCTGGGAGACACCCCTTTAAACCAGAGCATGCTTTACCCTAGGCTGTGTGTGTGCCTGTTTGTGTGTGTTACTTTTTATGCATCTGCACTGGATGGTAGAGGAGTCGTGGAAAGGACTCTTGGTCATGGCATGGTTTTTTTGTAGATGGAGAGTGGTTCTAGCTGGGGCGAGGAACTAAAGTGAGAAATTAGCCAGATATCTAGGAAATAGGATGAAGTCAGAAAACACTATCCCAAGTGTGACCTGAAGAACAAATCTCTTACTTTTAAAGAAGGAATGGGGAATTTGAGCATTGGGAGGAATTAGGAAGGGGGTGGCTGGCACGTTGGAATGAGCTCTTCTCAGACCTTAGTACAAATTGGGGCCCTTGAACCGGTAATCCACTCCAAGGGGGCCTTACAAAAACAGAGGCCGTATCATAGAAAAAAGGCATATTGATGATGGGAAGACACTTTCTCTGAAGGAGCTGAAGCAGCAGTGAGAAGTTCAGAAAGGGACAGTGAGATACATGCTGTGTCTACAATATTATTCCTGGGGTGCAAAGACGAGGATACCAGCCACATGACTGGGGATGGTTTGAGGTATAGAACACACCACCTTCATAAGAAAAGTCCAGGGAAGGTAGTAGATGCTATAGTTAAATAATGTGTTAGGTCTTTCCCCCAGTATGCCACTTAAAAAAGAATTCTTTTTCTTTTTTTTTTTCTTGAGATGGAATTTCCCTCTTGTTGCCCAGGCTGGAGTGCAATGGTGCAATCTCGGCTCACTGCAACCTCCACCTCCCAGGTTCAAGTGATTCTCCTGCCTCGGCCTCCCAAGTAGCGGGATTACAGGCATGCACCACCACGCCCGGCTAATTTTGTATTTTTAGTAGAGACATTGTTTCTCCATGTTGGTCAGGCTGGTCTCGAGCTCCCTACCTCAGGCGATCCACCTGCCTTGGCCTCCCAAAGTGCTGGGATTACAGGCTACCATGCCCGAACTTAAAAAAGAATTCTAATAGATGGGAAACATAATGGAGAAAATAAATTGTTACTTGAATTCCAAACTGATATCTATATTACCTCCTGCCCCATCACTCACACTATTGCAATAGTCTTCTAACCGGTCTCCTTGCTTCCAGTCCAAAACCCATCACAAGTAAATGTGTCTAAAGCACTATTTTAGTCATATCTCTGTGCTATTCATAAATTCTCCAAAGATACTCCCTCTACCGTAAAGAAAAACTTTCATTCCTTGAACCTAGCATTGAAAGTCCTCTATAGTATAACAACACTTCAAATTTGCTTTCTAGTCTTACTGCAAATTGTTTACATAAATTGTTTTGTAGCCTAACCAGTTTATTCATTGTGTTTCAGACACAAGTCTCTGTTAAAGCTTTTAAATTCTGTTTATCAATAGGATTCAATCAACCTGCAATCTCCTCTTCTTTGTCGATCCAACGTCTGCCCTTCTGGCCCGGCATGGTGGCTTATGCCTGTAATCCCAGTACTTCGGGAGGCCAAGGCTAGTGGATCACTTGAGCCCAGGAGTTCAAGACCAGCCTGAGCAATAAAGCAAAATCTCATCTCTACAAAAAAATTGGCAGGGCCTGGTGACCCATGCCTGTTGTCCCAGCTACCCAGGAAGCTGAGGCGGGAGGATCTCTTGAGCCCAGGAGGTCAAGACAGCAGTGAGCAGTGATCACACCACTGTACTCCAGCCTGGGCAACAGGGCGAGTCTAGAAAAAAAAAAAAAAAAAAATTGATCAGGCATGGTGGTGGCTCATGCCTGTATTCCTAGTACTTTGAGAGACCAAGGATGGAGAATTGCTTGAGCCCAGGAGTTCAAGACCAGCCTGGGAAAAGTAGTGAACCCGCCCCCTAGTCTCTAAAAATAAAATAAAATAAAAAAATGTTTAGGTCTACACTTCTCTTAGAATCCAGTTCAAATCCTACCTCGGTTGAAATTATTTCCCTCAGCCTGAAGTGTTCTTCCTCTCCCATGCATTTTTCTAACACTTACTGGGCACTAATTTATCAATTAGTTATTGTCAATTCATTTATCAATTAACACATTGTTCTCATGCTGTCACATCTGTTGTTTCCTTAAACTGTTATTTAAACAGTTGTACTTTTACTTAACTTTTTTTTTGTTTTTGTGAGACAGAGTCTTGCTCTGTTGCCCAGACTGGAGTGCAATGGCATGATCTCAGGTCACTGCAACCTCCACCTCCTGGGTTCAAGCGACCCTCCTGCCTCAGCCTCCAGAGTAGCTAGGACTACAGGCATGCGTCACTATGACTGGCTAATTTTTGTATTTTTAGTACAAATAGGATTTCACCATGTTGGCCAGGCTGGTCTCGAACCCTGAGCCTCAAGTGATCCACCCTCCTTGGACTCCCAAAGTGCTGGGATTACAGGTGTGAGCCACAGCGCCCAGCTACTTAATTTTTTTTTTTGAGGCAGAGTCTCGCTCTGTCGCCCGGACTGGAGTGCAGTGGCCGGATCTCAGCTCACTGCAAGCTCCGCCTCCCGGGTTTACG
>NW_012112030.1:3065083-3065619 GCF_000951035.1 Colobus angolensis palliatus
ATTACAGGCATCCACCACCACGCCCAGATAATTTTTATATTTTTAGTAGAGACAGGGTTTCTCCATGTTGGCCATGCTGGTCTCAAACTCCTGACCGAGGGTGATCCACCCTCCTCAGCTTCCCAAAGTGCTAGGATTATAGGCGTGAGCCACCTCGCCCGGCTACTTCTGCTTTTTTATCCCCCTTGAAATATCCTTCCCTATGCCATTGCTCTCTGTTGCCTGAACCCTGGGTCAAGTTCAAGCCAAAAATTCCTCTGAGTCTCAGCACCTACTCCTAGAATTGAGGTCACTTTCTCAAGGCCTAAGTCTCCCTTTAGTGTCTCAAATCTAGAACCCCTGAACTTTGAATCTCAAGGCCCCATGAACCTGAAACCTGAATCCTACATGCAAGACTTTACTTAGTTATGAAAGTCAGTCTGGAGCCTCCATGAGATAAAGCAGGTGTTTGGACGGGGACAGACCAGTGTTTTGAAAAAGGGGCAGAAATCCCACATCATCAATAGAGGCCCTTCAGAGACCAAATTTTTCTTTTC
>NW_012112030.1:3072654-3074145 GCF_000951035.1 Colobus angolensis palliatus
AAAAAAAAAAAGAAAAGAAAACTTGGAAATATGACATATGATAGGCTATCATGTGGTTAATTATTTGTAAGTGAGGTCAAAGATAATCAAGTATGAAATGTAGCTATTCAGTTTAAGTCTGTCCTGCACCTGGAAATTTATGAATTTTGAAAAATGTATATATACACTTATGTAACTGCTCCAGTCAAGATATTTAAAATTCCCATCGCCCCAAAAGTTCTTTTTTTTTTAAGGCAGGGTCTTGCTCTATTGCCCAGGCTGGAGTGCAGTGGCTCAACCTTGGCTCACTGTAGCCTCAGCACCCCAGGTTCAAGCCATTCTCATGTCTCAGCCTCTCAAGTAGCTGGGATTACAGAGATGCACCACCATGTCTGGCTAATTTTTGTACTTTCAGTAGAGATGAGGTTTCACCATGTTGGCCAGGCTGGTCTCAAACTCCTGACCTCAAGTGATCCACCCACCTCGGCCTCCCAAAGTGCTGGAATTACAGGCGTGACCCACCGCGCCCGGCCAACTCCTTCTTTTTTAATTGATTTTATTTTTTATAAGGACAAGGTCTCACTATATTGCCCAAGCTGGTCTTGAACTCCTGGATTCAAGAAATCCTCCTGCCTTGGCCTCCCCAAAGTTCTGGGATTATAGGTGTGAGCCACTACACCCAGCTACACTTAACTGAAGAAAATGCCAATTTGTTGTTACCAGTTTCCATTTTCATCAGGTGTGTAAGAGTACAACCTCATCAGCACTTAGTAATGTCAGCCCTGTTAGTTACAATCATATTTGTGAGTGTGTGATCATCTGGGCTGCTGCGTGCATGATGGACCATAGAGGGTCAAAAGAAGGAGGCAGGGAGAACAGCGTGGGACTGTTGGAGTCATCCCAGGAATGGCAGAGGTGTCTGGGACTAGGATCTGGGAGTGGAGATAATGAGATGTATTCAAAATTGGGATATATTCAGAGGCAGATGGGTTGGCACATGGGAGGGATAGAGAATAAGGGTGACTCCTAGGTTTGGGATCTTAGTAACTGAGGGATGGGTGAGCTTGAATTCAGTGATCGTGTGTTTGCACAGTAATTTTTTTTTTTTTTTTTAAGACGGAGTTTCTCATCACCCAGGCTGGAGTGCAATGGCGCGATCTCAGCTCACTGCAACCTCTGCCATTCAGACTCAAGCGATTCTCCTGCCTCAGCCTCTTGAGTAGCTGGGATTACAGGAGCCCACCATATTTTCATATTTTTATGAAATGAAAATTTTTATGAAAATATTCAATTTTTATGAAATTATGGCTAATTTTCATATTTTTAGTAGAGATAGGTTCTCACCATATTGGCCAGGCTGGTCTCAAACTCCTGACCTCAGGCAACCCACCTGCCTCGGCCTCCCAAAGTGCTGGGATTACAGGCGTGAGCCACCGTGCCCAGCTATAGTAAGTCTTACAATCAGATAGTATAAATCCTGATTTTTCCAATTTTTTTTTTTTTTTTTTTTTT
>NW_012112030.1:3074440-3082694 GCF_000951035.1 Colobus angolensis palliatus
TAGCCAGGATGGTCTCGATCTCCTGACCTCGTGATCCGCCCATCTCGGCCTCCCAAAGTGCTGGGATTACAGGCTTGAGCCACCACGCCCGGCCTTTTCCAAATTTTTAAAGCGGCTTTGGAAGAATAAATGTTAGTTTGCTAATTTCTACAGCTATGCCTATGGAAATTTTGATTGCCATTGTGTCAAATTTATAGGTCAACTTGGACAGAATTGAAACATAAACAATAAAAGGGCTTCCAAATCACAAATATGGTGTATTTCTCCAGTTATTTAGGTCTTCTTTCATTTCATTTAGCGATGTTTTATAATTTTTAGTGTATAAGTCTTACACATAGTTTATTAAGTATAGTCCTTAATATTTGATTGTTTTTGTTGTGATTGTAAATGGTATTGGTTCCTTTTTTTAACTTTTAAGTTCAGGGGTACAAGCGCAGGTTTATTGTAATGCATAGGTAAACTTGTGTCGTGGGGGTTTGTTGTACAGGTTATTTCATCACCCAGGTATTAAGCTTCGTACCCATTAGTTATTTTTCCTGATCCCGTGCTTCCTCCCACCCTCCACCCTCTGAAAGTCCCCATTGTGTGTTGGTATTGGTTCTTAAATTTCATTTTCTGACTCTTTGTTGATAGTGTATAGAAATAGAATTGAGTTTGTATACTGACCTTTTAACCTGTGATCTTGCTAAATTTATTTATTTATTTATTTATTATTTTTACTTTTTGTTTTGTTTTGTTTTGAGACAGGGTCTCACTCTATCACCCAGGCTGGAGTGCAGTGGCACTGCAACCTCTGCCTCTTGGGTTCAAGCGATTCTTGTGCCTCAGCCTCCTGAGTAGTTGGGATTACAGGCCTCCGACACCATGGCTGACTATTTTCGTATTTTTAGTAGAGACGGGGTTTCAACATGTTGACCAGCTGTTTTCAGACTCCTGACCTCAGGTGATCCCCCTGCCTTGGCCTTCCAAGGTGCTAGAAGTACAGGCGTGAGCCACTGCACCCGGCTTAAATTCATTTATTTTGAGTAGGTTTTTTTGTAGATTCCTTAGCATTTTCCAGGCATGTGGTTATGTTGTCTTCATTTAAAGACAGTTTCACAGGCCGGGCACAGTGTCTCACACCTGTAATCCCAGCACCTTAAGGCAGGTGGATCATCTGAGGTCGGGAGTTCGAGACCAGCCTAACCAACATGGTGAAACCCCATCTCTACTAAAAATGCAAAAATTAGCCAGGCCCGGTGGTGTGTGCCTGTAATCCCAGCTACTCGGGAAGCTGTGGCAAGAGAATCACTTGAACCCAGGAGGCAGAGGTTGCGGTGAGCCGAGATCAAGCCACAATACTCCAGCCTGGGCAACAAGAGTGAAACTTCGTTTCCAAAAAAAAATACAGTTATACTTGTTCCTTTTCAACATGTATGCCATTTTATTTCTTCTTGTTGCCTTAGTGGAGTCACTAAAAACTCTAGTGAAATGTTCCATAGAGAAGGTATGAGTGAACATCCTTGCCTAGTTTTCAATCTCAGTGGACTGTTCCGTTATTCACCATTAAACATGATGTTAGCTGTAGGTTTTTCATAGATGCCCTTTATCAGAAATAAAGCTCCCTTCTATTTCTATTTTGTTGAGAATCTTCATCATGAATGGGTGTGGTTTTTTGTTTGTTTGTTTTCTTTTGTTTTTCAGACAGAATCTTGCTCTATCACCCAGGCTGGAGTGCAGTGGCACATTCTAGGCTCACTGCAACCTCGGGATCCCAGGTTCAAGCGATTCTCCTGCTTCAGCCTGGAGAGTAGCTGAGATTACAGGTGCCCGCCAACACACCCAGTTAATTTTTGTATTTTTAGTAGAGATGAGATTTCGCCATGTTGGCCAGACTGGTCTAGAACTCCTGACCTCAGGTTATCCACCCACTTTGGCCTCCCAAAGTGCTGGGATTACAGACGTGAGCCACTGCGCCGGCCGGGTGTGGATTTTATCATATGATTTTTTTTTAGCGTCTATTGGGATGATTTATACGATTTTCCCCTTTGTTAATATTGAATTATCACATAATATTCTCATCATTCTTTTTATTTTATCGATATTTGCAGTTATATTGCCTTTCTCTCTCTTAATCTTGATTTTTTTTTCCCCTCTCTCTCTCTCTTTTTATCTCTTGAAGCATACGCGGCCAAGCGCAGTGGCTCACGCCTGTAATCCGAGCACTTTCGGAGGCCGAGGCGGGTGGGTCACCTGAGGTCAGGGCAGCCTGGCCAACATGGCGAAACCCCATCTCTACCAAAAATACAAAAATTAGCCAGGCGTGGTGGCACATGCCTGTAATCCCAGCTACTCGAGGCTGAGGCAGGAGAATCTCTTGAACTCGGAAGGCAGAGGATGCAGTGAGCCGAGATCATGCCACTGCACTCCAGCCTGGGCGATAGAGTGAGATTCCATCTTAAAAAAAAAAAAGGCCGGGCGCGGTAGCTCAAGCCTGTAATCCCAGCACTTTGGGAGGCCGAGACGGGCGGATCACGAGGTCAGGAGATCGAGACCATCCTGGCTAACACGGTGAAACCCCGTCTCTACTAAAAATACAAAAACTAGCCGGGCGAGGTGGCGGGCGCCTGTAGTCCCAGCTACTCCGGAGGCTGAGGCAGGAGAATGGCGTAAACCCGGGAGGCGGAGCTTGCAGTGAGCTGAGATCCGGCCACTGCACTCCAGCCCGGGCGACAAAAGCGAACTAAAAAAAAAAAAAAAACAAAAAAAGAAAAAAAAGAAAGAGTTGGAGTGGGAAATAGGTTCCTTAAAAGGAATTGAATATCGCAAAAGAGTTCATGTGTGCTCACACACACACAATTATAAACAGAGACAAAGGGAAAAATACCTGACTCAAGAGGAGTGTGCTTTTCATCATCCCATGGCTTATCCATGAAGCCACTGAAATTATATGCAAAATAGTTTGCGTTTATGTGCATTATTTTCTGGGGGAGATTGTCTTTTTTTTGTTGTTGTTGTTTTGTTTTGTTTTTTGTTTTTTTTTTTTTTTGAGGCGGAGTCTCGCTCTGTCGCCCGGACTGGAGTGCAGTGGCCGGATCTCAGCTCACTGCAAGCTCCGTCTCTGGGGGAGATTGTCTACATGTTTTATCAGGTTCTTAATGGGTCCTTCAATCCCCCAGACGAAAGGAACCATGTTTTCATAGATTTGCTTTTCCCCATTTAAGTCAGCAGAGGGCAGAAAAACAATAGAATTAGCAGAGCCAAAAACAATACAGAAATTGCTAAAACTCCTTGAGTCTCTCTCAGTTTCTGCCATCTGTTTCCTGCCTTTGCTCTAGATCAAATTCCCTGGCATCTCCCTCTGTCTGAATAACCATATCAAGATAAGCAGCCCTTCTTCTTCTTCTTCTTCTTTTTTTTTTTTTTGAGATGAAGTCTTGCTCTGTCACCCAGGCTGGAGTGCAATGGCACCATCTCGGCTCACTGCAACCTCCACATCCTGAGTTCAAGCAATTCTCCTGCCTCAGCCTCCCGAGTAGCTGGGACTACAGGAGCCCGCCACCACGCCTGGCTAATTTTTGTATGTTTAGTAGGGATAGGATTTCACCATGTTGGTCAGGCTAGTCTCGAACTCCTGACCTCAGGTGACCCATCCCCCTTGGCCTCCCAAAGTGCTGGGATTAGAAGCGTGAGCCACCACGTCCTACCTCTTCTTATATTTAGTTGGACTAAGTCTTTAATTTGCATTTTTCTTTTTTAAAATCATCATTCCAGAAGAATTTATCTTCTCATTTCTGTTTACACCTGTGGTAGTTAACATATTCTCTTTCACAACAGATACTGTTTTAATTACTATTGTTTCAGGAGACCTTGAACAATTACCCCACGAGGAGCCTAAAGCTCCCATATCACTTACCACATAATTATTACGTATGATTTACTTTTCGAAAGATGAAAAATAGGTCTGGGCCCGGTGGCTCGCAGTTGTAATCCCAGCACTTTGGGACGCCGAGGCTAGTGGATCACTTCAGGTCAGGAGTTCCAGACCAGCCTGGCCAACAAGGCGAAACCCTGTCATCACTAAAAATACAATAATTAGCTCGATGTGGTGCCATGCCTGTAATCCCAGCTACTCGGGAGGCTGAGGTTCGAGAATCGCTTGAACCCGGGAGGCAGAGGTTGCAGTGAGCCAAGATCAAGCCACTGCACTCCAGCCTGGGCAACAGAGTGAGACTCTGTCTCAAAACAAAGGAGGAGGAGGAGCAGGAAATAGTTTGTGGCTAAAACAATTCTCAATTAAGTTTCACTATCTCAGAAAGATAAATATTCCATTATCGCAACAGGGTAAAATGATGGCAGTGATAAATTTTTGCTCAGAAAGAATTACCCCTACTCTTGCTGTTTAATGCTTTTTGTTATTATAAGAGAGAAGAATCTATCTGTCCATTAAGCCCACTTGAATATATATATATATATATATATATGTATGTATGCATGTGTGTGGTACATATGTATGTCTGTGTGATATACATGTTCTTTTTCTTTCTTTTTTTTTTTTTTTTTGAGACTGCTCTGTTTTCTAGGCTGGAGTGCAGTGGTGCAATCACAGCTCACTGCAGCCTTCGACTCCCGAGCTCAAGTGATCCTACCATCTCAGATGCGGCTGCAGCTTAGGACTACAGGGCCTGCCACCACGCCCGACTAATTTTTTTTTTTTTTTGGTAGAGATGGGATCTCCCTGTGTTGCCCAGGCTAGTCTCAAACTCATGGGCGCAAGAGATCCTTGTGCCTCAGCCTTTCAAAGTGCTGGGATTACAGGCATGAGCCGCTGTGCCCGGACCTGAAGGAATGCATTTACGTTTGCATGTACTGAAGAAAACCCAGAGCTAAACAGTAGCTGAAGTGGTCAAAATAGATTTTATTCAGGACGATTGCAATAGGGGAAAAGGGGCCTAGTTTAGAATGGGCTTAATTCCAAATACAACAAGGAAAAATTGGTATGAAAGTATGAAGTGCCAAGGACCAGTAATTTTCCAGTCTCTGACGGAAAACTTTTATCTCTGATGGAAAATTACTACGAAAAAACATTAGGAGTAAAGGGGGAGTCTGGCTAAATCAACCTAACAGAATTCTTGCTGAATACAGGCCAAGGTGATCAGACATCACCTGGGGGCAATGCAGGATGAGGAATTTGGTCACTTAATGACGGTGATCTTATATCAAGGTTGGGAATTCTTGCCAGAACTGAACAAAGAAGTCCAAGGTCAGGCTGAGTAGAAAAGCAAGCTCAGAAGAGCCCGACCAAAGTCTGGTCCGGGAGAAAATCTCGGCATGTGCAATCACTGACAATGATTTCTACCCTACAAAAAGTGGAAAAAAACAACAGAACATACCCCTTTCCTGTTGAAACAGGTGCCTGTTTTCAGTCAAAATTCTTGTCAAAAGTCAACAGATTCAGATCTTTAAAGACACACGCTCCAGATATTCCACTCAAAAGCAAAGCACAGAAACCACTGCGATAAGAGTTGAAGTGCTCAACATCATTTTGAGGAGACAATAAAATGTTGAGAAAACAATCCTGCAACAACCCCTGGTGTACTGATGTTTATGCTCCATTGCTTTTTTGTTTTATGTAATTTTGATTTTTTCATTTTTAATTATTATTATTTGGAGATAGGGCGTCCCTCTGTCACCCAAGCTGTAGTGCAGTGGCATGATCTCAGCTCACTGCAACCTCCGCTGCCCAGTCTCAAGTAATGCTCCCGCCTCAGCCTCCCAAATAGCTGGGGCCACAGGCCCGCTTTACCACACCCAGCAATTTTTTTTTTCTTTTCTTTCTTTCTTTCTTTTTTTTTTTTTTTTGTAGAGATGGGGTTTTACCATGTTGCCCAGACTGGTTTCGAACTCCTGACCTCAAGTGAACTGCCCACGTCGGCCTCCCAAAGTGCTGGGATTATAGGCATGAGCCTATACGAGTCCCTTCATCTCATAAAAATGAATCCCTTCATTTTAAATTTTTTAGGGATTTTAATTTCTTGCTACGTTGCCTAGGATGGAGTGGAGCTCCTGGCATTAAGTGATTCTCCCCTCTCAGTCTCCTGAGTAGCTGAGTGCACGTCACTGAGCCTGGTTTTATTTATTTATTTATTTGTTTATTTATTTATTTTAGGCTAGTCAAGTGAAGCAGCGGGAGTGGATAAGGAGCAAAGATTGTTTTATTTTAAAAGAAAAATTGCCAGGTGCGGTGGCTCACACTTGTAATCCCAGCACTTTGGGAGGCCAAGGTGGGTGGATCACGAGGTCAGGAGTTCAAGACTAGCCTGACCAACATGGTGAAACCCCATCTCTAATAAAAATATAAAAATTAGCTGGGCGTGGTGGCATGTGCCTGTAATCTCAGCTACTCAGGAGGCTGACACAGGAGAATCACTTGAACCCGGGAGGTGGAGGTTGCAGTGAGCTGAGATCGTGCCACTGCACCCCAGCCTCGGCAACAGAGTGAGACACCGTCCCCCCCCCAAAAAAAAAGAAGAAAAAGAAAACAAAAAAAGAAACAAAAATTAAACCCGGTCTGATTTGAGGAAGTACAATTTTACGATAAACCACTACTCAAAGGCAGAATCTGTATCTTATTTTTTTTTCTCCCTTTCAAGGTGATGAGGCTCAGGACATGCTACCCCAAAATACAGCACCTTGGTATTTGAGGAAACAGAAGCCTGAAAGTCTCTTTCACTTTCTCCTGCCCTTCTTCTTAAAGCAGGCCATGAAAGAATTCTCTGCCCTTCCTCTGCATAAGACCTTCATTCTAGATATATCCTCTCTATACCCAAAGAAAAGGAACATCTTTATCCTTAAAGACACAGAGGCACTAAGAAGAATCTGAACAAACAGGCCTTGCTAAGTTCTCCTCCAGTTCCTTTGTTTGTTTGTTTTTGGAGGTGGGGGTCTCACCACATTGCCTAAGCTGGTCAAGCTGGTCTTGAACTCCTGGATTAAAGTGACCCTCATGTCTTGGCCCCCCAAGCAGCAAGGACTACAGGCTCACACAACAGTGCCCAGCCATTCCCAGTATGTTACCATTAGATCAGACTCCCTGTGTCCAATCAGACTTCTGCACAACTGTCCACCCCTTTGTCAGACTTAACACAAGTTTCCCTGTTTCTTTAAGTCTTCATTTCTGAAGATTCTCTTTTCACTAAAACTTAAATAAATTTGATTGCTTTTCAATCTCCACTCACTGCAGTACCTCCACTTCCTGGGTTTAAGCGATTCTCCTGCGTCAGCCTCCTGAGTAGCTGGGGCTACAGGCGCATGCCACCATGCCTGGCTAATTTTTGTATTTTTAGTGGAGACGGGGCTTCACCATGTTGGCCAGGATGGTCTCAGTTCCTGACCTCATGATCTGCCCACCTCGGCCTCCCAAAGTGCTGAGATTACGGGTGTGAGCCACCATGCCCGACCAATCCTTCTTTTCTCACGTTATATGTGCCTCAGTCATGAATTTAGCAATGGGTAAAGAAAGAAATCTCTTTCCCCCCACAAAGGCATTCAGTAAATGTGAAATTGAATAGAAATAAGTTAAATTGATGGTAAAAATTCCTGCCATTAAATAAAATCATGAGTCTTAAAATGTTCTGAAATAGCTGTGCTGTACACACATGCTTAATTTACTTAAATTTTGGAATAAAGAGTCCTATCTTGCCCCAATCTGCCCAAATTACAGCCTATAACTTGGCCTGCATACTCTGGCCATGGGTGCATACTCTGCCTATTGTAGACTGGTCTGATGAACATGAAGATTCTAGTAGAGAAATAGAATAATGTGGATCCCAAAACCATGAAGGCAGTTATGCATGCATTTCTTTAGTTTTAGGCATGGTAATGACCTCAGGAGATAATCTGATTCATTCAGGAACAGAACAAACCAGCAAACCACAGAACAACTGGAAAAAGGCAGTAGCCACTATTCTTTTTTTTTTTTGAGATGGAGTTTCACTCTAGTTGCCCAGGCTGGCACGATCTCGGCTCACTGCAACCTCCGCCTCCTGGGTTCAAGCTATTCTCCTGCCTCAGCCTCCCGAGTAGCTGGGATTACAGGCGTGAGCCACCACGCCCGGCTAATTTTGTTTTTGTTTTTGTTTTTTTGAGACAGAGTCTCGCTCTGGCCCAGGCTGGAGAGCAGTGGCGCCAACTCGGCTCACTGCAAGCTTCGCCTCCTGGGTTCACACCATTCTCCTGCCTCAGCCTCCTGAGTAGCTGGGGCTACAGGTGCCTG
>NW_012112030.1:3083460-3087051 GCF_000951035.1 Colobus angolensis palliatus
GTGGCACATACTTGTAATCCCAGCTACTCGGGAGGCTGAGGCAGGAGAATTGCTTGAACCTGGGAGGCAGAAGTTGCTGTGAGCCAAGATCATGCCATTGCACTCCAGCCTGGGCAACAAGAGCAAAACTCCGTCTCAAACAAACAAAAAACTTAGCCGGGCATGGTGGCCTGTGCCTATAATGCCAGCTACTCGGGAGGCTGAGACAGGATAATCGACTGAACCCAGCGGGTGGAGGCTGCAGACAGCTGAGATGGTGCCGCTATACACCAGCCTGGATGACAAAGTGAAACCCTGTCTCAAAATTTTTCTTCTCTTTTCTTTTTTTTTTTTGAGACAGAGTTTCACTCTTGTTGCCCAGGCTGGAGTGCAATGGCACGATCTCAGCTCACCGCAACCTCTACCTCCCAGGTTCAAGTGATTGTCCTGCCTCAGCCTCCCAAGTAGCTGAGATTACAGGCATGGGCCACCACGCCCAGCTAATTTTTTGTATTTTTAGTAGAGACAGGGTTTCACCATGTTAGCCAGGATGGTCTCGATCTCCCGACCTCAGGTGATCTGCCCACCTCAGCCTCCCAAAGTGCTGGGATTACAGGCATGAGCCATCGCACCCAGCCCTTAAAATAAAATAAAATAAAATAGTATGTACAATGTGATCTGCACTATAGGAATCAAATGGAACACCAACAAAAGACCAGAAGGGGGCTAGTCTAACTAGGGCTGGGCGCAGTGGCTTTCACCTGCAATCTCAGCACTTTGGGAGGCCGAGGCTTCCTTTAAAAAAATTATTTTTTTTTTTGAGATGGAGTCTTGCTCTGTAGCCAGGCTGGAGTGCACTGGCACGATCTCAGCTCACTGCAACCTGTCTCCAGGGTTCAAGCGATTCCCCTGTCTCTGCCTCCCAAGTAGCTGGGACTACAGGCAAGCACCACCACACCCGGCTAATTTTTTTCTATTTTGGTAGAAACGGGGTTTCACCATGTTGGCCAAGATGGTCTCGATCTCCTGCCCTCACAATCCGCCTGCCTCAGCCTCTCAAAGTGCTGGGATTACAGGCATGAGCCACCGCACCCGATCTAAAAATTTTTTAATGTAACACTATTAGCATATCAGATCTGCCAGGGAGAGCCAGGGAGAGTTGCTGACCTTAGGAAAATGTGTTAGCTTCTCTAAACCTCAGCTTCTTTGTCTATAAAGCATAAATAACAATGCTTCCCTCAAAGAACAGTGAAATGTTTGTAAAGTAACACGTAGGATAATGCCTGCCCATAATTGGCCATCAGTAAATGCCAGTGTCCATACTCATATGCGTAATGACTATGTTAGAACAGAAATTAACCACGATTATTAGGGCTCCAGTGTGTGTGTGTGTGTGTGTCTGTGTCTGTGTCTGTGTGCACGCACATGCAAGTATGGGCATCATTAATTATACTGGGTTTTCCAGGAAGACGAATTATAAACACAGGTATATTGACATTTCCGATCTAAGTGGTCATAAACCAGATAGGCAGTTTTATTAGAAGATTTCCCCTAAGAACACTCCTTCTATTCCCATTTCTGACATCCTACCCACACCCACATTCATCGACTACCATGTCTTCATAATGTCGTAGAATGACATTGTCATTATTGTCCTGGTAGAGCATGGAAATGGGAGACAGCTTGGTGGGGACACACACAGCCTGGGGGATGTCTGGGTCAACTGCGTGCATCAGGGCTTGCATGAAAGCATAATTGGAGCTGTTGAGAGAGATGGTCAGTGAGAAGGGACACTCTCCATGGCAGTAATTTGCCATGAACCCCTTGGGGGCAATGATCCACTTGTGCCAACCCAGGTCCTGGAAGTTAATGAATAGCTGGTGACGGTGGCAGAGGTTCTTACAAGAAACCTTGGGGACAGGGATGGCTGCTCTCCTTTTCCGAGAAGGGTGGCACTCATCAGGGTTGAGGGCCACCACCAGCAGGGAAGCATGAAGGGAGCGTCTCAGTCTGGCACAGGTGTCCTCAGGCTGAAAATTCACCCCGGAGTCTCTGTCTTCTTTGACCAGTATCTCCAGGAATAAGCCGAAGTTTTTCTGGGGGTTGTCATTCCAATCCTTAGCTACATCCAGCAGGTTGAAGTGAACAGCACCTTGTGGCCATGGGACTGATCGCAACACAAACATTTTACCTGGCTTAGGGGTGGTCTGGCCCCACACATGAGGCTCTTGAACCAGGAACAGAGCCAGTTCCAGCTCTGGTCCCAGGTTATAGTAAGAATTGGGCCCCAAGTCCAGGCCCAGCTGGGCCAGTGTCAACTGTTCTCTTTCTTTGATGGCAGACAGGTTAAAGTAGAGGAGCTTTTGCAGGCAGGAGGAAGCTTGGGAAAATTTCTTTGGGTAAAGAAAGAAACCTAGATGGGAAAAGAGACATGTCAGAGTCATAATAATACATTTTAGTTCATATCCACCTATATGATATAAATGTCAGATATCCACATACACAATATAACGGCAGGGAAGAGCCCAAGCCCTATCATTTCGAAGCGTTTGTTTCTCTATTCCTGAAAGCCAGAGGTTCTTATCTTCACATCCACAGGTTCCCAGAGATTCCTGGAGGAAATGTAGAGGGTGCACGAATTTAGATGGGAAAAATAATTACATCATTATTTCCGCTAAAGTAAAGGAAATTTAGCATTTCCTTCATTATGAATATAGGCAACAAATCTCAGTAATATCATCAGGGCCTATGACATTGTTATCAATAATAATCATAGGTGTGTTCATACATTTAGCTGTTGCAAATAACTGAAAACATTTACGGAGGCCAGGCAAGTGGCTTATGCCTGTAATCCCAGCACATTGGGAGGCTGAGATGGGAGATTTGCTTGAGGCTAGGAATTTGAGACCATCCTGGGCAACATAGTGAGACTCCATCTCTACAAAAAATAAATAAATGAAAGAAAAGAAAAAGAAAAAAAACACTTATGCTAACACTATGCTGAAATTTATGGTAGCTATAGGTATAGTCACCTCCCTAGATCTTGTTATGTATTACATTGATAAAACATTATATACATTACTATATATACATTTGTTTTTAAATATTTTTAAAATATATTTCAATACTTAATTGGTTTCTTTTGAAATCCTAAATATTTTACTTCAGGCACTTAAACCATTATTCTGAGAAAGAGTCAATAGACTGGGCCAGGCGTGGTGGCTCACACCTGTAATCCCAGCACTCTAGGAGGCCCAGACGGGCAGATAACCTGAAGTCAGGAGACCAGACTGACCAACATGGAGAAACCCTATCTCTACTAAAAATACAAAAAAATTAGTCAGGCATGGTGGCACATGCCTGTAATCCCAGCTACTCGGGAGGCTGAGGCAGCAGAAGAATCGCTTGAATTTGGGAGGCAGAGGTTGTGGTGAGCTGATATCACACCAGTGTACTCCAGCCTGGGCAATAAGAGCAAAACTCCGTCTCAATTAAAAAAAAAAAAAAAAAAAAAAAAAACCTACACTGTCAGATGGTGTTGGCCAAAGTCCAATCATTTAGATTGGCTTTACTTTTTTTTTTTTCTGAGATGGAGTCTTGCTCTGTCACCCA
>NW_012112030.1:3088271-3093995 GCF_000951035.1 Colobus angolensis palliatus
ACCCAGCTAATTTTTTGTATTTTTATAGAGACGGGGTTTCACCGCGTTAGCCAGGATGGTCTCGATCTCCTGACCTTGTGATCCGCCCGCCTCGGCCTCCCAGAGTGCTGGGATTACAGGCGTGCGCCACTGCGCCCGGCCATGCCTCTTCATTCTCAAGCGTCATTCAAAACGTAACAAAATTTGGCTGGGCAAGGTGGCTCATGCCTGTAATCCCAGCACTTTGGGAGGTCAAGGCAGGCCATTGCCTGAGCTCAGAAGTTAGAGACCAGCCTCATGGCGAGACCTCATCGCTATAAAAAAATACAAAAATCAGCCTGGTGTGGTTGTGCGCACCTGTAGCCTGTAGTCCCAACTACTCTACTCGGTAGGCTGAGGTGGGAAGATCACTTGAGCCCAGGAGGTGGAGGCTGCAGTGAGCTGACATTGTGCCACTGCACTCCAGCCTGGGTGACACAGCAAGACCTGTCTCGAGGAACAAAAAAAGAGAGAGGAAGAGGAAGAAGAAAAGCCTGAAGTACTTGACCAGGCAAATTCTGAGGGAGTACTTCAGGTAGCCTGGATATAGCACGTTTGAAGATGAGCCAAGAATGCATGCTCTAGGAGGAATAGACTACTCTGAGCTTAGAGTTGACTGTGCAAGCAGAAGTTGTAAAAGGTGAGACTGGGGAAGTAAGCAGCAGGGTCAGAACAGGCAGGGCACGGTGGGTCAACTCCTGCAGAATTCTGCAGACGACAATTTTACGTGGAGGAGCAGTATGACTCAATATGCATTTTTAAAAGGTAATTCTGGGCTGGGTGCGATGGCTCAGGCCTGTAATCCCAGCACTTTGGGAGGCTGAGGCAGGCAGATCACCTGAAGTCAGGAGTTCGAGACCAGCTTGGCCAACTTATAGTAAAACCCTGTCTCTACTAAAAAATTAGCTGGGCGTGGTGGCACACGTCTGTAATCCCAGCTACTTGGGAAGCTGAGGCAGAAGAATCGTTTGAACCCAGGAAGCGGAGGTTGCAGTGAGCTGAGATCGTGCCACTCTACTCCAGCCTGGGAGACAGAGTGAGACTCTCAAAAAAAAGCAAACTTTATTTTGTATTCTCAAGGCCATACACAGTTTCTGGCTCACCATAGGTATCCAATAAGTGCTTCTTGGACAAATAAATATTCAAATCTCCTCTCCAGTTGCTGTAAAACTAACCAAGGCTCTAAATTCTGCATCTGAAACACCTGGGAGGCTGTATAGACATGCAGATTCTCAACACCCATTTCAGACTTTGAATAAGAATTGGGTGGGGAGAACAAGGGGCAGGAGCGGAGTTGGAGGATCTACTGTTAATGGAAGACCTAAGTTATCTGGTGGGTGGTCAGTTTGGGAAAGTATTGGATGCCACTCACTGGGATCCTTTTAAAAAAGGATATGACAACTGTATATGTTATTACTCTCTATTCACAAATCTAGAATAACCTTTGCCACCCAACAAGAGTAGCCAGGAGGTGCAAATAAGGGAAGCAGGAGTCCTGGGCAAACCAACCTCAAAATTTTCATACCCTGCTTGCCACACAGAAGACGGCAGGATGTGTATATATGGGCTGAAGAGTGGGAAACTGAGCTCCGATTCCTCCTTCACCTCTTTCATCGCAACTGAAGCACAAAGCAGTTGATTCAAAAAACAAAAATCTATTTCAGATTCTGACTTTGTTCTCACACACTAGCTGTATGATCTTGAATAGATTACAGGTTACCTACTGTCTGAGCCTCATTTCCTTACTGTTAGAAACTTGATAAGAATATCTAACTTCCTCTCAGGATCGTGGGCTGGAATTAAATGAGATAAAATATGAAAAATACCAGCACAAAGCCACATTAGTAATTGTCATTTCCTATTGTCCTTTCTTCACACCACCCAGTTCCAGACGTTTCTCTGGATCACACTCCCATTTTCTTACCTTGGTCTGGGAGAAAGCGAAGTACATTCCCACGGACGCCCAGCTCCTTTACGTAGCATAAGTCTCGGGAGACCCCAGTGGTCGCTGCTGCCTCGCGATCCTGGAAAATTTTCTTCAAGATATAAGGCACAGGTTGGAACTTCTGAGGTGAAGGTGCCTTATCTAAGCCCATAAATTGGAGAAAGACATATTCTTGAAACTGGACTGCCTGGCCCAAAGCCAGAGTTAACAGGAAGCTGAAAGCCAAATCTGGCAAGAAACGAAGCATGGCCTCTGGAGTGGCTATCAGGCCGGGGAGAGCTCCACTGCCAGACTGCCCAACAATTCAGGGGCTGCTAATTTATCTGATGTAAGATAATCAAGTGTGAATTGCTCTCTTCCCAGCTCCTCAAAGGCCATTGGATGTGAAGACGGAATTTTTTTTTTCTCTTCTCTTGCTCTACTCTTCCAGGAAAAAGTTCACAGAATAAAGATTACCAATGCATGGACATAAACTCTACAACAATGTGAGGCTGTCAGCAGTAGACAGAGTGAAAAGGAGACATGCATTTATTCATTTAACAAACAGTTACTAAGCATCTATTATGTGCAAGGTGCTGAGATAGGTGCTAGGAACAGAGCAGTGAATAATTCATAGACTTATAATTCATCATCTGCATAGACCAATGCAGAGGGTCGCATGAGGCGCATGATGGCTTTGAATGCAGCCTCACACAAATTCATAAACTTTTGTAAAACATTATGAATCTTTCTTGTGATTTTTTTTTTTTAATTCATCAGCTATCATTACTGTTAGCTAACATCATTAGTGTTAGTATATTTTACGTGTGGCCCAAGACAATTCTTCTTCTTCCAGCGTGACCCAGGGAAGCCAAAAGATTGGACACCCCTGTATTAGACAAATACCCAAGTAGATTTCATTATTTTATTTTATTTTTATTTATGTATTTATTTATTTTTGAAACAGGGTCTCGTTCTGTTGCCCAAGCTGGAGTGCAGTGGCCTGATCTTGGCTCACTGCAAGTCTTGACTCCCTGGGCTCAAGAAATCATCCCACCTTAGCCTCTGGAGTAGTTGAGACTACAGGCGTAGGGCCCCACTCCCAGCTAATTGTTTTATTTTTTATAGAGATGGCGCCTTGCCATGTTGTCCAGACTGGTCTTGAACTCCTGGCCTCAAGCAGTCTTCCCACCTCGGTCTCCCAAAGTGCTGGGATTATAGGCATGAGCCACCATACCCAGCCACCAGCCTTGTTTCTCACCACCCACCATCCTTAGTGTGGATGCTCTAATTATATTGACCTATTTGTAGTTCTGTGAGCTGATTTCTTCTCAGAGCCTTTACACAGACCAAGTGCAAAGGTCACCTCTACTTCCACAATTTCGACTCACCAAAATAGATTGAGATATTTCTTTCTGCCACTCAGCCATACTTGGGCATCCATTACAGTTTTTTGTTTGTTTGTTTGTTTGAGATGGAGTTTCGCTCTTGTGGTTCAAGCTGGAGTGCAGTGGCGCTATCTCAGATCACCACAACCTCCGCCTCCCAGGTTCAAGCGATTCTCCTGCCTCAGCCTCCCTAGTAACTGGGATTACAGGCATGTGCCGCTATGCCCGCCTAATTTTGTAATTTTACTAGAGACGGGGTTTCTCCATGTTGGTCAGGCTGGTCTCAAACTCCCGACCTCAGGTGATCCACCCACCTCGGCCTCCCAAAGTGCGGGGATTATAGCGTGAGCCACTGCGCCCGGCCCTCCATTACAGTTTTTGCAGTCATTTTACAGTGTGCCTCCCTCCCTTTCAGACAACTCACGCCTTGAGGATCAGAACTGTGTCTCTTCGCCTAAGTATCTTCAGTGTGTCTTTTTTCCCCAAAGTATCTCCACTGGTGAGGAAAGTGTCCGGCAGGTAGTAGACATTCGATAAATATCTGTGCAAAAAATAAATTAAGGAATTATTTGGTTGCTATTTCTAGAGGTCTCACTCTTTTATATAGTGAGGTTTTCCCCATTCCTTTTTTTTTTTTTTTTTTTTAAGAGTTAGAGACTAGGTTTGGGGAGTGTGTCACTATGTTGCCCAGGCTGGCCTTGAATTACTGGATCAAGGGAATCTTCTGCCTCGGCCTCCAAGTAACTAAAACTACAGACATGTGCCACTGCTCCCAGGTCCCACTTCTCTTACCTCCTATTTGTACCTTATCTAACACTTTTAAATTAATCTACAATCTTAACCTGTTTTCAACAATAAGAGTAGGTTGTATTTGGGTTTTCTTTATTTGATTTTCCTGACTTAAGGTCACAAATCAGACTAACTGGTTCAAATTCTGGTTCCACCACGTGACCATGAGCAAGCCACTCAAGTGTAAAGTGGGAATAAAACATTCTTTGTTAAGGTGCTGAGGGCAACTCATAAAATAATGTATATATGACACTCAGGACAATGTCTGCTGAATGGAAAGCACTCAATAAAAGTTAGCTATTATTATTATCGTCATTATTATTAATTAAAGAGGAGGTTGATCAGGTGCAGTGGCTTGTGCCTGTAGTCCCAGCCGCTTGGAAGCCTGAGGTGGGAGGATCCCTTGAGCTCAGGAGTGCGCCGCCAACTTGGGTACTATAGCAAGACCCAGTTCCTAAAGGGGGAAAAAAAAAAGGTTCAGCAGAGCACAAGCTAAGAGAAAAAGAAAAAGAAAAAAAAAGTCAGGGAGAGAGATAGTTTGATCATGGAGGAGAAAAGAAGGAATAGAAAATGTGCAGTTGCCTACCAGAAAAAGCACCAAATCGGTCAGGGGATCTGAGTTAAGCACAGCATCTCCAATTATGATATAATCGTAGGCCAGGCGCGGTGGCTCACGCCTGTAATCCCAGCACTTTGGGAGGCTGAGGTGGGCAGATCACCTGAGGTCAGGAGTTTGAGACCAGGCTGATCAATATACTGAAACCCCGTCTCAACTAAAAATACAAAATTAGCCTGGAGTGGTGGCATATGCTTGTAATCCCAGCTACTCAGGAGGCTGAGGCAGGATAATTGCTTGAACCCAGGAGGCAGAGGTTGCAGCGAGCTGAGATCGCACCATTGTACTCCAGCCTGGGCAACAAGAGTGAAACTCCAGCTCATAAATAAATAAATAAACAATGTAATCTTAGGTAATTCACTCAGTCTTTTATGATATATACTCAGACATGGAAATTTTTCAAAGTGAAGAATTGGAATGGTCTGATATGTCATACAGGGCTAACCTATTTGGGCCTCACTTAGCTTATCTAAGAAATTACAGGATTGAATTTCATTGTTTTTAAAGATTCTATAAGCATGCCAGGTGCGGTGGCTCATGTGTGTAATCCCAGCACTTTGGGAGGCTGACGTGGGTGGATCACCTGAGGTCAGGAGTTCAAGACCAACCAGACCAACATGGTGAAACCATATCTCTACTAAAAATACAAAACTTAGCGGGTCGTGGTGGCAGACGCTTGTAATCCCAGCTACCCGGGAGACTGAGGCAGGAGAATCGCTTGAACCTGGGAGGCAGAGTTTGCATTGAGCCGAGATTATACCACCGCACTCCAGCCTGGGCAACAGAATGAGACTCTGTCTCAAAAAAAAAAAAAGAAAAAAAGATTCTATAAGCAAAGCCACTGTAATTCTGGACTTTGAGCCCAAATCAGAAAATCAAAATCGGCCAAGTATGGTGGCCGGGTGGATCATTTGAGGTCACGAATTTGAGACCAGGCTGGCCAACATGGTGAAAACCCATCTCTACTAAAAATACAAAAATCAGCCGGG
>NW_012112030.1:3094405-3095806 GCF_000951035.1 Colobus angolensis palliatus
AAAAAAAAAAAAAAAAAAGAAAAGAAAAAAGAAAACCAAATCAAGGCAATATAGCTAGGTAGTATAAAACTGGTTCTGGAATCACGGACTTAAGACTAAAATCCTAACTCAATCACTTACCAGCTGTGGGGTCCTGGAGAAATTGTTTCTCTGGTCTTTAGTTTTCTAATCCATAAAATGAGAAAAGGAGGTGGGAGAGAATCAGCAAAAATAATGAATGGATACTAGGCTTAACACCTGGATGATTAAACAATCTGTACAACGGGCCCCCATGACACTCATTTACCTATGTAACAAACCTGCACATCCTGCACATGTACCCCTGAATTTAAAATAAAAGTTAAGGACTGAGTGCAGTTGCTCATGCCTGTAATCTCAGCACTTTGGGAGGCCAAGGCGAGCAGATCACTTGAGGTCAGGAGTTCGAGACCAGCCTGACCAACGTGGTGAAACCCTGGGTCTACTAAAAATATGAAAACAATTAGTTGGGCATGGGGGTGCGCACCTGTAATCTCAGCTACTCGGGAGACTGTGGCAGTAGAATCACTTGAACCCAGGAAGTGGAAGTTGCAATGAGCTGGGATTGTGCCTCTGCACTTCAGCCTGGGCGACAGACAGAAACTCTGTCCTCAAGAATAAATAAATAAATAAAAGTTAAAATGATACAATAAAATAAAATGAGAAAAATATCAGTCCAGCAGAATTATTGTTATCATAAACATAAAAAATTTCAACTTCACTAGTGAAAAAAAGAAATGCAAATTAAAACAATGAAATGTCTTTGTCTATCCAATTAGCAAGATGAAAAAAGACAACAGCTTGTGTGGATGAGGAAACAAGGAAATTAACACTATTATACACAGGTCTGGGTACACATTAACATAACTTATCTGGAGGAAAAATTTGTAATATTACTAAAAGTTTAAAAACTATTTCTGGCCAGGCGCGGTGGCTCACGCCTGTAATTCTACCACTTTGGGAGACCAAGGAGGGTGGATCACATTAGGCCAGGAGTTCAAGAGAAGCCTGGCCAACATGACAAAACCCCAGCTCTATTTAAAAATTAAAAATAAAAATAAAAACAAAAAAATTCAAAGCCCCAGCTGGGCATGGTGGCTCACGCCTGTAATCCAGCTCTCAGGGAGGCAGAGGTGGGAGGATAGCTTGAGCCCAGAAGTTCGAGACCTGCCTGGGCAATATAGTGAGACCCCGTTCTCCACAAAAAGGAAGAAAAAAAAAAAGACACACAAAAAAAGTGTAATTGCTCCACTCTAGCCTGAGTGACAGAGCAAGAGCTTGTCTTGAAAAAAAGCAAACAGGGGCCGGGCGCGGTGGCTCAAGCCTGTAATCCCAGCACTTTGGGAGGCCGAGACGGGCGGATCACGAGGTCAGGAGATCGAG
>NW_012112030.1:3098466-3101847 GCF_000951035.1 Colobus angolensis palliatus
GCCAGGATGGTCTCGATCTCCTGACCTCGTGATCCGCCCGTCTCAGCCTCCCAAAGTACTGGGATTACAGGCTTGAGCCACCGCGCCCGGCATCCAAAACTTTAAAAATTAGCTGACTGTTGGGGTTCATGCCTGTAATCCCAGCTATTCCAGAGTCTCTGAGGTGGGAGGATCGCATGAACTCAAGAGTTCAAGGCTGCAGTGAGCTATGATGACGTCACTGCACTCCAGACTAGGTGACAGAGCGAGACTCTTTCTCAAACAAAACACAGCCCAGAGAGTTGTCACTTCCTGTCCAATTATTAATTTGTCCTATCATTTATTTGTATCAGAGTGACCTCACGAATATTTATTTTAAACTTTGGGTTATAATCTAATACTACCTATTTATTTTGTGGCTGAAGCTGTTCCAGGTCTTTTAGTTGCCTCCTGTGAGCCTACCAATAGGTGTGTTGTTTTTGGTTCTTTTTTCCTTTGAGACAGAGTCTTGCTCTGTCACCCAAGCTGGAGTGCAGTAGTATGAACAAAGCTCACTACAGTCTTGATTTCCTGGGCTAGAGCAATCCTTCTGCCTCAGCCTTCTGAGTAGCTGGGACTACCGGTGTGCGCCACCACGCCCAGCTGATTTTTGCATTATTAGTAGAGATGGGGTTTCACCATATTGGCCAGGCTGGTCTTGAACTCCTGACCTCGTGATCCACCCGCCTCAGCCTCCCAAAGTGCTGGGATTACAGGCATGAGCCACGGCTCCCGGCCTTGTTGTTTTATCTAATTCAACAAGAGACAAGGGCCCTGGTGTTAGTTCACTCATCAGAGCAGTATCAAAGTGATCCACCTGCACTGGTCTCCCAAGGTGCTGGGATTACAGGTGTGAGCCACCACGCCTGGTCTGACAATGCTCTTATCTTACATATTTTCTTCCCAGTCCTAGAATTAGCCATTTCTCCAAGGAGTTCTTTTTTTTTTTTTATTGGAGAATGTTATTAGAAAGTAAGATGTCGCCGGGTATGGTGGCTCACGCCTGTAATCCCAACATTTTGGGAGGCCGAGGCGGCGGATCACCGGAGGTCAGGATTTCAAGGTCAGCCTGGCCAACATGGCAAAATCCGTCTCTACTAAAAACACAAACATTAGCCGGGCGTGGTGACACGTGCCTGTAATCCCAGCTACTTGGGAGGCTGAGGCACAAGAATCGCTTGAGTCCGGGAGGCAGAGGTTGCAGTGAGCCGAGATCGTGCCACTGGACTCCAGCCTGGGCGACAGAGCAAGCCTCTGTCTCAAAAAAGAAAAAAAAAAAAAGAAAAGGAAACAATGAAACACAAAGTTATTCTCAGGCAACACCCCACCATCATTACTTCCTGTACATTCTGTGGGGCCCTATAAATAGACAAAGAAAACAAGTCTTTCCTGAAATCCCATCCTTAAGTAAACCTGGGAATGCTACAGTATCACTACCCTCTTCTGAGAGGCCGAAGTGACCTTTAGTCAGGGTTCCAGATATCTTCACTCAAACAGCGAATTTTGGAAATCTACCTCCCATCTTCCTCTTTTTCCATCAGAGCCACCATTTCTTCCAGCAAGCTCTTTAGAGGGCTGTCATCGTCTTAAGTCATCATTAAGTATTTTCCACTAAGCTATTAAATAATTGGCCCTGGGAGTATTAATTTCTCACTGTAGAATTCCAAAAACTAAGGAGGATTCCTGGAGAGGAAGGTAACTGAGGGCCGTGGGAGGTGAGGAGGAGGCGTGGACGCCAGGAGCTGTTTTGCTGGCCCGCGGCGTCCCGCCGAGGTGAACTCTCCCGCCCCACCCCAGCGGGGCTGCTCCACTCCATCGTGCCCCTTGAGCATCCACTGCAGGAATGCAAGGCGGGTAACCTTCAAAGCCAGGTGGAAACGTACGGTTGGAACCGCACGTATGCTAGGGCGGAGAGTGAGGGCCAATGCACAGGGAGCCTAGGGTTGGGGTGGGGCTGCCGGAGCAAAGAGACAGGCCCGGGGGACGCCCGGGCCGCCAAGGTCACAAAGCATGGAAAGAGCGCAAGTAAAATAGTTGCATGTCGGTAGAGCGCGGTGGCTCACGCCTGTAATCTCTGCACTTTGGGAGGCCGAGGCGGCCGATCACCTGAGGTCGGGAGTTCCAGACCAGCCTGACCCACATGGAGAAATCTCCGTCTTTACTAAAAACACAAAATTAGCCCGGCGTGGTGGCGCATTCCTGTAATCTCAGCTACTAAGAAGGCTGAGGCAGGAGAATTGCTTGAACCCGGGGGACAGAGGTTGAAGTGAGCCGAGATGGCGCCATTGCATTCCAGCCTGGGCAACAAGAGCCAAACTCCGTCTCAAAAAAAGAAAAGAAAAAGAAAAAAATAGCAGGCCAGGCGCGGTGGCTCACGCCTATAATCCCAGCACTTTGGGAGGCCTAGACGGGCGGATCACCTAAGGTCGGGAGTTTGAGACCAGCCAGACCAACATGGAGAAATGCCGTCTCTACTAAAAATACAAAATTAGCTGGGCGTGGTGGTACATGCCTGTAATCCCAGCTGCTGGTGAGGCTGAGGCAAGAGAATTGCTTGAACCTGGGAGGCGGAGGTTGCGGTGAGCCGAGATCGTGCCATTGCACTCCAGCTGGGCAACGAGAGCAAAAAAACTCTATCTCAAAAATAAAGAAAGAAAAAAGAAAAATAGCTGCATGTCTGGCAGGGTTTTCCTAAATAGCAGCCCTTCTCTTCCCCTTACCAGGCTTTCCCTCTCTGGAATACGATACACACACCTACATGCACACACACACGTATACATGTGTGTTTATATATATGAATTTGTTTCAAAATGGGAGGGCAAAAAAATACATATTTTTGAGACAGGGTGTCTGTGGCCCAGGCTGGAGTGCAATGGTGCAATCATAGCTCGCTGCAGTCTTCAGCTCCTGGACTCAAGCCATCCTCCTGCCTCAGTGACCCCTATTGGGTACCCATATAGGGGGCCACAGGTCTGTGCCATCAGCCCCAGCTAATTTTTACATTTTTTTGTGGAGACCTTGCCTCACTTTGTTGTTCAGGCTGGCCTCAAACTCTGGGCTCAAGAGATCCTCTGGCCTCCGCCTCCCAAAGTGCTAGAATTATAGGATTGAGCCACCAGGCCTGGCCCTGTTTCCTCTATACACATAACAGACTTTCTTAACTGAATTTATGAACTTTTTAAAGTTATAACTTTATCATGTATCATTAAACACTCAAATAATTTTCATTACTCATCCAGACTCTTGCAATGCAATATTCTTACGGATTTCCCTACATTCATTCTTCCCTTTCCCCTTCTCTTACGTGTTTTACATCTGATAACTGTTTTCTCCATTTTTTTCTTTTTCTTTTTTTTTTTTTTT
>NW_012112030.1:3106449-3111848 GCF_000951035.1 Colobus angolensis palliatus
AGTGCTGGGATTACAGGCTTGAGCCACCGCGCCCGGCCACATTTTTGTATTTTTAGCAGAGGTGGGGTTTCACCATGTTTGCCAGGCTAGTCTCAAACTCCTGGTCTCAAGTGATCTGCCCACCTTGGCCTCCCAAAGTGCTGGGATTACAGGCGTTTGAGCCACCGTGCCCAGCCCTTGTGTATTTCTATAGGGAAAGTTTTTTGTTGTTTTGTTTTGTTTTTCAGATGGAGTTTTACTCTTGTCGCCCAGGCTGGAGTGCAACAGCATGATCTCGGCTTACTGCAACCTCTGCCTCCTGGGTTCAAGCAATTCTTCTGTCTCAACCTCCAGAGTAGCTAGGATTACAGTCGTGCAGTGCACCACCACGCCTGGCTAATTTTTGTATTTTTAGTAGACATGGGGTTTCATCATGTTGGCCAGGCTGGTCTCGAATTCCTGACCTCAGGTGATCCACCACTTTGGCCTCCCAAAGTTCTGGGAGTCCAGGCATGAGCCACCATGACTGGCCTATAGAACAAGTTTGTAATGATATGTCTTGATTTTTTCCATTTAGGCATTCTTTCTTGACTTCTAACTTGCAGGTGTGACTTTTTTCCTCTTCCTTATCATGTATTAACATATTTCAAATTTGGTTCCTCATCCTTCTAATTTGGCTCTTTTCTTTTTTAATTTTACTTTTTTTGAGACTGAGTCTTGCTCTGTCACCCAGGTTGGAGTGCAGTGGGTGCAATCTCGGCTCACTGGAACCTCTACCTCCTACATTCAGGTGATTCTCCTGCCCCAGCCCCTTGGGTAGCTGCGATTACAGGTGGTTGCCATCATGCCCGGCTAATTGTTATATTTGCTTTGTTTTGAGATGGAGTCTTTTTTTTTTTTTTTTTGAGACAGAGTCTCGCACTCTCACCCAGGCTGGAGTTCTGTGGCGCGATCTCGGCTCACTGCAAGCTCTGCCTCCCGGGTTCAAGCGATTCTCCTGCCTCAGCCTCCCAAGTAGCTGGGACTACAGGCGCCCGCCACCAAGTGCAGCTAATTCTTTGTATTTTTAGTAGAGATGGGGTTTCACTGTGTTATTCAGGATGGTCTCGATCTCCTGATCTTGTGATCCGCCCGCTTCGGTCTCCCAAAGTCCTGGGATTACAGGCGTGAGCCACTGTGCATGGCCTAACTTTTATATTTTTAGTGGAGACAGTGTTTCACCATGTTGGCCAGGTTAGTCCTGAACTCCTGGCTTCAAGCGATCCACCTGCCTCAGCCTCCCAAAGTGCTGGGATTACAGGCGTGAGCCACTGTGCCCAGTTTTTTTTTGATACGGAGTGTTGCTCTGTTGCCCAGGCTGAAGTGCAGTGGCACTTCACTGTGCCCAGCCTAGGTTTTTTATAGATGAGAGTCTATTTCAGCTCTTTTTGTTGTTTCACCTCCTAATCCTAAACCCCCTGCAATGGGATTTTTTTGTATTTATCTCTCCAGTGGAATTCTTGGGGACTGATACCAGAGAGACTCCCAGGGCATGAGGGAGATTAGCCAAGAGCTGAACAACAGAAGTAGAAAGTTCACAGTGCCATAAAGCAGGGCTGCTTAACTTGAGCACCCATCAGAATCACCTGGGGGTTGCTTCTGGGCCTTCTAACGAAGTGCAGAATTGCCTGGGAGGCTTGTTAAAGCCTTGACCACTGGGCCCCAGTCTTTGATTCAGTAGAGCTGGGTCGGAACTCAGAATTTGTGTATCTAAGTTAACTAAGTGCTTGTTGTAGTCCGCACTTTTTTTTTTTTTTTTTTTTGTAAGAGGCGGGGTGCTGCCTTGTCTCCCAGGCTGGAGTGCAGTGGCATGGTCATAGGTCACTGCAATCACCTCCTGGGTGATTAAGCCATCCTGGAGACCACACTTTTGAGAATCACTTGCATAAAGTGTTGGGACACAGTCTATGTCTATGGTTGCTCATTCTCTGTGAAAATATTCCTTAAATCATAACTTCAATTTTGGCTTTTTACCAAACCCAAACAAGATTGCCACGAGTATTTTCTCGTGGTTTCCACCTAGAGAGGGAATGGGGGAGGGTGCATATTTGAGTAAGAGGGAAAAAGATGAGAGGGGCAGCTGGGGACTTGTTTTTCCACCTCCTGTAGACAATCAGTGGTTAAATGTTGGTGTGCTTTGCTAGGAAGGAACACAAGCATTTTTTGGCGGGGAAGGAGTAGCAATTTGTAAGTTTAGTTAATTTCAGCTGCTCAGAAATGTTAGGTACTGTTAGGTTTACAGTTTATAAAACAAATAAAAAATACATGTCCCTAAAATATCAAGCTATGAAAGTGTTCATAACAGATACTTGTTCATTTTTCCTCTCTTCTTCGTAGCAGCAAAGGTTTAAGATGATTTAGGCAAGGAAAACTTAAAGGAAACTTTCTCAGCTTAATTGGGAGTTTATGGGCAGTGGTGGTGGTGGGGTGGGGGCGGTAAAAACTGCCATTCTCCTCTCTACACTAGAACACTTAAGCCCAGTTCACAAAACAGAAGCCATCTCCAGGAGTAGAGTTTAGGAAAACAAAAAACAACAAGAAAAAAAACAATTTATATGTAAGGCAACCTTAGGGAGACAGAACAACGAAAGAGAGGGTTTTATAAATTTTCTAGCAGATATGACATAGGACATATTATTTTAATGCAAAGCAGATGAAGAACTACTCTACTAGTCTAAACTACGCCCATTAACCTTTAATCATTTGGATCCCCTTAATCCTCTAATCATTGGATCATTAACATTCAAATATCCTGGAAGATTGGCTTATCTGTATTTTAAGAGGAAGCCGGACCTATATTTTACGTCGGTTCTTTGACCATTGGTTGGAGCTCCGGTTTTCAGCCTCTTTCCGGGCTACCTTGTAGCAATTTGAAGGTCAGTCATCAGTTTCTGTTTGGTTTCAAAGATCCAGGAGAAGCTTAGTGTTGTTCAAGACGCAGATGGACCCATCACAGCAGTTTAATCCAACCTCCATCCCAGAGTCTTCACAAATGCTTACCCAAGAAAATTCTCGGGACGATTCAGGTAAGTCAGATAATGCCCTTCTTGACTCTAAGACTATAGCGGGGTTGGGAAGTCAAAAGGCTGCTGTCTTTTTTTTTTTTTTTAATGTTGACTTCAGTCTTTGGAAGAGGAACGTATTTAAGTAAACCTCAAACCAGAGGGAGTCCAGCTTCCTCCAGTGAGAATAAAAGCGGTGATGGTGGTGGTGAGAATTATTTTTTTCACTATGCTTAGGAGTACTTTAGATTTCTAAGACCAGTTTCTGGGGAGAAATAATTGGAATCACAAAACGCGGCTCATAGCGTGGTTGCATCAGCATCTACCCCAGCAGCAACACATGTCAGGAACGGTAAAAAGGAACAAATACAGAGACCAAATAAAAGATAGGAAAAAAAAAAAATGAAAGAATATGAGAAACTTAAGTTGAACCTAAAGTTTTTCTTTTTTCTTTTTTTTTTTTTTTTTGAGACGAGAGTCTCGAGAGTCTCGCTCAGTCACTCAGGCTGGAGCGCAGTGGCGCGATGTCGGCTCACTGCAACCTCCGCCTCCCAGGTTCAAGCCATTCTCCTGCCTCAGCCTCCAAAGTAGCTGGGATTACAGGAATGTGCCACTACGCCTGGCAAATTTTTTGTATTTTTTGGAGAGACGGGGTTTCACTATGTTGGCCAGACCGGTCTCTATCTCTTGACGTCGTGATCCGCCCACCTCGGCCTCCAAAAATGCTGGGATTACAGGCGTGAGCCGCCGCCCGCAGCCTATTTTTATTTTTTATTTACTTATTTTTTTGACAGTGGGTCTCTCCATGTTGCCCAGGCTGGTATCGACCACCTGGGTTCAGGCCATCCTCTTGCGCAGCTGGGACTGCAGGCGTGCGCCACTGAGGCCGGACTCTAAGCCAACATTTTTGAGACTGGCTTTCCAGCTAAATGTACCCTTCAGGAATGTTAATAAACAGACCAACAGCTTTATCGGGGAAATGGAAGGGAGAGGCTGTAAACGTGCTTCGTAATGTAAATTAGTAGCAGGACCTACACCGGAGGGCGGCTTACCTAGAAACTGCTGGGGTATGTCTGCTCCCTGATAGGCCAGGTCTTCCGGTGGAAGAACTCCTTTCTTCTTACAGCAGCACCCAAGCGTGGGCCTGACCACAGAAGCTTTCCACGTGGCTTGAAGTCTTATTTATGACCCTGACGGCGGGGCTGGGTGTCTAGGGTGGTGGCGGCAGAAACCCTGGAGCCGACACCCGCGACTTCCCAATGCCAGGAGGTCTGGGAACTGGACCGCTGGCGCGCTGACGCCCTGTGCGCCTGATCTTGGCTGTGTCCCCTGCGTCCAGAAGAAAGAATGCTGGTCCGTATATCCGAGTGGGAAAGAAAAATGAATTAACGTATCCCCAGTCTCTCCCTTTCCTTGCGTCTTAGTACCTGATAGTTCCACAAAGGATCCTCGTTTCTATGTGCACAGGTCCCTAGACTTTGAGAATCGATCTCAAACTTTGATTATGTTTAATACTTTCACATATACAGGGCAAAAAAAAAACAACACACAGGGGGCAGTTAACAATAACCTTATTATATGAGATATGAGTATGTATGGGATACACATCGTAGTTCGGATGAGAAAGGAAGAATGAGTGGTTGATTTCCCCAAATAATTGAGTTTGAGTGAAGAGATCTAATACCATGAAGGAGCTGGGCAACTAAATTAGGGCTAACTGGAGAGGGTAAGAGACGCCTCGACTGCCCAGTTTTGCTTAAGGATGAGGATTCTGGGAGAAAATAGTATATGGGTTTTTCTTGTCTGTTTCACAAGATTCCACACACAGTATGTAATGCTTGTGAGACACTAGGCACACTAGGCACACTACAGGCACAGTAGGTAATGCTTGTGAGACACTCAGTGGATCTCTACGTGTAAGAGAACAGTAAAAGGTAGCTCAGGGCAGGGTGTGGCACACGCTTGTAGTCCCAGCTACTCTGGACGCTGAGGTGGGAGGATCGCTGGAGCCTGGGAGTTGGAGGCTGCAATGAGCCATGATCGTGCCACTGCACTCCAGCCTGGGTGACAGAGTGAGACCCTGTTTCAAAAAATAACAGTCTAGAGACCAAGGGATTGCAGTCATCCCTCGGTTATACTCTGGGAATTGGTTCCAGGACATCCCCAACATCTGTAAATGGTAAAGTACCACAGTAGGCCCTGAGAAACCTTCAGAAAAGTTAATAATGTGTGTGGGGAGTTTGAATTTTGTGATTGGTTGGAAAAAATTCTCGTGTAAGTGGGACCCACAGTTTAAAGTTTAAACCTGTGTTGTTCAAGGGTCAGTGGTGTTACCATGTGCCTCTGTACAAGTGATTTCTTCCTGCCTTGACTTCCTGC
>NW_012112030.1:3116448-3121056 GCF_000951035.1 Colobus angolensis palliatus
TCGGCCTCCCAAAGTGCTGGGATTACAGGTGTGTGAGCCACGGCACCAGGCTAACTTTCTTTTTGAGAAAAGACTAGAGGTTGTGCATTGTTTACAGTAAACTTCCACTCTGAGGAATTTCCCACACAGCTGTCTGTTCCCCTGCTTAAGGGCAGACCCAGTTGAAGTGTGAATGTTGAAGATCCCCGTAACGTAATGGTTTTTAACCTTCTCTTTCAGGGGCCTCTGAAATCTGTTCCGAGATGTTGATAAAGAACCTTAGTAACTTGACTATCAACGCCACTAATGAATCCCCTTCCCCTCTACCAGAAGAGTCACTCCATCGAGTGATAGATGGAATTGCTGCAAGAGCACCAGTCCTCAGGGAAATCAGAGATGACTTGATTTACAGAAGGAGAGGAGTAAGAACATTGCTGTCTGTGCAGAGAGAAAGGATGGCAAGATTCAGATACATGTTACTGGGCAGAGTTCGTACGGTATGTTGATGTGATGTGGGTGGGGGCTGCCCAATTCCAGGGAATGACACTCAAATTAAGACCTAATTAAGACTCCCTAGCTCTAGGCCCAGTGCAGTGGCTGAGGCCTGTGATCTCAGCACTTTGGGAGGCTGAGGCAGGTGGATCACCTGAGGGCAGGAGCGCAGACCAGGCTGGCCAACGTGGTGAAACCCTGTCTCTACTAAAAATATAAAAAGTTAGCTGGCCAACATGGTGAAACCCTGTCTCTACTAAAAATATACAAAGTTAGCTGGGCCTGGTGGTGGGCACCTGTAATCTCAGCTACTTGGGAGGCTGAGACAGAATCGCTTGAACCCTGGAGGGCAGAGGTTGCAGTGAGCCGAGATTGTGCCATTGCCCTCCAGCCTGGGCAACAAGAGCGAAACTCGGGTCTCAAAAAAAAAAAAAAGACTCCCCAGTTCACGTCTGTAATACCAGCACTTTGGAAGGCTGAGATAGGAGTATCACTTGAGCTCAGGAGTTCCAGACCAGCCTAGGCAATATAAAAAATTAATAAAATTAACCATCTCTACAAAAAATTAATTAGCTGGGTGTAGTGGTACATGTCTGTAAGTCCCAGCTGCTGTGGGGCGGGTGGCTGAGGGCTGACACAGCTGGATCACTTGAGTCTGGGAGGTTGAGGCTGCAATGAGCCATGATTACTCCACTGCAATCCAGCCTGGGCAACAGAGAAAGACCCTGTCTCAATAACACACAGATTCCCTAGTTTCTCTCCCTTATATTGATGTGTAATATTAGTAATCTTTTTCTTGATAGAGGTTTCAATAAACATTTTTTTCTTCCCATGAAGCATGAAAGAATACTAACAAACACTGGGCTTAAGGGAGTTAGGGTAAGTATAATTTTTTTTCTTTTTCTTTTTGGCTATATATGTGGATGGTTATCTATCTGGTTTGTTTCCTTTTGTCAGAATAGGGAATTTGCTTGGACTTTCTGAAGCCCCAGGAGCTCTGGATAAGTCAGTTCATGTTTGTAGTTTTAAAAAATATATTCTTTAAATATATTCTTTATTTTTCAGAGCAGTTTTATGTTCATAGCAAAATTGAGCAGAAAGTATAGAGTTCCGATATATGCCCTTCCCCCACACATGCCGCCTCTTGCACACTTGGCAGCCGATGAATTTACCCTGACAGGATTATCATCCAGAGTTCGTAGTTTACACTAGGGGTCACTCTTGCTGTTAGGTTTATACTTTCACGTGCTGTCACAGATACCTTCACGGTAGCACCATATAGTGAGAGGACAAATGCTTCAGCAGTGTCTAGCAGCAGAATGAGTTACAGTTAAGGCATTCGGAGAACAGAGACTAGAATGTTTTATTGACAATCTGCACTTGTTACCATTACAAAATGACCCGCAAGCTGCCATTCTGTGCTACCTGTATTTCCATCCTCCCTCTTTTTTATCTCCTAAAATGTTTTGCTTTTGGCCTTGATGCCCTTTTTGTGTGAGTTCCCCGTTCCAACACTTACCTAAATAAACATTATAGTTGAGGGTTTATTACATTTCTCTGGGGTACAATATTCCAATTAATCCGTTTCATCATTTTTTTTCAGAAGGAATCAAGACCATTCAAATGTCCCTGCAGTTTCTGCGTGTCTAACGGATGGGACCCTTCTGAGAATGCTAGAATAGGGAATTATGAGACCAAGCCACTTCAGCCATGAAACTTATTCTTGCACCTTTTTCTTCTTGCTGGTAATCCTATATAGCAGGTTGTGAAAGCTATTCTATGCTAGTATAGACTATACACCAATAATATTAACGAGTTCTAGGATGTATTTTTCTTCTTGTATCTTTTTCTTCCTACTATGATACTAGCCATTTGTAAGGGATCTGTGTCATTTGAATGTATTTGAATAACTTTAGCTTTACTTGTTTGATTTGACCCAAAGACATAAGTATTCCCATGTGTCTGAGAAGCCCAAAGTCAGTGAGATGAAACCCAACATCAAGAAATTGAAGCAAAGTTACTTGTGGATAAAGAAAGCATTAGGTAGTTTGGCTATAGCATAATAACTAGATTTTCTGGCTTTCAAAAATTTGGATTGCAATCACAGCAAACGTTGTTATTTTTACAGTTTTCAGTACAAAAAGGTGTTTATATAGAAACAATAAAGTTGACATTTGAGTACCTTTTAAAAATTGTTCTTGATTTTCTTGTTCTTGCTAACAATTAGACGAACAATAGTTTCATCATTACATTCCTAGAATGTAAATGTCTGGCATTCTAATATTTTCTTTTTTTTTTTGAGGCAGAGTCTCGCTCTGTCGCCCGGACTGGAGTGCAGTAGCCGGATCTCAGCTCACTGCAAGCTCCGCCTCTCGGGTTTACGCCATTCTCCTGCCTCAGCCTCCGGAGTAGCTGGGACTACAGGCGCCCGCCACCTCGCCCGGCTAGTTTTTGTATTTTTAGTAGAGACGGGGTTTCACCGTGTTAGCCAGGATGGTCTCGATCTCCTGACCTCGTGATCCGCCCGTCTCGGCTTCCCAAAGTGCTGGGATTACAGGCTTGAGCCACCGCGCCCGGCCCCCCATTCTAATATTTTGTGATATCTTCCCACTGGAAAGAAACTTCACTGTACATTTCGGTGAGATTGGAAACATAGGCACAGGTATTTGCAAATATCAGCTTCCCATTAGAGAAAATCAGAAGGAGGTAGAACAGGAGTGGAGCTTTATATGTTGTTGATAGGAAATATGCAGGGATCCTCACACCAAGCAAGCAATTATTTTTTGTTTGTTTTGTTTTCTGAAACAGTTTCACTCTTCTTGCCCAGGCTGGAGTGCAATGGTACTATCTTGGCTCACTGCAACCTCCACCTCCTGGGTTCAAGCGATTCTCTTGCCTCAGCCTCCTGAGTAGCTGGGATTACAAGTGCCTGCCACCACTCCTGGCTAATTTGTGTATTTTTAATAGAGGCAGGGTTTCACCATATTGGCCAGGCTGGTCTCAAACTCCTGACTTAAGATGATTTGGCCTCCCAAAGTGCTGGGATTACAGGTGTAAGCCACGGTGCCTGGCCTCCAAGCAAGCAATTCTGCCCTTACATATCAGCTGGGTGTCTAATTCAATTCCAGCACTATCTACCTGGAAATAACTCCAGATCTTACAGGTTGAAGGCTCAGTCCCACAGGACTGCCTGCACTTCTAATGCCAATCACAAGCTTCAGGTTGTCTTACCTGTGCTTTTGACTGACCAGCTACAAATCAGGGTTCCCTTGACCCCTTGCTTGAGTTTGATTAATTTGCCCTAGTGACTCAGAACTCAGGGACGCACCTTACTTACTGTGAAGGATATTACAAAGGATACAGATGAACAACCAGATGGAAGAGATGCATAGGGCGAGGTATAGGAGAAAAGACAAGCAGGGTGAACCACCCTTAAGGAGCCTCCATGTGTGCAGCTATCCAGAAGCCCTCAGAACTCCTTTTGTGTTTTCAGGGAAGCTTCATTAGGTCAGCATGATTGATTACGTCACTGGCCATTGGTTTATCAACTCAGCCTTCAGCCCCTGTCCCTTCCGCCAAGGTCCCGGAATGGGAGTGAAACTTTCAACCCTCCAGTCACTTGGTGGTTTCTCCTGGCAACCAGCGCGCATCCTGAGGCTATCTTGGAGCCCCCAGCCAGCATTAGCATACAAAAGTTATCACTCCAGAGGTTTCGAAGATTTTTAGGAGCTATACGACAGGAAATGGTGACTAAGAACAAATATATTTCATAATATCACAGGGAGAATTGGAAAGGATATCTGCATGGTATGTAATAACCCAGGAAGATGCTATCCAGTGATTTATTTGTGGTTTTTGTTTTTTGTTTTTTTGAGATGGGGTCTCACTTTGTTGTCCAGGCTGGAGTGCAGGACCACACTGCCAAGTTTGGTCATCAGAAGTTACCCCACTGAAGAACTAAATCTGACATGGTCTGTCAGCAAGTACAACGTGGGGTAGACTTGAGCATTGGTTATATTTCTCCTTTTTTTTTTGAGACAGTCTTTTTTTTTTTTGAGACGGAGTCTTGCTCTGCCGCCCAGGCTGGAGTGCAGTGGCCGGATCTCAGCTCACTGCAAGCTCCGCCTCCCGGGTTTA
>NW_012112030.1:3128746-3131952 GCF_000951035.1 Colobus angolensis palliatus
AAAAAAAAAAAAAAAAAAAATTGTGCGAATCTAGTAATAAATAACAGGAAGAAATGGTGTGTGTAACTTGCTAAATGAGATGTGGTAGATGAGATCTTTCCCATTTCCTGGTTACCAGGACCCACAGTCACATTTTAGTTTCAGAGTAACTCCAGCTCAGTTTCCCTCCTGCAGGGTTTGCTAAGGGACATGGTTTTATAAGATCAGACACAAGAACATCTTCCACTATCAAAAGTAGGCTAGCGATAGGACAACAGTACATTTGGGAGAATGCTGGCCTTATGGTACTGATTCCTATCTGCTTTATCTTTTTTTGGGAGAAGAGCAGGGCATTTTATATACACTTCCTTCTCCTTGCAGGATCAGATGTGACCAAAGTATCTTTGCTCGCAAGTAAAACTGGAGCTGCTGATTACATCTAATCTAATTGCTGAGCCATTGAACCAGCAGAGAGCCTGATAGCCTGGCCTTCTGCTGCTGGTTGGTGAGAAAGGGGTGCAGAGTGATGCTAGAGTGTCTGCAGACAGCTGGCATTCCCACCATTTGGTGAAGCAAGTACAGTTCAGACAGTGGCTGGAACCCAAACCATCTTGTAAGTAACCACCCATGACTTTCCCCCAATAAGGGACTGCTGGATGAGAACTCCCCAAAAGCAAGAGGTTGTGGGGATAGAGTAAAAGTTTGAGCCTCAGCTCTATCTTTATGACAAAGGACTGGCCAGAGACCAACACCCATAGAGCTCTCTAAAATCCAATAGATGCAACCCCATGAAATAGCCACGTTTTAGGCTATTGCCACAGGGAGGAAACTGATGGCTGGTCAGTGTTGAAACCTGAATCTGTCAGAATCGAAAACCACCCCTGACTATCACTGGAATGGGAGAGCTTTGAATCAAGTATAATTCAAACGTTTAAAGTGAACATTTACATGTTGAGTCTATATTTTATTATAAACTATTTTTTCATTATAGAGTATTATATTTCTAAATTCTAAACAACTGAAAGGTTTTTAAAATTTTTTTTTTCTTTTTATTCATCATATCCAACCCCAAGAAAGTGGTTTTTTTTGTTTGTTCATTCGTTTGTTTGTTTTTGAGGCGGAGTCTCGCTCTGTCGCCCAGGCTGGAGTGCAGTGGTGCCATCTCGGCTCACTGCAAGCTCCACCTCTTGGGTTCACGCCATTCTCCTGCCTCAGCCTCCCGAGTAGCTGGGACTACAGGCGCCCGCCACCTCGCCCGGCTAGTTTTTTTTATTTTAGTAGAGACGGTTTCCCCGTATTAGCCAGGATGATCTCGATCTCCTGACCTCGTGATCCGCTGCCTCGGCCTCCCAAAGTGCTGGGATTACAGGCTTGAGCCACCGCGCCCGGCCTAACGCTGTTGATTTCTATATTTGCTGTTCACTCAACAGTGTTTGTTTTACTTTAACCTTTTTAAAAATAATTTCAAACTACATAAAGTTGCAAGCTTAAGCCCATAAACCTGTGTGTACATTTTACCTGGATACAACAATTGTTAGCATTAGCCACATATCATTTAACATTCTATTTTTTCTCTTTTTAAACAGATATTTGAGAGTAAATTTCAGATACTATAACACTTCCTCCCAAAACACTTCAGTTTGTGTTTTCTTAGAACAAGAATATTGACTTACACACAACCACAATAGAAGGATAAAATTCAAGAAATTTATGGCCAGATGTGGTGACTCATGCCTGTAATCTCAGCACTTTTGGTGGCCAAGGCCAGAGGTTTGCTTAAGGCCAGGAGTTCGAGACTAACTTGGGCAACACAGTAAGATCCTAGTCTCTACAAACAACAAAAAATTAATTAGCCAGGTGTAGTGTTGGGCTGGGGGAAGGTGTGGAAGGGATAGGAAGCGGGGAAGGGGTAGGAAGAGATAGGAAGGTGGGAAATGGGCTAGAGGAGCCCAGGAATTCAACAGGCAACTTATTTATTTATTTATTTATTTATTTATTTATTTATTTTGAGGCAGAGTTTCACTCTTGTAGCCCAGGCTGTAGTGCAACGGCGCAATCTTGGCTCACTGCAACCTCTGCCTCCTGGGTTCAAGTGATTCTCCTGCCTCAACCTCCTGAGTAGCTGGGATTACAGGCGCCTGCCACCACGCCTGGCTAATTTTATATATTTAGTAGAGACAGGGTTTCACCACATTGGCTAGGCTGGTCTGGAACTCCTGACTTCAGGTAATCCGCCTGCCTCGGCCTCCCAAAGTGCTGGGATTACAGGTGTGTGCCAGCGTGGCCACCACGCCGAGCCCAGAGTTTTTGTATTTCTACCAGGCCCACGCACGCCAGCCTGAAGGGCCTATGACCCAAGGCCTTGCAATCAGGCCCCAGCAGTCACCAGCTCTGGTCTTGGGCTAGCCCTTGGTGCCTACCTGTACACCCACCTCACCCATGTGGTCATGTGCAGTGGTCATCACTTAGCTGCAGCTCATTCCTTTCCAATAAAAGTTTCTGTGACTTAAAAAATATACATGTTTTTTTCTATATGATTTTAGATAGGGGTCCTACTTAATTCTTTTGCATATAGTTATCTAGTCATCCAAGCAACATGTGTTGAAAAGACCATTCTTTCCCTATTGAGTTGTTAATAATAATTTGACTATTAATGTGAATGTTTATTTTTGAATTCGCTTATTACATTAATCTATATGTTTATTTGATTGTTTGTTTGTTTGTTTATTGAGGTGAAGTCTTGCTCTGTCACCCAGGCTGGAGTGCAGTGGTGTGATCTTGGCTCACTGCAACCTCTATCTCCTGGGTTCAAGTGATCTCCTGCCTCAGCCTCCCGAGTAGCTGGGATTACAGGTGTGTGCCACCACGCCCGGCTAATTTTTGTATTTTTAGTAGAGACTGGGTTTCACCATGTTGGCCAGGCTGGTCTTGATCTCCTGATCTCAGGCCATCCGCTCACCTTGGCATCCCAAAGTGCTGGGATTACAGGCGTGATCCACCTCGCCTGGCCTGATCTATATGTTTATTTTTATGCCAGTATCACACTGTCTTGGTTACTCTTTCTCTGTGGTACATTTTGAAATCAGGGAGTGTGAGTCCTCCAACTTTGTTCTTCTTTTTCAAGTTTTTGAGACTTTATTAATTTAAAATATTATTAGGCCAGGCAAGGTGACATAAACCTGTAGTCCCAGCTACTCCTTTTTTTTTTTTTTTTTTTTTTTTTTTTT
>NW_012112030.1:3132058-3132867 GCF_000951035.1 Colobus angolensis palliatus
AAATGGCCGGGCATGATGGCTCACGCCTGTAATCCCAGCACTTTGGGGGATGGAGGCAGGTAGATGGCTTGAGCCCAGGAGTTCAAGACCAGCTTGGGCAACATGGCGAAAACCCATCTCTGCAAAAAATACAAAAAAAGTTAGCTGGGCATTTTGGTGCATGCCAGTCTCAGCTACTTGGGAGGCTGAGGTTGCAGTGAGCCAAGATCATGCCACTACACTCCAGCCTGGGTGACAGAGTGAGTCCCTGTCTCAAAGAAAAAAAATAAATGTGTTGTTCTAAGCCATTTTGCATTGATTTGTTACAGCAGGAACAGGAAACTAATGTGGCTATCAAATGTAATTTTCCCATCTGCTTGGGAGGTGTCCGCCTCATAGTGCTGAGCTTGTGTAGGAAATGATATTGCACAACAGCAAATGTAGATCAGAGGTTCTCAGTCCCAGAAACTTAAACATGGGGATGTCTGGGGTGAGGCATTTTTTAAAAAGCTCTCTAGGATTGTGATTATATTCTGCAAGCAAGGCTTAAAACTACTCATGTGGATGGGCAAATGAGAGGAATTGGTTAAGTTGATCTCTAAGAGTTAAACTGATAAATTCTACATACAGTGGTTAAGGTGAGGTCAGATCTTTCTGTTGTTTTTTTTTTTTTTTGAGATGGAGTTTCGCCTGTTGCCTGGGCTGGAGACCAGTGGCGTGATCTCGGCTCACTGCAACCTCTGCCTTCCAGGTTCAAGTGATTCTCCTGCCTCAGCCTCCTGAGTAGCTGGGATTACAGGCGCCCGCCACCTCGCCCGGCTAGTTTTTTT
>NW_012112030.1:3137936-3143185 GCF_000951035.1 Colobus angolensis palliatus
CAGGCAATTCTCCTGCCTCAGCCTCCCAAGTAGCTGGGATTACAGGTGCCCACTACCATGCCTGGCTAATTTTTGTATTTTTTAGTAGAAACAGAGTTTCACCATGTTGGCCAGGCTGGTCTTGAATTCCTGACCTCATGATCCAACCACCTCGACCTCCCAAAGTGCTGGGATTACAGGCATGAGCCACATTACCTGCCTGAATTTCCTCACAGGACATCAGTCAGATTGAATTAAGGCTCCTAATGTCCTCATTTCAACTTAATTTCCTCTGATAAAGTTCTATCTCCAAATAGACTCCCATTCTGAAGTACTGTAGGTTACGGCTTCAACATGAATTTGAGGCAACACAGTTCAGCCCATAACAGGCACCTCATCCCTCAGCTGTCAGAAAATAAGAGCAGATGCTCATGCTCTCTCTCTGTTTTTCTGCAAAAGCATTCTCCAGTAGTCTCTGGCACATAGAAAAATGTTTACTAAACACTAATTGTATGAATGAATAAATGAGTAAATGAATGTGTGAATGGATTATATCATAAGTGTAATAGGTGACAGCCTACTGAAAAATTTTAGGAGCATTCCTTGTACAAAACTTATACAGAAATTAAAAAATCAAGTTAGCTTTCTACAATGGTGGATGCCAACAAAACACATTTCCACGGAGAATATTTCATTTATATGTGGATCTTCTTCATCTCGCAAATTGACTTGTGAGGTACATGACAGTGAACGTCGTTCCAGCCCCATTCTTCTGAACGGAAACTTATTACCACACAACGCTCATCAGGGTTATTGGGTTCACCTGAGTGCCAGAATCTGAAAGGCAGATAAAGGACAGTGGTGTTTTCAAACAGTGTTTTGGGGCTGGGCACGGTGGCTCATGCCTGTAATCCCAGCACTTTGGGAGGCCAAGGCGGGCGGATCACCTGAGGTCAGGAGTTCGAGACCAGCCTGACCAATATGGAGAAACCCCATCTCTACTAAAAGTACAAAAAAAATTAACCAGGCATGGTGGCACGTGCCTGTAATCCCAGCTACTAGGGAGGCTGAGGCAGGAGAATCGCTTGAACCTGGGAGGCAGAGGTTGCGGTGAGCCGAGATTGTGCCATTGCACTCCAGCCTGGGTGACAAGAGCGAAACTCCGTCTCAAAAAACAAGAAACAGTGTTTTGGAAAAAGTTAGAGACTGGGAGAGAGCCAGCGTTAAACAGTGTGAAAGTCAAGGTCACATATACCCAAACCACCTTCCCACTTCTGCTGCCACGTTTTGTAAAACCTCATGTTCAGGCAGTTTCCTCTCCACCTATGTCTCTGGTATTTCCCCTGAAAACTGTTCCCACATGACCTAGTGGCCTGTCATCTTAATCAACTCGGCATACATTGAACACCCCCCGGCAGATATCCCAGAGGATTCCTTCATTTTGGCCATCCCTGTGTCCAATTGCCATAGACCTTCCAACTCACAGAGTTAAATGATTCCAAGATTTTTTTTTCCCTAGTCCCAAGTGTAAATCAGGTTCTATGCACTGCTTTTGGAGTCTGAAGAACTAGGGAAATTCCCTGGATCTGCTATTTAGTCTCTGTTATTTGGTGCAAGTAATTTAATTTCCCTGATTCTCAGTTCTTCTATCTGAAAAAATGGGAACTAGAACAATGTCCCTACGTATTTGACATAATTGATATAAATGTCAAAAGTGGTAATCTGTACTAAAGTGCTTCACAATTTGTAAAGAAATCATAAATGGCCGGGCATGATGGCTCACGCCTGTAATCTGAGCACTCTGGGAGGCCAAGGCAGGCGGATCACTTGAGGTCAGGAGTTTGAGACCAGCCTGGCCAACATGGTGAAATCCATCTCTGCTAAAATTACAAAAATTAGCCGAGTGTGGTGCCACATGCCTATAATCCCAGCTACTCAGGAGGCTGAGGCAGGAGAATCACTTGAACCTGGGAGGTAGAGGTTGCAGTGAACCAATCACACCACTGCACTCCAGCCTGGGTGATGGAGTGAGAGTCTTTTTTTTTTTTTTTTGAGACGGAGTCTCACTCTGTCGCCCAGGCTGGAGTGCTGTGGCCGGATCTCAGCTCACTGCAAGCTCCACCTCCCGGGTTCACGCCGTTCTCCTGCCTCAGCCTCCCAAGTAGCTGGGACGACAGGCGCCCGCCACCTCACCCGGCTAATTTTTTTGTAGTTTTTAGTAGAGACGGGGTTTCACCGTGTTAGCCAGGATGGTCTCGATCTCCTGACCTCGTGATCCGCTCGTCCCAGCCTCCCAAAGTGCTGGGATTACAGGCTTGAGCCACCGCGCCCGGCCGAGAGTCTTATCTTAAAAAAAAAAAGGAAAAAAAAAGCACAACCCTTGATGTCAAATAGATATACTCACGTGACATTTGTATCGTATGGTGTCTGATCAACCCATTGCCAATGTCGCCAACCCTCTGGATCTGACAGCCCCAGAAAATAAGCAGAATTTATTTTCAGATTCTGAATGATGAAATCCTGAGGGAAGAAAACGGAAGAGTCATAGATGATAGAGCAGGAGCACCCTCATCTCAGACAAACACCGCCATTTTAAGTTCCAGGTCCCTTTCTTGCCTCATGCATTTCAAGGAAATCACTTCTCTTCTGACTACAAGCAGACAGAAAGAGCAGACAGTAAAACACAGATAAGACAGCTCAGGCACAGAGGGAGGTGGGGGGAAAGTCTCTTGGGTAACTGCCAAGCTTCCTTCTCATACAATGGGCCCCAGTAAAACAGTGGGCCTTAATAAGCACATTCCTTTCCCTTTGGGTGCACTAAGATAGGAAAGGTAAAAGCAGACTCGGGGGGATATGCGTGCAGCTGCAGAAAGATGTATGGGAACAGACACACAACTCTTTCTCCCAGATAAGCACAACAAAGAGACACAGAAGCAGTCCCCCAAGCCTCTGATAAACTCTCCCACCCTGAATCCTTAAAAACTCTTAGTCTGTCTGGGCCAGGTGCAGTGGCTCATGCGTGTAATCCCAGCACTTTGGGAGGCCTAGGCAGGCGGCCTACATCAGGAGGTCAGGAGATGTAGACCATCCTGGCTAACACTGAAACACTGTCTCTGCTAAAAAAAAAAAAAAAAAAAATTGTGCGGCGGCGGGCACCTGTAGTTCCAGCTCTTCGGGAGGCTGAGGCAGGAGAATGGCATGAACCCAGGAGGCGGAGCTTGCAGTGAGCGGAGATCTCGTCACTGCTGTCCAGCCTGGGCGACAGAGTGAGACTCTGCCTCAGAAAAAAAAAAAAAAAAAAAACTCTTAGTCTGTAAGAGAGTGTGCCCTTGACCAAACTCAGCCAGAGGCTCCTCTCAGGTTTATTTTCTCTAAAATAAACCTGTCTTGACTGGCAGGCCGCCTTTCATATTTCTTTCCCCTTTCTTTAATTCTTACAATAGCCTTTGGGGGGACTCAAGTTGAACAGAGTTCTTATGGCCATAGGAAGAAAAGAAGAAAAGGAGACGAGGGCCCCTGCCCAGGAGCAGAGGCCTCTGGCTGAGCAGGGCTGGATCAAAGACATCACTTGTGGGCATGATGTTTGGCATGTACAGGAGCATGCTCTAGCCGTGGCCATCATAAATCCTCATGTCACGCTTGCTTTCCTATTTCTTTGCTAAGTGACGGCGTTCTTCAAGGCTCTGCATATTGTGAGGAAATTTCTCCCTCGCTCCTAATATAGTTTTGTAAAGGGAGTTGAATTAGTATATCTTTAGGTTTCTCTCTGCCCCCCACCCCCCTATTTGTTTATTTATTTATTTATTTATTTATTTTTTTGAGACAAGGTCTTACTGTCACCCAGGCTGGAGTGAAGTGGCGTGATCTCAGCTCACTGAAGCCTCAACCTTTCAGACTCAAGCAATCCTCCTACCTCAGCCTCCTGTAGCTGGGATTACAGGCATCCACCACCATGGCCCGCTAAGTTTTGTATTTTTAGTAGAGACGGGGTTTCGGCCATGTTGCCCAGGCTGGCCTCGAACTCCTGGGCTAAAGCCATCCTCCTGCCTTGGCCTCCCAAACTGCTGGGATTACAGGCTTGATCCACCACACCCAGCCAGGAAAGGGTATTTTTATTTTTATTTTTGAGACAGAGTCTCATTCTGTTGCCCACATTGAAGTGCAGTGATGTAATCTCAGCTCACTACAACCTCCACCTCCTAGGTTCAAGTGATTCTCCTGCCTCAGCCCCCCGAGTGGCTGGGATTACAGGCACCCACCACCACACCTGGCTGATCTTTGTATTTTTAGTAGAGGCAGGGTTTTGTCATGTTGGCCAGGCTTGTCTTGGCCTCATGTGATCCGCCAGGCTCGGCCTCCCAGAGTGCTGGGATTACAGGCGTGAGGCACCGAACCCAGCCCCATATCAATTCTTGATTGTCAGTTCTTGCAATTTAATTTTTTTCGCAAGTCCTCATAATATTTCTTCTCTGTGAGGCAATTAATTGTTTCTTAAGTATTTCTATATAACTGCATGTTATATAAATGGTTGATAACAATGCTGGTATCAACACTGAATATAGCGGGACTTCTACTTTACTTTCAATAATGGTGGACTAAGTAATTTGGACCAAACTTCTTGGCAAAATCAACCACATAAGCTGGATGAAACATGAAAAACTTTAATGTCTCAAAAGGTCACAAAATAGTAAAGTTACCAGGTCAAGAAGCCAGAGAGAATGAAAAGCAAGGAAGATGTGCCTGGAAATCATGGCCCCTTTCTCTCTAGGGAAAGTTTGCTGATCCAGAAAAGGCAGTAAAAGGGCTGAACAGCACATTCCTCCCCCGCCCCCGCAACCTCAGGATGCTAAAGTTTAAAAATTTATCTAAAAGTTTTGTGTTGTGGTGGTTTATGCCTGTAATCCCAGCACTTTGGAAGGCTAAGGTGGGAAGATTGCTGAGGCCAGAAGTTTGAGACCAGCCTGGGCAATATAGTGAGACTTCATCTCTACCAAAAAATAATTAGGCCAGGCGCGGTGGCTTACACCTGTAATCCCAGCACTTTGGGAGGCCGCGGCAGGTGGATCACCTAAAGTCAGGAGTTTGAGACCATGGGGAAATCCACTGTCTACTAAAAATACAAAAATTAGCCAGACGAGGTGGTGGGCGCCTATAATCCCAGCTACTTGGGAGGCTGTCGCAGGAGAATCACTTGAATCCAGGAGGCGGGGGTTGCAGAGAGCCAAGATTGTGCCACTGCACTCCAGCCTGGGCGACAGAGAAAGACTCCG
>NW_012112030.1:3144805-3148084 GCF_000951035.1 Colobus angolensis palliatus
GCTCTCTCACCCAGGCTGGAGTGCAGTGGCATGATCTCGGCTCACTACAACCTCTGCCTTCCAGATTCAAGCAATTCTTCTGCCTCAACCACCTGAGTATCTGGGACTACAGACATGAGCCACCTCGCCAGGCCTCAAATAATGTTGTACAAATAAGAAAATATATTTTGACATAGGTTTTCAGATTATTTTCAATGTACATGAACGAATATGAGAGATTGTTAGTGTTTTGTGTGCTTCCCTCCCTCTCCACCATATCAATTTATCTATTCATTCTTTCATTAAACATTTAAGCAGTCTATTGTCTGCTCAGACTCTGTGCTAAGTGTGGCATAGGAAGTCAAAACAAATAAAAGTTTACAACATGGCTGGGGAGACAGGATGAACAGCACTTTTGAAAACTTTGTAGGGTTAGGAAAAAATTAGAGTCCAGAGCCAAGAAAGCGGTAAGGGTAAATAGGCAGTAAATCAGACCTCATATAGATTATGATCTGGCTTTGAATCATTTGGATATTGTAGAAATTTCAGGCCCTGAAATTGCCATAATGTACTGTAGGACTTGTGCCAAGGCATGTGGCAAAAGCAAATGAAAATACTCTTTGGAAGCGAATAATATCTTAGGCTTCCAATTTTTGTTTGTTTGTTTTTGAGACAGAGTTTTGCTTTTTCACACAGGCTGGAGTGAAGTGGCATGATCTCGGCTCACCGCAACCTCCGCCCCCTGCAAGTGATTCTCTTGCCTCAGCCTCCTGAGTAGCTGGGATTACAGGCATGCGCCACCATGCCCAGCTAATTTTTGTGTTTTTAGTAGAGAAGGGGTTTCGCCATGTTGTCCAGGCTGGTCTCGAACTCCTGACCTCACGTGATCCACCCGCCTCAACCTCCCCAAGTGCTAGAATTACAAGCATGAGCCACTGTGCCTGGCCTCCAATTATTTTTATAAATAATTTTTCAAGTACAGCATGCACCACACAAGGATAATTTGAAACATACTATAGGCCAGACATGGTGTCTCAGGCCTATAATCCCAGCACTTTGGGAGACCAAGGCAGGCGGATCACTTGAGGCCAGGAGTTCGAGACTAGCCTGGACAACATGGTGTAACCCCATCTTTACTAAAAATACAAAAATTAGCCAGGAGTGGTGGCACGCACCTGTAATCCCAGCAGCTCAGGAGGCTGAGTCAAAGAATCACTTGAACCCAGAAGACAGAGGTGGCAGTGAGTCGAGATTGCGCCACTGCACTCCACCCTGGGGTGACAGAGAGAGACTTTGTCTCAAAAAAATAAAAAAAGAAGATCTGGGCACAGTGGCTCATGTCTGTAATCCCAGCACTTTGGGAGGCCAAGGCAGGTGGATCACCTGAGGTAAGGAGCTCGAGAACAGCCTGGCCAACATGGCGAAATCTCATCTCTACTAAAAATACAAAAATTAGCTGGGCGTGGTTGCGGGTGCCTGTAATCCCAGCAATTCGGGAGGCTGAGACAGGAGAATCGCTTGAACCCAGGAAGCGGAGATTGCAGTGAGCAGAGATCTCACCACTGCACTCCAGCCTGTGCGATAGAACAAGACTGTCTCAAAGGGAAAAAAAAAAAAACTGGCTGGGCACCATGGCTCACGCCTGTAATCCCAGCACTTTGGAAGGCCAAGGTGGGTGGATCACGAGGTCAGGAGTTTGAGAACAGCCTGGCCAATATGGTGAAACCCCGTCTCTACTAAAAATACAAAAATTAGCTGGGCATGATGGTGGTCGCCTGTAATCCCAGCTACTCGGGAGGCTGAGGCAGGAGAATCGCTTGAACCCTGGAGGCGGAAGTTGCAGTGAGCCGAGATTGAGCCACTGCACTCCAGCCTGGTGACAGAGCAAGAGTCTATCTCAAAAAAAAAAAAAAAACAAACCCCAGCAACAACAAAAAAATAAGCGTAAGCGTTGAACATTATAAAGTTTGACAGCATATTTGAAAGAGAAGCAAGATAAATTCTAGATTTGAAAAATACAATAACTGAATTTAGATGTTAATATACGGTTTTAATAGCAGGATTAGACATAGTTGAAAAAGATTAGTGAAGTGGGAGGGCCAGGCGCAGTGGCTCACGCCTGTAATCCCAGCACTTTAGGAGGCCGAGGCAGGCGGATCACGAGGTCAGGACACCGAGACCATCCTGGCTAACACGGTGAAACCCCGTCTCTACTAAAAATACAAAAAATTAGCCGGGCGTGGTGGCGGGTGCCTGTAGTCCCAGTTACTTGGGAGGCTGAGGCAGGAGAGTTGGTTGAACCCGAGAGATGGAGGTTGTAGAGAGCCACAATCGTGCCACTGCACTCCAGCCTGGGCAACAGAGGGAGACTCCATATCAAAAAGGAAAAAAAAAGACTATCAGTTAAGAAAGGAAACAGATTAGCTGCCTGTTAGAACATACCTGCTCTTCCTCGGTGTTGATCACCACCAGATCAGCCCCCATCACAGAACAGTTACTTTGACTCTCAGTCCAAGACTGCATCACAGTAGAAATAAAGTAGCAACTAGACTGAAATGATGTCCAAGGGGTTGGGCAGCAGCTCCAATCTTCCCAAAGGAATACAGAAGAAGAAAAAATATTAACAGAGAATTCTCCTCACATAAAGTTATAAGCTTAGCTCGCTAAGGTTTAGTTTTCATCTATGGATCTCCATGGATTTTTCCAAAGCTGAACCCATTTACTGCTGTATTTACTAATCTGTAGATCATTTCACTCTATATGGGGACCAGCAAACTTCCTGCAAAGGGCCAGATAGTAAATATCTTAGGATTTGGGGGCCATACAGTCTCTGTTGCAACTACTTAACTCTGCTACTGCAGTATGAAAGCAACCACTGGCAATATGTTACCAAAAACAAACAAACAAAAGAATATGGCAATAAAATGTCATTTACAAAAGTAGGCAGCTGGTTGAGTTTGGGCCATGCCTTAGTTTTCCAGGCCCTGCTTTAAACCCACAAAAATTATTTTAATGACAAGTACTTGCTGGGCACAGTGGCTCACACCTGTAATCCCAGCACTTTGGGAGGCCAACGCAGGCAGATCACGAGGTCAGGAGATGGAGACCATCGTGGCAACCACAGTGTAATCCCGTCTCTACTAAAAATGCAAAAAATTAGCCAAGTGTGGTGGCGGGCGCCTGTAGTCCCGGCAACTCGGGAAGCTGAGGCGGGGGAATGGCGTTAACCCGGGGGGCAGAGCTTGCAGTGAGCAGAGAGCGCGCACACAGTTTTTTGTTGTTGTTGTTGTTGTTGTTGTT
>NW_012112030.1:3151313-3152182 GCF_000951035.1 Colobus angolensis palliatus
ATGGTGGTGCATGCCTGTAATCCCAGCTACTCAGGAGGCTGAGGCAGGAGAATTGCTTGAACCTGGGAGGCGAAGGTTGCAGTGAGCCCAGATCACGCCACTGCACTCCAGCCTAGCAACAGAACGAGACTCCATCTCAAAAATAGTAATAATAGGCCAGGCACGGTGGCTCATGCCTGCAATCCCAGCACTTTGGGAGACTGAGGCGAGCGGATCTTTTCTCATGCTGCTTTCTCTGCAGGCCCAGTAAAAAATATGTCGTCAACCCTTTCTTCTATTAATTTATCTTGTTTGTTTATAAGTTTGCATGTGTATATGTCTTCGTCTCCCCCTACTATAACATACAGTCTAGTGAAGGAATTTCATTGTATTCATGCTATATACCCAGCACCTAGAAAAGTGGCCTGCTCATGGCAGGTGTTCAGTAAGCGTTTGTTGATTACTAGGTAACAGCATCTAATTCCATTAATCCTGAAATATCACAGGTCTTTTGGTTTTTCTAAAGTTTTCTGATGGCTGTAACTGTAAGTAAACCATTTGGGTCAAATTAAATATAAGGTAACCTTTTGGAGACATTTAGACCTCTTTCACTAAAAATGATCTCTTTTGTTCACTGGCACGCACATAGAGCAAGATCTGACTTTTCACTTACCCTCAATTCTTTATTCATGTATTTCATCATTCTGATTTTGAGACTAAACCTAGTCAAACTCTTCTATTTTTTTCTATTTTCTCTTAATTTATGTAAATTCTTGCATGTCTTCTTTCCTCTCAAATAATTAAATAACCATCTTGTATCAGTCCATTTTTGCATTGCTATAAAGGAATACCTGAGACTTGGTAATTTATTTATTTATTTATTTATTTAT
>NW_012112030.1:3152712-3156343 GCF_000951035.1 Colobus angolensis palliatus
CGTATTTCCGGGTTCTTCATTAACAACTTTTCCCGCGCGCGCCCAGGAAGATATGCAGCCTACAGCGCAGGCGCAATTCCGTGCCCGGGAAAAATACCAATTAATGGCGCATGCGCAATTGTAATTTGAGAAAACCCAGCCCCCCGTCACCGCCCTGGCCCAACCTCTTCCCCTGCCAGCCTATATAAGGCATTGCACTGCCACCATTAAACGAGATTTGATCAGGCTATTTGTCTTGTCTCCATTTCTCGTGTTTTCTTGTCTCCTCCATTCCCACTCCCCCTTCCAGGGTCTGTTCGACTGCTCTGCAGGTCGGGACAAGAGAGTGAGGGGGAGGTGCAGATCTCACCCAAACTCAGAGCAAGAACTCACTCATTGCTTCGAGGAGGGCACCAAGCCATTCATGAGGGATCCACCTGCATGACTCAAAACCTCCTGCCAGGCCCCATCTCCAACGTCGGGGATTTCAAATTTCAAGGGATAGTTGTCGCTTCCAAATTTCAAATTTTCAACATGAGACTTGGAAGGGAGAACTATCCCCACCATATCACATCTTTAAGCCCTTTTGTCTCTTGCCCTTTGTTATAAAAAGCAAAGCAAAGTTTAACTGTAGTAATAATTCTGCTTGTTAGGGTTACATTGAAAACTGTGAGATGTATTTACAACTAGAAAGAAACTGAAGACTGTATCATCAACACATTTTTACTTGACATAGGAAGTCATTGTATTCAGTAACTTCCTCACAGATGTTTCATTTCTGTTTCTAATCATAATATTAGATAATAGAGCACATGTTGATACCCAAATAGTAAACGAGAGAGTTGGGAAATTTCTCAGGTGTCACAAAAATATAAAACTTGGCAAAGGGAGTAGCAATTAAATAATAGTTTACTTTGTTTATTCTTCCATTGTATCACTGTATAAACTTTTTTTTTTTCTTTTGAGACAGGGTCTCTCTGTAGCCCAGGTTGGAGTACGGTGGTAAGACTGTGGCTCACTGCAGCCTCAACTTCCTGGGCTCAAGCAATCCTCCTGCCTCAACCTCCTGAGTAGCTGGGACCACAGGCACATGCCACCAAGCCAAGTTATATTTTTTATTTTTTATAGAGACAGGGTCTCACTCTGTTGCCCAGGCTGGTCTTGAACTCCTGTCCTCAAGCAATCCTCCCACCTCAGCCTCCCAAAGTGCTGGGATTACAAGTGTGAGCCACTGCCTGGCCATATGAACAATTTTTCCTGTCATATTGGGAAGAATCTCACGTGAAGATTAAACCCCACAGTAATACAATTACAGCATCATAGAAAGAATAATAGTTATGTTCCCAATAGAGACTTTTTTTTAAAACAAAGGAGCAGATCAACTAGATGGTACCTACCATCAGCACTCCCATCAAAGTGGAGTTATTGTTATAGAATGAATTGCATCCTCCCCAAGCTCATATGTGGAAGCCCTAAGGTCCAATTTGTGGTATTTGAAGATAGAGCCTTTGGGAGGAAATCAGGTTTAGATGAGGTGATGAGGGGGGTTCTCATGATGAGATGAGTACTCTTATAAGAAGAAACCGTGAAGAGCTGGCACTCCCTCCATCATGTGAGGACACAGCAGGAGGGCGTCACCTGTAAGCCAGGAAGAGGGACCTCACCAGACACAACCATCCTGGCATCCTCATGTCAGACTTCCAGCCTCCAGAACCATCAGAAAATAAATTTCTGTTTTTTAATGCACTCAGTCTATGCGTTTTTTTGTTTGTTTGTTTTTTCTGTTTTGTTTTGTTTTGTTTTGAGACAGAGTCTCACTCTGTCACCCAGGCTGGAGTGCAGTGGCGCGATCTCAGCTCACTGAAACCTCTGCCTCCTGGGTTCAAGTGAGTCTCCTATCTCAGCCTCCCAAGTAGCTGGGATTACAGGCGTGAGGCACTGCGCCCAGCTAATTTTTGTATTTTTAGTAGAGACAGGGTTTTCCCGTATGGTCCAAGCTGGTCTTGAACTCCTGACCTCAGGTGATCTGCCTGCCTCGGCCTCCCGAAGTGCTGGGATTATAGGCGTGAGCCACCATGCCTGGTCCAGTCTATGGTATTTTGTTACAGCAGCCCAAGCTGACCAAGACAGTTATGATCACATTTGGAAAATGCAACTAAAACCAGGTAAAGAAAGCTGGAAGTACAGACAATTATCCAAAATACTGAATAATAGTAATAACTTATTTTATGAAAAACATGGCCTTCTCAGTTAGGGTTGCCCTTTTATGTCTAGAAAAGGGAACCTGTTTCTTCAGGAAATCTATAGAATGTGACTGGGAAAAGGACCAAGAGATGACTGCACTCCAGCCAAAAACTTACCCACAGAACTCACAGTGAAACAGACACAGAGGAGCAAGATGAATACGACTGCCACAGACCAGGCCTTCAACTGGAACCGCCAAACTCCTTTCTCTGTCAGATCAGCAAGACAAACGCACAGTCATAATCTCCACTGCCGAAGACCCAGGAAGCCAGAGTCCCAAAAATCTCAGAACAACAAAAGCAGGCTATGATCAAAACTAATTAAAACAGAAAAAATGTGAAAGCAAGAAGAGATTACAGAAGTTCTCTCAGAACAAATGACCAGTTAGTACCCTGGAACCCAAGACATAATCCAGGCAAAACTCATTCAGAGTAAACTGTACTTTTCAATTCCCTACTCTCTTTACCTTTGAATCGCACAGCCTTGGCCTCAAACTTCCAGGCTTAAGTGGTCCTCCTGCCTCAGTCTCTGAGTAGCTGGGACTTCAGGCATGTGCTTGCACGCCTGACCAAATTCATTTTCCTTTAAGGCCTTCTAGGCCCGAGTTTTTTTTTTTTTTTTTCCTTTCATCTTTCCCTGATCCAAGTATCTTGGGTCCATACCTATTTCTATACTGAAATTATTATGATGTATGAAAAGCTGTCTATTTCTTCTTCCAAAGTCATCCCTATCACCTCAATGCCTGTTTCCCACTCCATCCTGCTGCTACTACCTTCCCTAGAACTGAGAAGATGAATGCTCACCTCGGTCTTGAGGCTCTTCTTCAGGCACCATTGTGTGTGCACACCCTTTGGACTTCCTCTATCGGGAGATGCAGAAGCTCTTGTATCACTTTCCGTAAAGATGTGACTTTGGGGGGTCTGGTTCTTTCAAACAAGCCAAGCCCTTAGATCCTTCTTCGCCTACTCTTGCAAAGGAAGAGATGTGACTTAGGAGACTTTCTGCAGTGAGCTAAAGCTTTCAATTTAAAACATACGTATGTTCAGAAATAAGGAAACACAAACAAGGAAATTGAGAAATACATCAAAAACAGTTCATGGCTGCAGGTCTAATTTGTTGGGGTTTTTTTGTTTTTTTTTTTGAGGCGGAGTCTCGCTCTGTCACCGGGCTGGAGTGCAGTGGCCGGATCTCAGCTCACTGCAAACTCCGCCTCCCGGGTTTACGCCATTCTCCTGCCTCAGCCTCCCCAGTTGCTGGGACTACAGGCGCCCGCCAACTCACCCGGCTAGTTTTTTTTGTATTTTTTTTAGTAAAGACGGGGTTTCACCGTGTTAGCCAGGATGGTCTCGATCCCCTGACCTCGTGATCCGCCCGTCTCGGCCTCCCAAAGTGCTGGGATTACAGGCTT
>NW_012112030.1:3156393-3162590 GCF_000951035.1 Colobus angolensis palliatus
TTATTGTAAACACATAAGAAATACTGGAATTAGGGTTAGGCTGGTCTCGAACTTCTGACCTCAGGTGATCCGCCCACCTCAGCCTCCCAAAGTGCTGGGATTACAGGCATGAGCCACTGCGCCCAGCCTCTTCTTCTTCTTTTTATTTTTTATTTCAAACAGTTGCTGCTGCATCTTCCTACTCAGAATTTCTTAAAATGGCATCAGTGACTTAACCATCAGTCTTGACAAAATGATTCTTTCAACCTGAATGACTGATGCAAGAAGGGAAAGATGACTGCAGAAGAGACAAAAGATAATAAGATTACTATAGAAGTCTCAGATAAAGATATTTTTATCTGAGAGGAAACATGACTGACAGACTGGATTCTGAGCTCTCTCTACTTGGGCCAAAAAACTTAGATTTGATCCCTCTCTTTGGGTGTACTTTTTTTTTGAGATGAAATCTCACTCTGCCAGCCACGCTGGAGTGCAGTGGTGCGATCTCAGCTCAAATAATAATAATAATAATAATAATTGGATGCTGGTGCTTTTCACCTGCCTATAATATGATTTGAGCCATATCAGCTGTCATTTTCCTATTGGACTAACTTTACTCCCTTACCGGTTCTTTCTTTCTTTTTCTTTTTTTTTTTTTTGAGACGGAGTCTTGCTCTGTTGACAGGCTAGAGGGCAGTGGCACAATCTCGGCTCACTGCAACCTCCGCCTACAGGTTCAAGTGATTCTCCTGCCTCAAGTAGCTGGGACTACAGGCGTGTGCCACCACGCCCAGCTCATTTTTGTATTTTTAGTAGAGACGGGGTTTCACCATGTTGGCCTGGATGGTCTCGATCCCCTGACCTCGTGATCCGCCCGTCTCGGCCTCCCAAAGTGCTGGGATTACAGGCTTGAGCCACCGCGCCCGGCCAGATGTCTTTATCAGCAGTGTGAAAATGGACTAATACAGCCTCCCAAAGTCCTGGGGTTACCATTGTGGGCCACCATGTGCCCGGCCACTGCTGAGTAATCTTAATTAGAGAAAATCCATTATAGCCTGTGCTACTCAAATGGAGATGTTTGGTTGAAGGATGGTTACAACTACTGGTGAAACAGACACTGAGAAATAAATAACCTAGGTATTCCAGAATCTTCCCAGAGTTCAACTGAGATTTAACTGTAGAGTAGTGAGAAAAAAGTTTTGAGTTAGCAGCCGTCCATTGAGCTATTTTAGGACCCAGACCAATGAGATCCTTTCTAAGCTGTATACCTGCTGAAACAACTTAAAGTCCAGTTTGGTCTCTTGTCTACCTCCCACTTACAGTTCCCCAAACATCCCTCTGCCCCTGCCTCAGGGGTTCTCCCTGCCTCTGTCTTGGATTAAAATGTAGAGTATGAGGGTATTCCTTTGAATATACAATGCTAAGAAGAAAGAAGCAAAGGCAAAAGTGAGAAAAATAATTTAAAATAGAACAAATTATAAAAGCAGAATGAATGACAAATCATTTTCTCAAAATAAAAGCAGAATTGCATGTAGACCCAGGTCAGGTGCGGACATTCCAGCAGAATGCTATGAGGATGACCAGAGTCTTGCAAAAGCTGCAGCTAAAGAGGTCAAATCTAGATAAGAATTGGTAGACGGTTTGCTGACTTCCTCTTCTCCTGGTTGGTGAGGGAGGAAGTCCCACCCTAGGGTTATGGGATGGCTGAACACACAACATTCACTGGACAGATAAGACTGACAGCAGGTTAGCTGCATGTACTCACGGCCTGAGGCAGGAGGGCACCACGCACCATGCAGGGTCAGACAGAGATTGCTCTTGGGAGAAGGGTGACTGTGGGAGGCAGGATCTGCTGTAACAAGAGGGTGAGGTGGCCCCTTGGTTCCTGAGGGAGGATGGGATTGGCTTCTTTAAAGAATTTTGTGACTGGGCGTAGTGGCTCGCACCTGTAATCTCAGCACTTTGGGAGGCTGAGGTGAGCAGACTGCTTCAGGCCGGGAGCTCACGAACAGCCTGGCCAATATAGTGAAACCCCATCTCTACTTAAAATACAAAAAATTAGCCAAGCACGATGGCGCACGTCTGTAATTTCAGCTGCTCAGGAGGCTAAGGCACGAGAATCGCTGGAATCTGGGAGGCAGAGATTGCAGTGAGCCGTGATCACACCACTGCACTCCAGCCTGGGTGACAGAGTGAGACTCTGTCTCAACAAAAAAAAAAAAGAAAGAAAGAAAGAAAAAAAAAGATTTTGTGGGCCTTCAGGGAAGTGAAATCTATTAGCTTGAGGACCAGGTGGAGTGCAGCTGGCTCAGCTGAGATGGAAACTGACTGAGCGGGAAACAGAAACACTGTTTTGTTTTGTTTTTTTGAGATGGAGTCTCGCTCTGGTCACCCAGGTGAGACCCAGTGGCGAAACCTTGGCTCACTGCAAGCTATGCCTCCTGAGTTCAAGTGATTCTCCTGCCTCAGCCTCCCGAGTAGCTGGGATTACAGGCATGCGCCACCACGACTGGCTAATTTTGTATTTTTCATAGAGACGGGGTTTCACCATGTTGGTCAGACTGGTCTTGAACTCCCAACCTCAGGTGATCTGCCTGCCTCAGCCTCCCAAATTGCTGGGATTATAGGCGTGAGCCACTGCGCCCGGCCGTTTTGTTTTGTTTTTGTTTTTGGGACAGGGTATCAGTCTGTTGCCCAGGCTGAAGTGCAGTGGCATGACCTTCACTCACGGTAGCCTTGACCTGGGCTCTAGTGATCCTCCCACCTCAGCCTCCCGAGTAACTGGGACTATAGGTACACGTCACTACACCTGGGTATCTTTTAAATTTTTTATAGAGACAGGGTCTCGCTATGTTATTTCCCAGGTTGATCTCAAACACCTGGGCTCAGGTGATCCTCCCGCTTTGGTCTCCCCAAAGTGCTGGGATTACAGTGTAGACCAGTGTGCCTGGCCAGTGATGCTCTTTTAACATGAGTACCCAGTGTTTGGAATCAGGACATGACATCAGTTAGGTTTTGCTGTATAATCAATTAACTTAAAACTTAAAATACACAGCTATTCAATTAGTTCATAGTTCCGAGAGTCAGCAATTTGGGCGAAACTCCACTGGATGATTCTGGTTTGGATAAGATCGGTTCCATCTCAGCTGAGCTCACTCTGCAATAAGCTGGTGGGCAGGCTGGGGCTGGCTGATTCACATCTCTCTTTGGTTTGTCATCCTCTAGTGAATTAGCCTGGATTTACGTACATTGCGGCAGGAGGATTCCAAGAGCATTAAAAAAACAAGCCCTATTGCGTACATGCTTTTAAAAACCTATGTGCCAGGAAATTACCAAATCATTCCAATTATAACATTAAAAGATTACCAGTCTCGCACAGTGGCTTACACCTATAATCCCAGCACTTTGTGGGGCAAAGGCGGGAGAATTACTTGAGGCCTGGGCAACATAGTAAGACCTTCTCTCTACAAAAAAAATACAAAAATTAGCCAGGCGTGGTAGCATGCACCTGTAGTCCCAACTACTCGAAGGGCTGAGGTGGGAGGATCACCTGAGCCTGGGAGGTCAGGACTGCAGTGAGCTACGAACAAGCCACTGTGCTCCAGCCTGAGTGACAGTGACACCCTATCTCTAAAATAAAATAAAAACCAAAATGTAAAAGGAAAAGAAATCTCCCAAATATATTAGCATTTATGCCTTCAGAAAAACAGATTCTATGTGAATATTGTTATAATTGCAACATATTATCAAGCAAAGAAACCAATAAGAGGCCGGGCACGGTGGTTCATACCTGTAATCCCAGCACTTTGGGAGGCTGAGGCAGGTGGATCACCTGAGGTCAGGAGTTTAAGACCAGGCTGCCCAACATGGTGAAACCCCATCTCTCTTAAAAATACAAAAATTAGCTTAGTGTGGTAGCAGGAGCTTGTAATCCCAGCTACTCAGGAGGCTGAAGCAAGAGAATCACCGGACCCAGGAGGCAGAGGTTGCAATGAGCCGAGATTGCACCACTGCACTCCAGCCTGGGTGACAGAGCAAGACTCCATCTCGAAAGAAAGATGGAAAGAAAGAAACCAATGAGAAAAACAGTCTTTAGGGTTTAAGATTCTATTTTATAGCTAGCCAGGTGGAGGTTTGGAGGGGAGATTGGGCTTGCATAAGAGGAAGTTAGTGGTCAGACCATGCAGGGTGAAATTAGAGTTCAGAATTTATCCAATAGCAGAAAGAGCCATTAAAGGCACTAAAGCAATGTAGTGAAAGGATCAGATTATATTTTATTTACTTATTTATTTTTGTTGAGACAAAGTCAACAGAGGAAGACTTCATCTCAGAAAAAAAAAAAAAAGTCCAACGTTGACTGTATTATTTGCAGAGGATGAAGTGGCAAAAGAGACAAATAAGGATATCCAGAGAAATAGGAGGAAAAGTGAGTTCAGGCTATTGTTGTTATTATTATTTTTTTTTTTTCTCACTCTAATGGAGTCTCACTCTGTTGTCCAGGCTGAAGTGCAGTAGTGTGATCTCGGCTCACTGCAACCTCTACCTACCGGGTTCAAGTGATTCTCCCACCTCAGTCTAGCCAGTAGCTGGGACTACAGGCACACACCACCACGCCCAGCTAATTTTTGTATCTTTAGTAGAGATGAGGTTTTGCCATGTTGGCCAGGCTGGTCTCGAACTCCTGACCTCAGGTGATCTGCCCACTTCGGCCTCCCAAAGTGCTGGGATTACAGGCGTGAGCCACCATGCCTGGCCCATTCAGGCTACTATAAGAGAATACTATAAACTGGGTGGCCAACATCAGCTGCAATTCATTTCTCACAGTTTTGGAAGCTGGAAAGTTCAAGATCAGGGCACCGGCAGATTTGGTGTCTGGCGAAGGCCCACTTTCTGGTTTATGTATGGCTCCTTCTTGCTGTGTCCTCACATGGAGGAAGGGATGAGCTAGCTTTCTGGGATCTTTTATTATAAGGGCACTAATTTCACTCATTTGGTTGAACCCTCATGACCTAATCACCTCCCAAAGGCCCCACCTGCAATGCTATCACCTTGGAGGTTAGGATTTCAACATACGGATTTTGGGGAGACACAAACATTCAGACCATGACACTAAGTGTCAAGAAAGCCAAGAGCGGCCGGGCGCGGTGGCTCAAGCCTGTAATCCCAGCACTTTGGGAGGCCGAGACGGGCGGATCACGAGGTCAGGAGTTCGAGACCATCCTGGCTAACACAGTGAAACCCCGTCTCTACTAAAAAATACAAAAAGCTAGCCGGGCGAGATGGCTGGCGCCTGTAGTCCCAGCTACTCGGGAGGCTGAGGCAGGAGAATGGCCTAAACCCGGCAGGCGGAGCTTGCAGTGAGCTGAGATCCAGCCACTGCACTCCAGCCCGGGCGACAGAGTGAGACTCCGTCTCAAAGAAAAAAGCCAAGAGCAAAACTGAAGTCTTACACTGATAAAAACATCAAATATGGTAATATTTTTCAGCATGTAAATTTTTTCACTTCTATAGTTGCATTAAATAAATCAGCATGTTGTTGTGTTCATAAACAGCACCAGAATATACAGAGCTTTGTACTCAAAAACATTCATGTAGGTAGAAGTACACTGTTCAAGAGGTTTTTCTGGGAGACCAACCTGGCCAATATGACAAAACCTTGTCTCTACTAAATATACAAAAATTAGCCAGGTGTGGTCGTGGGCACCTGTAATCCCAGCTACTCGGGAGGCTGAAGCATGAGAACTGAACCCAGAAGGCAGAGGTTGCAGTGAGTCAAGATTGTGCCTGGGCGACAGAGTGAGACTGTCTGAAAAAATAAAATAAAATAAAATAAAAAGGTTTTTCTGGGAGATAATTGGAACCACACGAAAGAAAAACAAAGATCAACTTCACCTGTTTCAGTCTTCCTGAAGAATTCACTCTCTCTTTTTTTTTTTTTTTAGACCAAGTCTCGGTCTGTCACCCAGCCTGGAGTGCAATGGCATGATCTCAATTCACTGCAACCTCTGTCTCACGGGTTCAAGCAATTCTTCTGCCTCAGGCTCCTGAGTAGCTGGGATTACAGGCGCCTGCCACATGCCCCCTGAATAATTCTCTGTCTAGGAGACACAGGCATATCCTAAATACTGGGTACATTAGACTGCCTACATGTTCACTGTTTCCATTGTATGTGCATGGTTAACGTTGACTGGGATATGACTAAATAGGATGCTGTAATC
>NW_012112030.1:3166655-3168050 GCF_000951035.1 Colobus angolensis palliatus
TGAACCCGGGAGGCGGAGCTTGCAGTGAGCTGAGATCCGGCCACTGCACTCCAGCCTGGGTGACAGAGCGAGACTCCGTCTCAAAAAAAAAAGAAAAGTTAAGGCCGGGTCTGGTGGCTCATGCCTGTAATACCAGCACTTTGGGAGGCCGTGGCGGCCAAATTATGAGGTCAAGAGATCGAGACCAGCCTGGCCAACATGGTAAAACCCCATCTCTACTAAAAAAAAATACAAAAATTAGCCAGGCGTGGTGGCGCACACCTGTAGTCCCAGCTACTCGTGAGGCTGAGGCAGAAGAATTGCTTGAACCTTGGAAGCGGAGGCTTCAGTGAGCCGAGATTGTACCACTGCACTCTAGCCTGGGCAACAGAGCAAGACTCCATCTCAAAAAATAAAAATAAAATAAACAAATATAAGCTTAATTTTTTTTTTTTTTTGAGATGGAGTCTCCTTCTGTTGCCCAGGCTGGAGTATAGTGGTGCAATTTCAGCTTACTGCAACCTCCACCTACCAGGTTCAAGCAATTCTCCTGCCTCAGCCTCCTGAGTAGCTGTTATTACAGACATCTGCCACTATATCCAGCTAATTTTTGTATTTTTAGTAGACACAGGGTTTCACCATGTTGGCCAGGCCGGTCTCGAACTCCTGACCTCGTCATCTGCCTACCTTGGCCTCCCAAAGTGCTGGGATTACAGGCATGAGCCGCCGCACCCGGCCAGCTTAATTTTTTAGAATGTTTTTAGATTTAAAAATTGACAGGACCGGGCGTGGTGGCTCTCACTTGCAATCCCAACACTTTGGGAGGCTGAGGCAGGTGGATCACCTGAGGTCAGGAGTTTGAGCCGGAGTATGAGCTTTCAAATTAAAAGAAAGTCTGAGTGTGGTGGCTCATCCCTATAAACTCAGCACTTTAGGAGGCTGAGATAGGAGGGTCACTTGAGGCCAGGAGTTCAAGATCAGCCTGGGCACCAAAGTGAGAGCCCCATCTTTACCAAAAATCTTTTAAAAACAGCAAGGCGAGGCCAGGCGTGGTAGCTCATGCCTATAATCCCAGCACTTTGGGAGGCCAAGGCGGGCGGATCATCTGAGGTCACGAATTCAAGGCCAACCTGACCAACATGGTGAAACTCCATCTCTACTAAAAATACAAAAATTAGCCAGGTGTGGTGGTGCATGTCTGTAATCCCAGTTACTCAGGAGACTGAGGCAGGAGAATCACTTGAACCTGGGAGGCAGAGGTTGCGGTGAGCCGAGATCACACCATTGCACTCCAGCCTGGGCAACAAGAGCAAAACTCCACCTCAAAAAACAAAAACAAAACAAAACAAAACAAAAAAAGGCTGGTTGCGGTGGCTCACTCCTGTAATCCCAGCACTTTGGGAGGCTGAGGCGGGC
>NW_012112030.1:3169320-3171299 GCF_000951035.1 Colobus angolensis palliatus
GCCCGGCTAGTTTTTTTGTATTTTTTTTAGTAGAGACGGGGTTTCACTGTGTTAGCCAGGATGGTCTCGATCTCCTGACCTCATGATCCGCCTGTCTCGGCCTCCCAAAGTGCTGGGATTACAGGCTTGAGTCACCGCGCACGGCACCTGGCAGTTCTTTATCACTTTTAGCATCTGTTTCATTTTTAAAATCTAGTTGATTTTTAAAATGCTACTACTAAATTTTAGCTTTCCCTAAAAAAAAAGCACCAGGGTTCATGGACTGCATATATTTTTTAGAATTTTTAAATCAATGAGGAAATGAAAACCAACCTCAAAAATGAGAAGCAGAAACTTCCAGTTTGTGTTGTGGCTTAAATAGCTTGTGGCAGACCAAGTGTTTGCTGAGACCAACCAGGAAAGCTGGATCAATACAAAAAAACTATTAGAAAGCATCAGAGAGGCTTCCATAGAACAAGGAATTTCAGGAGCCAAGACCATAGAGAGAGAGAAAGTTGGATGTGGCATCTGCTGGCTCTTCAGCAGTGACTGAAGGACTGAGTGTACAGACGATGACAACTGGGAGGCTGGTAACTAAATAATAAAACTTAAGACAAGCGCTCCTCTATGAATAATGAAGAGCTGAGAATGGACTTTTTTTTTTTTTGGAGGCAGGGTCTCATTCTATTGCCCAGTCTGCAGTGCAGTGACCCAAGTTTGGCTCACTGCAACCTCCGCCTCCTGGGCTCAAGCCATCCTCCCACCTCATCCTCCCAAGTAGCTGGGACTACAGGCACATACCACCATGCCCAGTTAAGTTTTGCATTTTTAGTAGAGATGGGGTTCGCCAGGTTGCCCAAGGTGGTTTCGAACTCCTGGGTTCAAGCGATCCACCCACCTTGCCCTTCCAAAGTGCTGAGATTACAGACATGCATCACTGTGCCTGGCCCAACAACAGACTATTAATTCATAAAGAATGAAATCCAGTTTGTTTTATTTTTATTTATTTATTTATTTTTTAGGACAGAGTCTCCCTCCATTGTCCAGGTTAGAGTGCAGTGACCTGATCTCAGGTCACTGAAACCTCTGCCTCCCAGGTTCAAGCGATTCTCCTCCATCAGCCTTACGAGTAGCTGGGACTATAGGTGCCCACCACCAGTCCTGGCCAATTTTTGTATTTTTAGTAGAGACGAGGTTTTACCACGTTGGCCAGTCTGGTCTCAAACTCCAGACCTCAGGCAATCTGCTGGCCTTAGGCCTCCCAAAGTGCTGGGATTACAGGCATGAAACACCACGCCCGGCTATTTTTTTTTTTTGAGATGAAGTCTTGTCTGGCTCTGTCACCCAGACTGGAGTGCAATGGTGCATTTCAACTGATTGCAGCCTCCACCTCCCAGGTTCAAGCAATTCTCGTGCCCCAGCCTCCCAAGTAGCTCCAATTACAGGCATGAGCCACTGCCCAGCTAATTTTTGTATTTTTAGTAGAGACAGAATTTTGCTATGTTGCCCAGACTGGTCTCAAACTCCTGGACTTTAGGGATCCGCCCGCCTTGGCCTTCCAAAGTGCTGGGATTATAGACGTTAGCCGCTGAGCCTGGCCTAAAATTTTGAAATTAGTTTTGAAGAAACTCAATGCCTAATTGAATCAAAGTAAAATCTACCTTAACTTCGTCTGCCAAACCAATAGCAAAAGTAAATTGTCAGCTGGTCGCGGTGGTTCACACCTGTAATTTCAGCACTTTGGGAGGCAGAGGCAGGTGGATCATCTGCGGTCAGGAGTTTGAGACCAGCCTGGCCAGCATGGTGAAACCTTGTCTCTACTAAAAATACAAAAATTAGCCAGGTGTGGTGGTGCATGCCTATAGACTGAGCTGCTCAGGGAGGCTAAGGCAGGAGAATTGCTTGAATCCGGGAGGCAGAGGTTGCAGTGAGCCGAGATCGTGCCACTGCACTGCAGCCTGGGTGACAGCGAGACTATGTATCAAAAAAAAAGATAAAAA
>NW_012112030.1:3174447-3176830 GCF_000951035.1 Colobus angolensis palliatus
AGGTCAGGAGTTTGAGACCAGCCTGACCAACATGGTGAAACCCATCTCTACTAAAAATACAAAAATTAGCCGGCATGCTGGTGGGCGCCTGTAATCCCAGGTACCTGGGAGGCTGAGACAAGAGAATCGCTTGAACCCGGGAGGCGGAGGTTGCAGTCAGCTGAGACCACGCCACTGCACTCCAGACTGGGCAACAAGAGCAAAACTCTGTCACCAAAAAAAAAAATAAAAAACTGGGAATGCCTCTCTGCAAAATGGATCTCCGGAAATGCATATTTCATATTTAGAAACTGCCAGCATTTGGAACACCAGGACATTTTCTCAAGCACATGTGAAAATACATTGTCAGCCGGGCGCAGTGGCTCACGCCTGTAATCCCAGTCCTTTGGGAGGGCGAGGCGGGCAGATCACGAGGTCAGGAGTTCACGACCAGCTTGGCCAACATGGTGAAACCCCGTCTCTACTAAAAACACAAAAATAAGCTGGACATGGTGGCACGTGCCTGTAATCCCAGCTACTCAGGAGGCTGAGGCAGGAGAATGGCTTGAACCAGGAGGCAGAGGTTGCAGTGAGCCAAGATCGCCCCACTGCACTCCAGCCTGGGCAACAAGAGCGAGACTCTGTCTCAAAAAAAAAAATGCTTTACTGGGTTTCCCTACTCAGTCTATTACCATTAGGTCATTCCCTTTTTGTCCAGTCACATTTCTACACAGCTGTCCATTCTACAGAGAAGCTAAGCACAAAAATAGACACTTTTTTCCTGAGTCTTTTGATCTTCAACTCTGAAGGCTCCTTTGTCAAATAAAACTTTGATTAGATAAATTTGTTATGCTTTTCTCTTGTTAATCTGCCTTTTGTTATTGGAGTGTCCACCTGACTCATACTATCAGGAGGAAAGGGATCACACCCTCTCCGCTCCTACACAGACATGCAAATTTTTGAGCCCTGCGGCGTGTGAATTACTGAATCAGAAATTCTGGGGTGGGACCCAGGAACCTGATTTCAACAAACCTTCCTGGGGATGATTATGCATGCTAAAGTCTGAGAGCCACTAGCGGGAGGGGGAAGGGGAAAGGCCGATAGAATGCTTTCCAGAGGATATAGGGTTTTGCCATTTCCATAATTCTTTATGGTTGTTCCTCTCCAATAGAATAGCCATAAGGAGCATTCCTAAGAAGAAAAATGTACTAGAAAATCACTGTGCCACCTCCTTTTTGTGTCTACCCCTTAATCAGGTCATTGTTAAGCAGATTTGTCAAATTATTCAAAGCAGGTTTGAATAAATGTGTTGTACAGAGACTTCAGGGGGTTTATTTGTCTGCATTTTGGCAGGATTTGCCCTGTGGCTGGAAAGATTCAGATGCGCCTTCTTTCTTTCTTTCTTTCTTTAGAAGGAGTCTTGCTCTGTCACCCAGGCTGGAATGCAGTGGCGTGATCTTGGCTGACTGCAAACTCCGCCTCCCGTGTTCAAGCGTTTCTCCTGGCCCAGCCTCCCTAGTACCTGAGATGACAGGTGCACGCCACGACACACAATGCCCGGCTAATTTTTGTATTTTTCGTAGAGACAGGGTTTCACCATGTTGGCCAGGCTGGTCTTGAACTCCTGACCTCAGGTGATCCACCCACCTCAGCCTCCCAAAGTGCTATGATTACAGGTGTGAGCCACTGCGCCCGGAGTCACTGCGCCCGGCCCCCAGATGCGCCTTCTTCCATCACTTACTTGTACTGTTGTTCTTTTTCACTTTGGAAATGTAAAGCCTTCTATTAAGTATAGATGGTTATTATTCTCAAACAGCTAGGTAGATCAGAACAGAAATACCACACATGATTCTCAAATCCTCCAGGACAATCCTTCTCATTTCCCTGGATGACATCTTTCTTACTTTTGAGATTTGTAATCAGACAGCCTTTCTTCCTCTCCAGGCTCTGCAACTTAACTAAGCTGTGATCTACAAATTACTGCCCTGCTCTAAACTTCAGCTTCGCAGCTGGTTCCATAGCTCAGGGGTTAGGGCACTGATCTTGTAAACCTCAGCTTCCTCATTTATAAAAGGAGGACTTGAATAATTTCTATCTCATAGGATTAGTTTAAGCGTTAGATAATATTTGTTTATTTCTATTTATTTATTTATTTATTTTTTTGAGACAGAGTTTCGCTCTTGTTGGCCAGGCTGGAGTACAATGGTGCAATCTTGGCTCACTGCAACCCCCACCTCCCGGGTTCAAGTGATTCTCCTGCCTCCCACTCCCGAGTAGCTGGGATTACAGGCATTCGCCACCATGCTCAGTATTTTTAGTAGAGATGGGGTTTCACCATGTTGGTCAGGCTGGTCTCGAACTCCTGACCTCAGATGATCTGCCCGCCTTGGCCTCCCAGAGTGCT
>NW_012112030.1:3184750-3186181 GCF_000951035.1 Colobus angolensis palliatus
AGTTTGTGCCACTTTCTAAGCTGTGTACCTAACGCATGTCACTTACCCTCTCAAAGCGTCAGCTGCTTTATACATAAAATGGGGGAATATGTGATGTAGCTATCATCATAGGCCTGAAATGTCCATTTCAGTTCTTACTAGTCTAAGCCTTCTCTAGCCTCTGCTCCATACTCTCTGCCAAGGGTTAAATCTCTATTTTCATAAGATGCATCTGCTAGGGAATAAAATAGCCATCAGAGCCTAACTGCTTTTGGATAAGGTGGACTTGGAAGGGTTAGAACAGGAGCAGATTATTCTCTGTCAGTAACTGTCCCTTTAACCTGTTCTGTTGACTTGCTTTGCCCTGACCCCAGAGGAAATCTCAAGCAGATCCCAGAGCCTTTCCAGTCTCTCTTGCTTACTAACAAATAATTACCTTTTATTTAGGTATTTAAAAATCCATTCTTGCCGAGCGCGGTGGCTCAAGCCTGTAATCCCAGCTACTCGGGAGGCTGAGGCAGGAGAATTGCTTGAACCCAGGAGGTGAAGGTTGTGGTGAGCCGAGATCGCGCCATCGCACTCTAGCCTGGGCAACAAGAGCGAAACTCTGTCTCAAAAAAAAAAAACCAAACAAACAAAATACAAAAAATTAGCCAGGTGTGGTGGTGGGCGCCTGTGGTCCCCGCTACTCGGGAGGTTGAGGCAGGAGAATGGTGTGAACCCCGGGAGGCAGAGCTTGCAGTGAGTCAAGGTCACACCACTGCACTCTAGCCTGGGTGAGAGAGCGAGACTCCGTCTCAAACAAACAAACAAAAAAACAGGCAAGATGGCATGCAGCTGCAGTCCCAGCTACTGGAGAGTCTGGCACGAGAGAATTGCTTGAGCCCAGGAGTTCGAGGCTATAGTGAGCTATGATGGTGTCACTGCACTCCAGCCTGGGCAATAGAGCAAGACTCCATCTCTAAAATAAATAAAATGAAACAATATTTTCTCTTAACTTTAGAAACATTACATTTTCACCATGGAGAATGTAAATAATACAAAAAGTGAAAAGAAAAAATGAAAAACCACCTGCAATTCAATTACTTAGAAAGAACCATCCTGAACATCTTGTTTTTCCTTTGAGTCTTCTTAGCGATAAACATATGACATAAGGTTGGTATTACCATATACCTTTTCACAGGCATCAAGACAGGCATGGAATTAAAAATGAGACTGCCCCAGGCACATCTGTAGGAGTGGAGTCTTGACCTGGGCATTCCATTTGTGGCTGAGACAGAAATGAAAGATTCAGTGCTGCCCCAGCAGGTGAGTCTCAGGGTCTAAAGGAGCACCTTTCAACCAAGGGCTTTTATCAAGGAACAATTCGCAATTCCAGCACAGGAGTATTTTTTGAAAGCCTATCTCTCTCTTCCTTCTTTCCTTTGTTTCTTTCTTCTTTTTTTTTTTTTT
>NW_012112030.1:3194106-3194807 GCF_000951035.1 Colobus angolensis palliatus
TTTTTGTATTTTTAATAGAGATGGGGGTTTCACCATGTTTGTCAGGCTGGTCTCGAACTCCTGACCTGATGATCCGCCTACCTCGGCCTCCCAAAGTGCTAGGATTATAGGCATGAGCCACCGCACCTGGCCTAATTTTCATATTTTTTTTTTAGTAAAGACGGGTTTCACCATATTGACCAGGCTGGTCTTGAACTCCTGACCTCGTGATCCACCCACCTCGGCTTCTCAAAGTGCTGGGATTACAGGCGTAAGCCACAGCACCTGGCCTTCTCTGTTGCTTTTTAAGATCTCTCCCCTATGAATGCCTGTTCCCCGAATTTGCTTTCTGAGAACTTATCTCTTACAGCTGGCCTGTGGAACGCCCTCCTCAGCCCCCAGCTTCTGATAGGCCGTGTTCCTTTCAAGAGGAACTGCTAGGATGCAAGACTTGTAAGGACATAGGCAGCAACTCTAATGTGCCCAGGACAGCTCAAAAGCAACCCCTATCAAATGTTTACTCCCCTAGCTTACCTGCATCTTAGCAGACTACCAGCGAAACCATGACCAACAGAGACCTCCTGTCCACATTCAGCCACCGTGGACAGCTCCTGACCGCCTCTCACCTTTCGACACTGTCATGCTTGAGTCAGGTGTCAGATCCTAGGTATCCCTAAACACAAAAGTCAAACTTTGAGTGATTTTTATTATTTATTTATTTA
>NW_012112030.1:3202069-3202770 GCF_000951035.1 Colobus angolensis palliatus
CCGCGCCCGGCATTTTTTTTTTTTTTTCCTGTCTCTCCACTGTATTTTGGAAAGCATTTTCTTATCAGTATATCTCACTATTTCAGACACATGTAAACTGAACATTTTTCATATGGCTATTGTAAATTGAACATTTTTCGTATGGCTATTTGAAATTTTTTTTTTTTCACAGCTCCAAAATAGATATCAGGAAATATGTTCTTTTTGTGAATTTCCTTTTGTGAATTACCACTGGGTGCTCCTATTTGTGGGCCACATCCAAGAGATGGATGACATCTACCTTATCTGGTCAGTCATCTCTGTAACCCCCCTACCAAGAACTAATTGGTCTTTAAATCTCCTCAGTGCAATGCATTCTCCACTCTAAAGTTTCTTTCATCACTTACAACCCTTCAATGGTGTCCAATGGTCTTAAATTTTTTGTTTGTTTTGAAACGGAGTTTTTGCTCTTGTGGCTCAGGCTTGAGTACAATGGTGCAAACTCAGCTCACCACAATCTCCGCCTAATGGGTTCAAGTGATTCTCCTGCCTCAGCCTCCCTAGTAGCAGGAATTATAGGTGCGTGCCACCACACCTGGCTAATTTTTGTATTTTTAATAGAGACGAGGCCCGGCGCGGTGGCTCAAGCCTGTAATCCCAGCACTTTGGGAGGCCGAGATGGGTGGATCACGAGGTCAGGAGATCGAGACCATCCTGGCTAA
>NW_012112030.1:3203346-3209703 GCF_000951035.1 Colobus angolensis palliatus
GTGAGCTGAGATCCGGCCACTGTACTCCAGCCTGGGCGACAGAGCGAGACTCCGTCTCAAAAAAAAAAAAAAAATCTTTAGCCTGATTTGGAAAATCCTTCAGCCTCCTGTATAGTCTCCAGTATCGAAAAGCTTTAGTCAAGTCTCCAATTTAAGGTTTACCTGATCACAACACAGATCAACACAACTCCCTGGTAGCTCCTATTTCACCCTTAGCCTTAAATTCATTAAACACTGACTCAAGCCTCATCTCTGGCCATGGCTCACATATATACTGAATAACAACATTGAAATGTAAAATGTAAAAGTAAGGTTGTCCTTACCGGGCGAGGTGGCTCATGCCTGTAATCCCAGCATTTTGGGAGGTCAAGGCAGGCAGATCACCTGAGGTCAGGAGTTCGAGACCAGCCTGGCTAACACGATGAAACCCTATTTCTACTAAAAATACAAAAAATTAGCCAGGGCATTGTGGCATGGGCCTGTAATCCCAGCTACTCGAGAGGCTGAGGCAGGAGAATCTCTTGAACCTGGGAGGCGGAGGTTGCAGGGAGCCAAGATCGCGACATTGCATTTCAGCTTGCACAACAAGAGCAAAACTCTGTCTCAAAAAAAAAAAAAAAGGGTTGTCCTTTACTCCTATTATGTTCCCTTCCCAGAAATAATTGCTGTTGTCATCTCCTCGCAGTATCTTTTCAGTATTCTACTTACTCACTCATTCAACAAATGGTGAGCACCTACTATGTGTTCTTGTTACCGAGCATGGAGAACCAAATAAAACTAAAAGCTCTGCATTCAACAAGCTCATCTTTCTTTTTTTTTTTTTTTGAGATGGAGTCTCACTCTGTCACCAGGCTGGAGTTCAGTGACGCGATCTCAGCTCACTGCAACCTCCGCCTCCAGGGTTCAAGCAATTCTCCTGCCTCAGCCTCCCCAGTAGCTAAGACTACCAGTGCATGCCACTACACCCGGGTCATTTTTTGTATTTTTTAGTAGAGACGGGGTTTCACCATATTTGCCAGGATGGTCTCGAACTCCAGACCTTGTGATCCGCCCACCTTGACCTCCCAAAGTGCTGGAATTACAGGCATGAGCTACCGTGCCCGGCCAACAAGCTCATCTGCTCATCTTTGTAGAGAGGCAAACAAGAAAAAACAAGTAACATATGGTATGGAAGATGGTGTGAGTAATATAGAGAAAAACTAATCAGAGAATTGGAACAAGGAGTGTGGGAGAAAGGGTGCGTGCTTTGTGAATACAGAATTCTACGAAGGCCTTGAGGATGAGTAGCTTTCAAGAGTAACCTGAAGAAGGGAAGGGATAAAATGATTTTATTTGGAAGAAGAATTTTTTTGGCAGAGCAAATAGCAAATACAAAGGCTTAAGCTGGGAGCAGGCTTGGCTTGTTTACTGAAAAGCTAGGGGATGGGGCACAGTTAAATGAAGGGAAGCACTGGTAGAAGTCAGAAAGGTGGCAAGAGTGCCGGGCACAGTGGCTCACACCTGTAATCCCAACATTTTGGGAGGCCGAGGCAGGCAATCATCTGAGGTCGGGAGTTTGAGACCAGCCTGACCAACATGGAGAGAACCCCCCCTCATCTCTAGTAAAAATACAAAATTAGACAGGTGTGGTGGCACATGCCTGTAATCCCAGCTACTCTGGAGGATGAGGCAGGAGAATTGCTTGAACCTGGGAAGCAGAGGTTATGGTGAGCTGGGATCGCGTCATTGCACTCCAGCCTGGGCAACATGAGTGAAACCCTGTCTCAGAAAAAAAAAAAATGGTGGCAGGGGACCAAATCCTACAGGACATTTTAAACCCTTGTGAGGTCCTCAGCTTTTACGTTGAGGGAGGAAGCCATTCAAATTTCCAGCCAGAGAATGGTATGATCTGATGATCTGATTTACGCTTTTTCCATTTTTTTTTTTTCTTTAGATAGAGTTTCTCTCTGTCGCCAGGCCGCAATGCAGTGGCGGTGGCGTGATCTCGACTCACTACAACTTCTGCCTGCGGGTTCAAACGATTCTCTTGCCTCAGCCTCCCTAGTAGCTGGGACTACAGGCGCACACCACCACGCTCAGCTAATTTTTGTATTTTTAGTACAGACGGGGTTTCACCATGTTGGCCTGAATAGTCTCAATCTCCTGACCTTGCGATCTGCCCACCTCGGCCTCCCAAAGTGCTGGGATTACAGGCATGAGCCACCAGACCCAGCCTACATTTTTTTCTTTTTTTTTTTGAGGCAGAGTCTCGCTCTGTCGCCCGGACTGGAGTGCAGTGGCCAGATCTCAGCTCACTGCAAGCTCTGCCTCCTGGGTTTACGCCATTCTCCTGCCTCAGCCTCCCGAGTAGCTGGGACTACAGGCGCCCGCCACCTCGCCCAGCTAGTTTTTTGTATTTTTTTAGTAAAGACGGGGTTTCACCGTATTAGCCAGGATGGTCTCAATCTCCTGACCTCGTGATCCGCCCGTCTCGGCCTCCCAAAGTGCTGGGATTACAGGCTTGAGCCACCGCACCTGGCCAATGCAGTGTCATTCTATCACCCAGGCTGGAGTACAGTGGCATGATCTCGGTTCACTGCAGCCTCCACCTCCCGGTTTCAAGGGATTATCCTACCTTAGCCTCCCGAGTAGCTGGGATTATAAGCACCACGCCCAGCTAATTTTTGTATTTATAGTAAAGACGAGGTTTCACCATGTTGGCCAGGATGGTCTCGAACTTCTGACCTCACATGATCTACCCGCCTCGGCCTCCCAAAGTTTGGGGATTACAGGTGTGAGCCACCACACCTGGCCCTGATTTACATTTTTCAAGGATCACTCTTTCTGCTATGTTGGAAACAAATTTTGGGTTGGGATGGACGAAAACAGAAGCAGATTGAGTTATGAGATAAACATATCAGTTGAGAGATGATGATGGTAAGAAGTGGCAGTTGTCTGGATATATTTTAAAGAAAGAAAAGCAAGATTTTCTGACAGATTCAGTTGAGCTATGAGAAAGGGAAGAAGTCAAAGACAGCACCAAGGTTTTTGACTCAAAACACTGGGCAGATGGAGTCGGCTTTACTAAGAACGAGAGGCCTGAGAGTGGGTCAGCGTTTGAAGGGAGCCATAAACTGAGTTTGGGAATTTTAAGTTCAATTCACATAACTTATTAGACATCCAAGCAGAGATATTGAATCAGGAGTTTGACATACAAGCCTGGAAATAAACATTTGAAAGTAATCTCCCTTTTGGGCAGTATTAAAAACCATGAGATTAGATGACCTGGATTAGAGCTACATGTAAAGGAGATAAGAGGTGAAGGGATTTAACCTTGAATGTGATTGAAAAAGCATAGGGTCAGAAAGCAGTAGGGGAAAGAGGAGCAACAAAGAAAACTTTGAAAGAGCAGCCATTGACTTTGAGGAAGCCCCAGGAAAAGATGGTGTTCAGGAAGTGTGAGAAGAAACTTTTTCCCTGTGGAGAGAGATCCTGATACTTCAGAAGCCTCTGATCGTTCAAGTAAGTAAGATGGGGACAGGCCGGGCACAATGGCTCACACCTGAAATCTCAGCACTTTGGGAGGTCAAGGGGGGCAGATTGTTTGAGCTCAGGAGTTGACCATCCTGGCCAAGATGATGAAACCCTGTCTCCACCAAAAATATAACAATTAGCCGGGCTTGGTGAGGCACGCCTGTAGTCCCAGCTATTCAGGAGGCTGAGGCAAGAGAATCCTTTGAGCCCAGAAGGCGGGGTTTGTGGTGAGCTGAGATTGAGCCACTGCACTCCAGTCTGGACTTCAGAGTGAGACTCTGTCTCAAAGAAACAAAACAAAGCAAACAAACAAAACAAAACAAACCCACTATCCCACCACCATGATACCCTTAGAAGAAAATGGGGATTGGAAATTGGCCATTTGATTTCTTTTCTCTCTTTTTTTGTTTTGTTTGTTTTTTTCTTGAGTCACAGTCTGTTCTGTTGCCCAGGCTGGAGTGCAGTGGCACAATCTCGACTAACTGAGACCTCCCCCTCCTGGGGTTCAACAGAGCACGTCCGACTAATTTTTTGTATTTTTATATTTTTAGTAGAGACGGGGTTTTACCATGTTGGCCAGGCTGGTTCTGAATTCCTGACCTCAAGTGGTCCTCCCACTTCGGCCTCCCAAAGTGCTGCGATTACAGGAGTGACCCTCCACGCCTGGCCTTTGTTTTGTTGTTGTTTGTTTTGTTGTTGGTTGGTTGTTTGTTTGTTTTGAGACTGAGTCTTGCTCTGTTGCCCAAGCTGGAGCACAGTGGGACGATCTCGGCTCACTGCAACTTTCACCTGCTGGGTTCAAGCGGTTCTCCTGCCTCAACCTCTCATGTAGCCGGGACTATAGGCGTGCGCCACCAAGCCTAGCTAATTTTTGTATTTTTAGTAGAGACAGGATTTCGTCATCTTGGCCAAGCTGGTCTCAAACTCCTGGCCTCAGGTGATTCGCCTGCCTTGGCCTACCAAGATGCTGGGATTACAGGCAGAAACCACTGTGCCTGGCGGCCATTTTATTTTTTTGCAATGTCAAAGTCATTAATGTCTGACTCTGAAGAGGAATGTGTGCAAGTGGATGTGAAAGCCTGATTGGAGAATATTCAAGAGAGAATGAGGGGAGAAAAATCACCAACAGACAAAGAACACAGACAGAGAACTCTTTAAAATTTTCTTACACTTGATCACATTCTGTAAAAGAAATTGAGAAGAGGAGTGGTAGCAATAGAAGGATGTGGGTTACAAGAGGGTATTTTTTTTCCTCTAACAAAAGATAACTTGTGGCCGGGTACGGTGGCTCACGCCTGTAATCCCAGCACTTTGGAATGCCAAGGCGGACAGATCACTTAAGCTGAGGATTTCGAGACCAATAACAGCACAGTTAACTGCCACCCCACCCCACCCACCGCCGTCTCTTAAAAATACATAAATTATTTTTTTAAAAGAAAATGTATAACAATTAGCAGACACTCCGAATTTTATCCCACCCTAATCTCTGATAATCACTAATTTACTTTCTGTCTCTATAGATTTGCCTAGGCTGGACATTTTATATAAGCAGAATCATACAATATATGACTTTTTGCATTTTGACTTCTTTCATTTAATTTGTTTTCCTTTTTTTTTTTTTTTTTCCGGTATGGCAGGGTCTTGCTCTGTCACCCAGGTAGGAGTGCAGTGTCGTGACCAGGACTCACTGCAGCCTCAACCTCCTGGGCTCAAGTGATCCTCTCACCTCATTTTTTTATTTTTTGAGGGGAAGAGATCTCACTATGTTGCCCAGGCTGGTTTCGAACTCCTGGGCTCAAGCAATCCGCCCGCCTCGGCCTCCCAAAGTGCTGGGATTACAGGCGTGAGTCCCCACAACCCGGCACCCACTTAGCTTGTTTTTGATATTCATCTATGTTGAGCATGAATCAGTATTTTATTTCTTTTTGTGGCTGATAGTGTACTGTATGGATATAATACATTTTGTTTAAAGGGTGCAATTGCTGTGTCATATGGTAACTGTTTGAATTTTAAAGAAACAGTCTTTTCTGCCTCTATTGAGATGATTGCGTTTTTTTCCCTTTATTCTATTCATATGATGTATTACATTGATTTTCCTATTTTGAACTAATCACACATTTCTAGAATAAATCCTACTTGGTTATGGTCCATAATCCTTTTACTATGTTGCTGGATTTTGGATTGCTAGCATTTTGTTGAAGTTTTTGCCTCCATATTCATAAGGGACATTGATCTATAGTTTTTTTGGGGGGATATCTGTCTGGTTTGAGTATCAGTGGTCTTTAATGTGGCAACTTGGGTAGGCTATAGACCCCAGTTATTCAATCAAACACTAGGTGCTACTGGCATATTTATTTATTTATTTTCTTTTGAGACAGAGTCTTGCTGTGTTACCCAGGCTGGAGTGCAGTGGCGGAGCTGGGATTACAGGCATGAGCCACCACCATGCCAGGCCTTGCTACTGGCATTTTTAGATGTAATTAAAATCCATATTACTTGTCTTTGAGTAAAAGGGATTATAATCTGAGAAAGCCTAATGCAATCAGTTAAAGCTTTAAGAGGAAATTCTGCCTAGGGAGAGCAGCTTCATCTCACACTGAAGGATTCCAGCCATCTTTTCCGACTTGCCAAGACAGTTCCAAGATTGCGTAAGCCAATTCCCTACAATGAATTTCTTCTTCTTCTTTTTTTTTTTGAGACAGTCTGGCTCTGTTGCCCAGGCTGGAGAGCAATGGCACAATCTTGGCTTACTGCAACCTCCACCCACCGGGTTCAAGCAATTCTCCTGCCTCAGCCTCCCAAGTAGCTGGGATTACAGGTGCCTTCCACCATGCCTGGCTAATT
>NW_012112030.1:3210180-3212913 GCF_000951035.1 Colobus angolensis palliatus
AGCCAAGATGGTCTCAATCTCCCGACATTGTGATCCGCCCGCCTCAGCCTCCCAAAGTGCTGGGATTACAGGCGTGAGCCACCGCACCTGGCCTCAAATTCACTTTTTCTTTGCTCTGTGTTTTTCACCAATGTACAACATTGCTAACTTAGGAAAATCAAATATAGTCTCATATGGAAAATTGTTGACTATGCTCTGAAAGTCAAATTTGGCTGCAGCTTTATTTTATTCCACAGATTTTTTTTATACAGAAACAACCAGCTATGTCTTGGCATCAAAATCCAGAACAATCAACTGGAAATTACAGTGAAGATGAACAAAACGGAAAGCAGAAATGGAGAGAAGGAGGAGGAGAAGCAGGCAGAAAGAGAGAACGAGAAAAAGAAGAAGAAAATGAGAAGGAGCTGGAAGATGAACCGGAAAATAAAAGGAAAAGGGAAAATGAGAAACAGAAACAGTATCCCGAGAAAAGATTAGTCGGCAAATCCCTCATGGACACTCTCTGGGCAAAGTTTAAGTTAAACAGGTGCCCCACAATACAAGAGCGTCTATCACTCTCATTTGAATTTGACATGACACATAAACAGGTATGACGACATTAATAGACATTTCTTCATTGATAGAGTCACTTGTACGGTACTATTACTCACATAGACCAATATTTTTATTACTGTATTAATCACCTCCCACACCTCATTTTTTGCAGATAAGTCAATGGTTTTGTAAAAAAAGGAAGAAATATAATAAAGAAATGTCCAAGAGAAAGCATAAGAAAAAAACATACGAGGTAAGAAAGTGTTTCTTGTAAAATAAAAGGAAGTAGAGACCGGAGAACTTGGCCCGAGGGACTTCGGGATTAGCCAAGATGGCGGCGGCCGCAGCGAGTGGAGGAATCGGGGCAAAGCTGGGCCTCCATGAGATTCGCATCCACTTATGTCAGCGCTCGCCAGGCAGCCAGGGCGTCAGGGACTTCATTGAGAAACGCTATGTGGAGCTAAAGAAGGCGAATCTCGACCTACCCATCCTAATCCGCGAATGCTCCGATGTGCAGCCCAAGCTCTGGGCCCGCTACGCAGTTGGCCAAGAGAAGAATGTCCCTTTGAACAACTTCAGTGCTGATCAGGTAACCAGAGCCCTGGAGAACGTGCTAAGTGGCAAAGCCTGAAGCCTCCACTGAGGATTAAGAGTAACAGCCCCAGAGCCTGGGCTCTGCTGGACTTAGTATAATGTGAAAAAAATGTGTTCTCCTATTCCTCATAAAGCTTGTGCTGTAAAATACTTTCTCAGGGTGTTCTTGTCCTCATCTACCCCTCTACCCCTTACTATGTAACCACTGAGGCAAAGTAGCTTAATATAAAAATAAAACTTTATTCTGTCTCAAAAAAAAATAAATAAATAAATAAAAGGAAGTAGAAGGAATATATTGACTTCCGGAGATGGTTTGTGTTTCCATCATTATTGGGTATGCCCATAAACGTTTTTCTTTTCTTTTCTTTTTTTAGAGATGGAGTTTCGGTCCTGTTACCCAGGCTGGAGTGCAATGGCGCCATCTCAGCTTACCACACCCTCCGCCTCCCAGGTTCAAGCCATTCTCCTGCCTCAGCCTCGCAAGTAGCTGGGATTACAGGCATGCGCCACCACGCCCAGCTACTTTTGTATTTTTAGTAGAGACAGGGTTTCTCCATGTTGGCCAGGCTGGTCTCGAACTCCCGACCTCAGGTGATGCACCTGCCTCGGCCTCCCAAAGTGCTGGGATTGCAGGCGTGAGCCACCGCGCCCGGCCCATTTAGATTCTTTCAAGAGCAATTTGATAAATGGGACAAAGAGGGAAGTGAAGACAAGAAGATGACACCAATGGACATGAGAATGACAGATATAATAAGTTAGAGGTCAAATAAGAGTATGGAAAACGATTGACAAAGGAACTTCAGATCATAATTATCTGCCACTACCTTGGTCACTCCCCAGATTTCATCAAATATTTTGATATTGAAATGGCTTTCATAATTCATATGAGAAACCATCTGACACCCACCCAAGTCTTAGAGTTCTTGAACTTTGTGAAGCTCACTGACCTTCACCCCTTTACAGCCAACATCTAGACCTTGTTATCTGGTATATTTCCCACCAGAAATCTCAAACTCCAAAATTCCCTTCCCTAACTTTTCTCTGTTATTTTGGCTATTTCATACTTCAGTGCCACCTTATAGAGAGTTTAGGCTTCGATGCCACCGTTTGTTCTGATCTAGTAGGACCCTTCTGGCCTCATTCAGTTCTCTAAAGTCTGGACTGTGATTAATAACCTGAATCACTATCTCACCAACACCCTCGATTCCCTCCATTCTCTTGCCCATTTGTCCTTTTGCACACCTGTCAACAATGTTCGCCTTTTGTGAGTATCCAAATGCTCCTATACCAGTGTGGTTGGTAAACTTCAGTTTTTTAAAAATCAGAGGCCAGGCACAGTGGCTCCTGCCTGTAATCCCAGCACTTTGGGAGGCCGAGGCATGAGGCCAGGAGTTCAAGGCCAGCCTGGCCAACATGGTGAAACCCCGCCTCTACTGAAAATACAAAAATTAGCCGGGCATGGTGGCTCACACCTGTAGTCCCAGCTACTTGGGAGGCTGAGGCAGGAGAATCACTTGAATCCAGAAGGTGGAGGTTGCAGTGAGCTGAGATTGTACCACTGCACTCTAGCCTGGGCAACAGAGTGAGACTCAGTCTCAAAAAAAA
>NW_012112030.1:3213183-3219408 GCF_000951035.1 Colobus angolensis palliatus
GAGGCCGAGGCGGGGGGATCACTTGAGGTCAGGAGTTTGAGACCAGCCAGGCCAACATGGTGAAACCCTGTCTCTACTAAAAATACAAAAATTATCCAGGCATGGTGGCGCATGCCTGTAATCCCAGCTATTCTGGAGGCTGAGGCAGGAGAATTGCTTGAACCTAGGAGGTGGAGGTTACAGTGAGCTGAGATTGCACCACTGTACTCCAGCCTGGGTGATACAGTGAGACTCCATCTTGAAATAAAATAAGATAAATAAAAATCAGAAAAGAAAGACAAAATAAGGCTTATTATTATTATTATTATTATTATTATTATTTTTCATTTGAGACAGGGTCTCACTCTGTACCCGAGGCTGGAGTGCAGTGACACAATCATGGCTCACTGCAGCCTTGACCTCCCAGGCTCAAACAATCCTCCCACCTCAGCCTCCTGAGTAGCTGGGACCACAGGCATGTTTCACCTCATCTGGCTAATTTTTGTATGTTTTGGAGAGATGGGGTTTTGCCATGTAGCCCAGACTGGTCTCAAACTCCTGGATTCAAATTGTCTGCTTGCTTTGGCCTCCCAAAGCGCTAGGATTACACGTGTGAGCCACCATGCCCGGCCTCAAATCGGGTTATCTTGTTGACTATGTTGATGCCTCAGGGATGAGATGGAGTCAAAGATGAGGTCAGGGTTTCTGTTACACATACTTGATAATTCAAAATAGTAGTTTTGTATTAAAGGCTCTATTAGGCCAGGCACAGTGGCTCATGCCTTTAATACCAGTATTTTGGGAGGCCAAGGCAGGAAGATCGCTTGAGGCCAGGAGTTTGAGACCAGCCTGGGCAACTAGTGAGACCTAGCCTCTCCAAAAACAAATAATCCAGCCATGGTGATATATGTCTGTGGTCCCCAGTACTCGGGAGGCTGAGGTGGGAGGATCGCTTGAGCCTGAGAGGTGGAGGCTACAGTTGGCACTGATTTCACCACCACTGCACTCTAGCCTGGGTGACAAAGCGAGACCCTGTCTCAAAAATACATACATAAATAGGCCAGGCACGGTGGCTCACGCCTGTAATCCCAGCACTTTGGAGGCTGAGGTGGGCGAATCACAAGGTCAGGAGTTCAAGACCAGCCTGGCCAACACGGTGAAACGCCGTCTCTACTAAAAATACAAAACATTGGCTGGGCGTAGTGACGGGTGCCTGTAATCCTAGCTACTCGAGAGGCTGAGGCAGGAGAATCACTTGAACCTGGGAGGCAGAGGTTGCAGTGAGCCGAGATCACACTCCAGCCTGGGTGACAGTGCAAGACTCCATCTCAAAAAAAATAAAAAGAAAAATACATACATACATAAATAAACTCCCTAGATGTGGAATTATAGAGTTAAAGCATATAATTTTAAAAAATAATTTTCCATGTAGCACTATAAAATGGATTTCGCAACTTATTCTCTCACTAATAATATGTGAAATTGTTTTTTACTGTATTATAATTCTAATAACATTGACTGTATCAGCTAAGTTTCTTGAAAGAAGACCTTTTGTCTACCAGATGTCCCCAACAAGTAGACAGTAGGTTTGGCTATATCAGAATCACCTGAGAAGTTTAAAAAAACAAACAACAACAACAAAAAACTTCCTCTCACTCACAGGTGGGAGTTGAACAATGAGAACACTTGGACACAGGAAGGGGAACATCACACACTGGGGCCTGTCAGGGAGGGGGCGTTGGGGGAGGGTGGAGGGATAGCATTAGGAGATACACCTAAGGTAAATGACAAGTTAATGTGTGCAGCACATCACATGGCACATGTATACGTATGTAACAAACCTGCACGTTGTGCACATGTACCCTAGAACTTAAAGCATAATTAAAAAAAAAAAAAAACTTCCCCAATTGATGATGATGTGTAACCAAGGTAGGAACCACAAATTTACATTCACAATCCTTGCTTTCTCACATCTTGTTTACTTAAATCCATTGAAAGCTAACATTGGGCTGGGCGCAGTGGCTCACGCCTGTAATCCCAGCACTTTGGGAGACCCAGGCAGCGGATCACGAGGTCAGGAGTTCAAGACCAACCTGGCCAACATAGTGAAACCCTGTCTCTACTAAAAATACAAAAATTAGCTGGGCATGGTGGTGCGTGCCTGTAGTCCCAGGTGTTCAAGAGGCTGAGGCAGGACAATCACTTGAACCCGGGAGGCAGAGGTTGCAGTGAGCCAAGATCGCGCCACTGCACTCCAGCCTCGGCAACAGAGTGAGACTTTGTCTCAAAAAAAAAAAAAAGGGAAAGCTAACATTGACTCCACCTTTGTACTGAAACTGTTCTGGCAAAGGTAATCAATGAATCAATGACTTTTATATTGCCAAATCCAATTGACACTTTTCCATCCTTAACCATCCAGTTCACTATCTCTGGTATTCCCATTCCAATTTTTCAATCTATCTTTCACCTTCCACTCCCTATGACAGAAGTTTATATTCTATTATCTAACATGACAATTCCTTCCTTCCTTATATTATTTCTTCAAATTCACCTTGCAAAGCCACAGCCCTTTTTAAACTCTCCACTCATTTCACATTTCACCTGAGCAGTTAAACATAAAACACCACAACACTGGCTGGTTTCATGTTAAATTTATGATCACAACCCTCAAGTGAACCCTCACTATTGCCTTACAAACCTAGTACATTTCCCGAAGCCATTCATTCTCCACTTCCACCCCTTTTCTCTCTTCCAATGTTCAACATCTCTTCTCTTTTCACTCTTGGCTGATGACCTCTTTTATATCTTTTATAGAATTGAAGCGAAGCAAGGAAAAACTCTTCATCCTCCCAGGACCAGTTATACCAACCGGCTCATCTGTACCTGTATATATTCCATTTGCCTTACCTTTTTTTTTTTGAGATAATTTCATTCTAGTTGCCCAGGCTGGAGTGCAATGGCATGATCTCAGGTCACTGCAACCTCTACCTCCCGGAATCAAGGGATTCTCATGCCTCAGGCTCCCAAGTGACTGGGATTACAGGCATGCACCACCGCACCTGGCTAATTTTGTATTTTTAGTAGAGTCAGGGTTTCACCATGTTGGTCAGGCTGGTCTCGAACTCCTGACCTCAGGTGGTCCACCCACCTGGGCCTCCCAAAGTGCTAGGATTACAGGTGTGAGCCACCGCGCCTGGCCCTACCTCCCTTCCTTAAAGCATTCCCCACCATTCCAGCTGTGGCACATTTCTTGGCTTCTCAGTCATCATGTAACTATTCCTCAGCATCATTGGGAACAATGATTTGGACACTGCAGCCTTGACCTCCTTAGGCTCAGATGATTCTCCCACCTCAGCCTCCCAAGTAGCTGGGACCACAGGCACACGCCACCACACACAGCTGTTTTTCTTGTACTTTTTGTGGAGACAGGGTTTTGCCATGTTGCCCAGGCTATGAGACCTCATCTCTATAAAAAATTAAATAGCTGGGCCTGGTGGCGCACACCTATCGTCCCAACTATTCAAGAGGCTGAGGTGAGAGAATCACTTGAATTCGGGAGGCAGAGGTTGTAGTGAGCTGAGATCCTGCCATTGCACTCCAGCCTGGGCAACAAGGGTGAAACTCTGTCTCAAAAAAGAGGAGGTTGAGGCTGCGTTGAGCCATGATTATACCACTGCAGTCCAGCATGGGTGACAAAGCAAGATCCTGTCTCTAAAATAACAGAGCCAAGATGAGGTGGGAGGATGGCTCCAAGCCAGGAGTTTGAGACTAGTCTGGGTAACAGAGAGAACATAGAGAGGCCCTGTCACTACAAAAAATTAGCCAGGCATAGTCATGCATACCTGTAGTACTAGCTACTCAGGAGGCTGAGAGAGGAGGATCACTTGAGCCCAGGAGTTAGAGGTTACAGTGAGCTCTGATCATGCCACTGCATGCCAGCCTGGGTGTCAGAGCCAGACCTTATCTCAAAACAAAAACAAAAAAACAAGAAGAAGACTGGGGTATGCCACCGGTAGGCTTGAAGGAGAGGATCAAGGAAGACTAAGAAGGAGTGGCCAGTGAGGAGAGAGGGGTATCCTAGATGTAAGAGATAGAAGTAGCCTTGGCATGGTGGCTCTCTGCTGTAACCCTAGCACTTTGAGAGGCAGAGGCGGGGGAGTTAGTTGAGGCCAGGAGTTCGAGACCAGCCTGGGCAATATAGTGAGACCCTGTCTCTAGAACAATTTTTAAAAAAATTAGCGGGGTGTGGTGGTGCATGCCTGTGGTCCCAGTTACTCAGGAGGCTGAGGTGGGAGGATTATTTGAGCCCAGGAGGTCAAGGATGCAGGGAGTCATGACCAGGCCAGTGTACTCCAAACTGGGTGACAGGGTAAGACCCTGTTTCCAAAAAAAAAAAAAAAAAGCCTGGACCTGGTGGCTCACACCTGTAGTACCAGCAATGTGGGAGGCTGGGGAGGGCAGATCACTTGAAGTTAGGAGTTGGAGACCAACCTGGCCAACCTGGTGAAACCCCATCTCTACTAAAAATACAAAAATTAGCCGGGCATGGTGGTGCACGCCTGTCATCCCAGCCACTCGGGAGGTTGAGGCAGGAGAATCACTTGAAGCCAGAGGTGAAGGTTGCAGTGAGCTGAGATCACGCCACTGCACTCCGGCCTGGGTGACAGAGCAAGACTTTGTCTCAAAAAAAAAAAAAGGAATAAATTGTTTAAGAAATCAACCTAACCAAAATGTATAAAATCATTACACAGGTAAAAATATATATATAAAGCCTTTATGAAGAAAACCTTAAAATGTTTTGTGTCGTTTCATTAAATAAAAACCTAAAAATTATTTCCCAGTATGAATTATTTCCCAGTATAAATATAGTACACTGTAATTTTTTTTTTTTTTTTTTTTGTTGAGACGGAGTCTCGCTCTATCACCCAGGCTGGAGTGCAGTGGCCGGATCTCAGCTCACTGCAAGCTCCGCCTCCCGGGTTCCCGCCATTCTCCTGCCTCAGCCTCCTGAGTAGCTGGGACTACAGGCGCCCGCCACCACGCCCAACTAGATTTTTGTATATTTTTAGTAGAGACGGGGTTTCACCATGTTAGCCAGGATGGTCTCGATCTCCTGACCTCGTGATCCGCCCGTCTCGGCCTCCCAAAGTGCTGGGATTACAGGCTTGAGCCACCGCGCCCGGCCTAGTACACTGTAATTTTGAGACAGAGTCTCGTCCTGTCGCCCAGGCTGGGGTACAGTGGCAGAATCTCGGGTCACGGCAACCTCCGCCTCCCAGGTTCAAGCAATTCCCCTGCCTCAGCCTCCCAAGTTACTGGGATCACAGGCGCGTGCCAGCACATCTGGCTAATTTTTGTTTTGTTTTTGGTGGTTTTGTAAGACGGAGTTTTGCTCCTGTCACCCAGGCTGGAATGCAAAGGCACAGTCTTGGCTCACTGCAACCCCCACCTCCCAGGTTCAATCTATTCTCCTGCCTCAGCCTCAAAAGTAGCTGGGATTGCAGGCACCTGCAACCACACCCAGCTAATTTTTATATTTTTAGTAGAGACAGGTTTCACCATGTTTGGCCAGGCTAGTTTTGAACTCCTGACCTCAGGTGATCTGCCTGCCTCAGCCTCCCAAAGTACTGGGATTACAGGCATGAGCCACTGTGACTGGCCTTAAACTACAATTTTTTATTGTAACATATCGCTTATTTCTATTATAAACAATGTGACAATGAACACCCTTTCATGTATCTCCTTGTGCACATATGTAGGAATGTCTCCAGGGAGTACAGCAGGAACCAGAATTACTAGGTCATAGTAATGACCTAGTAATTACTAGGTCATAGGTGCCCTTCCTTCCTTCCTGCCTTCCTGCCTTTCTTTCTGCCTTTCTTACCTTTCTTGCCTTCCCATTCCCCTTCCCTTTCTTCTTTTGTCCTTCCTTTTCTTCTTTTCCTTAACACAGGTCGCACTATGTTGCCCTTTGGTCTCCTGGCCTCAAGTGATCCTCCTGCCTCTGCTTCCCAGAGTATTGAAATTACGAGTGTGAGCCACCACACCTGGCTACATTTTCTAATTTACTGGGTATTTCTACTTGCTCTTCAAAAGGCTTGTACCAATTTACATTCCCATCAGTAGTGTATGAAAGTTCCTATTTTTCCCACAAGTGTTCTTGGCATGTGTGTGTGTGTGTATATATATACACATATATATGTGTGTGTATGTATATTATATATATACTATATAATATAACAAATA
>NW_012112030.1:3219728-3221502 GCF_000951035.1 Colobus angolensis palliatus
AGATTGAGACCAACCTGGCTAACACGGTGAAACCCCGTCTCTACTAAAAACACAAAAAATTAGCCAGGCATGGTGGCACACGCCTGTATCCAAGCTACTTGGGAGGCTGAGGCAGGAGAATCACTTGAACCCGGGAGGCGGAGCTTGCAGTGAACTGAGATTGCTACACTGCACTCCAGCCTGGGCGACAGAATAAGACTCCTTCTCAAAAAATAAAATAAAATAAATGCATTTTATTTTAAACAACATATATATATATATTTTTTAAGACAGTTTCACTCTATTACCTAGGCTACAGTGCAGTGGCATGATCAGGTCTTACTGCAACCTCAACCTCCTGTGCTCAGGTGATTTTTCTATTTCAGCTTCCAGAGTAGCTGGGACTACAAGGTGCATGCCACCATGCTCGGATAATCTTTGTTTTTTGTTTGTTTGTTTGTTTTGAGGCAGAGTTTCGCTATTGTTGCCTAGGCTGGAGTGCAATGGCACAATCTCGGCTCACCGCAACCTCCGCCCCCCCCCAGGTTCAAGCCATTCTCCTGCCTCAGCCTCCCAAGTAGCTGGGATTACAGGCATGACCCATCACGCCCGAGTAATTCTGTATTTTCAGTAGAGACGGGGTTTCTCCACGTTGGTCAGGATAGTCTCGAACTCCCAACCTCAGGTGATCTGCCCACCTCGGCCTCCCGAAGTGATGGGATTACAGGCATGAGCCACCACGCCCAGACCAATCTTTGTATTTTTTGTAGAGACTGGGTTTCATCATGTTGCCCGGGCTGATCTTGAACTCCTGAACTCGACCAACTGTCTCACCTCTGCCTCACAAACTGTTGGAATTATAGGCATGGGCCATCGTGCCTGGCTTCTAATATTCTTTAAATACTTTTCACCGTAAACTGATTTTGTTGTTTATTACTGATATACTCTTCATAGCTTGCCATCACACTTAGGATAAAATTATGCTTCCTGACTACGGCCTGTAAAAACCTAAATGATCTGGTCCCTGCTAAAGTCTCCAACCTCATCTGACCACATTCCCTGACTTGTTCGTTACATGTCAACCACACCCTCTTTTGTTTCTCAGAGACACTACATTTCTTACCATCTCCAGACTTATGCTCTTGCTGTTCCCACAGCTTAGAATGGTCTGCTTCCAGATTTGAGAGTGGCTGCCTCCTTTGCAACATTCAGATCTCACCTCTAATGTCACCTATTCAAAAATGTTTTCTGTGACTAGCTATCTGAAGTAGCCCTACACATACTCAGTCACTCCTGGTCACATTATTTACTTTTATTTACTTTACAGTACTCAACATCATCTAAAATTACCATATTTATATATTCCTTCATCTCTCTACCCCCACCATAATGAGAACTCTCTTAGTGCTGGAAACTTGTTGATCTCATTCATTGTCATAATCACCTGTATTTCAACTAGTCTCTGATATACAGTAGGTGCTCAATAAATATTATTGAATAACTATGAAATAAAAATTTATTGGCCTGGTGTGGTGGCTCATGCCTGTAATCCTAGCACTTTGGGAGGCCGAGGTTGGTGGATCGCTCGAGGTCAGGAGTTCAAAACCAGCCTGGCCAACATGGTGAAACCCAATCTCTACTAAAAATTCAAAAAAATTAGCTGAACGTGGTGGCAGACGCCTATAGTCCCAGCTACTTGGGAGGCTGAGGCAGGAGAATTGCTCGAACCTGGGAGGCAGAGGTTGCAGTGAGCTGAGATGGCGTCACTGCAATCTTTTTTTTTTTTTTTTTTTTT
>NW_012112030.1:3225957-3256812 GCF_000951035.1 Colobus angolensis palliatus
TTAGCCAGGATGGTCTCGATCTCCTGACCTCGTGATCCGCCCATCTTGGCCTCCCAAAGTGCTGGGATTACAGGTGTGAGCCACCGTGCCCGGCCACCTGTTATGATTCTAAGAAGCAACCACTGGCATTATGTGCACTTTACTCTTATGGAAACCGAAACATACTAATGTCAAACTGTAAATTATGAGTGATTATTATTATTACTTTTTAAAATGGAGGGACAGGTGTGAGGATGTGGTGGCTAACGTCCATAATCCCAGTGTTTGGGAGGCCAACGCAGGAGGATCACTTGAAACCAGGAGTTCCAGATGACCCATCATAGCCAAATCCTGTCTCTACAAACAAAACAAAACAAAACTAAGCAGGGTATGGTGGTGCGTGCCTGTACTCCCAGCTCCTTAAGAGGCTAAGGCAGGAGGATCTTTTGAGCCCAGAGATTAGAGGCTGCAGTGAGCTATGATTGCTCTACTGCACTCCAACCTGGGCGATGGAGTGAGACTCTGTCTCAGAAATAAATAAATAAATAAATAGGAAAGAAAAGGGAAAGAGAAAAGAAAAAAAGGAAATATGAAACCGCTGGTTGGATGCACTGGCTCACGCCTATAATCCCAACACTTTGGGAGGCCGAGGCAGGCAGATCACCTGAGGTCAGGAGTTAAAGACTAGCCTGACCAATGTGGTGAAACCCTGTCTCTACAAAAACCCAAAAATTAGCCAGGCATGATGGCAGGTGCTTGTAATCCCAGCTACTCAGGAGGCTGAGGCAGGAGAATCGCTTGAACCCGGGAGGCGGAGGTTTCAGTGAGCCAAATCACGCCATTGCACTCCAGCCTGGGTAACTGAGTGAGACTCTGACTCCAAAAAAAGAGGAAACTATTGGTTACATAACTAGTGTGTGGAAATAGGAGGAAATAGAATCCAAATTCAGGTTGTTTGACTCCATGACTGAAACATAAAAGAATTTGAAAAAAGTCTAAGGAACAATTGAATTTTGAGATTCCTGGGCCTTTAACGTGAATGCAAGCCAACCTATTAAGTGCTGGAAATGCCTTCTGTCTTTATCCGGGAGGTTGTACATAAGTAAACATTCATTAAGACATTTATAGGCCAGGTGCGGTGGCTTACGCCTGTAATCCCAGCACTTTGGGAGGCCGAGGCAGGCAGATCACAAGGTCAGGAGTTCAAGACCAGCCTGGCCAACATGGGGAAATCCCATCTCTATTTAAAAAATACAAAAGTTGGCCGGGCTCGGTGGCTCAAGCCTGTAATCCCAGCACTTTGGGAGGCCGAGACGGGTGGATCACGAGGTCAGGAGATTGAGACCAACCTGGCTAACATGGGGAAACCCCATCTCTATTTAAAAAATACAAAAGTTGGCCGGGCTCGGTGGCTCAAGCCTGTAATCCCAGCACTTTGGGAGGCCGAGACGGGTGGATCACGAGGTCAGGAGATTGAGACCATCCTGGCTAACATGGTGAAACCCCGTCTCTACTAAAAATTACAAAAGTTAGCCGGGCATGGTGGCATGCACCAGTAATCCCAGCTACTAGGAGGCTGAGGCAGGAGAATTGCTTGAACCCAGGAGGTAGAGGTTGCAGTGAGCATAGATCAGGCCACTGCACTCCAGCCTGAGTGACAAGTGAGGCTCTGTTTCAAAACAAAGATATTTACTTGAGGTTTGTTCACCATATAGAAGTTGTTTCTCAATTCAAATTTAAGAAAACAACTAGTACCATTAGCAAATGATGCTTTCTTTTCGTTTCCTTTTTTTTTTTTTTTTTGAGACATAGTTTTATTCTGTTGCCCAGGCTGGAAGTACAATGGTACAATCTCCATTCACTGCAGCCTTCGCATCCTAGATTCAAGTGATTTTCCTGCTTCAGCTTCCTGAGTAGCTGGGATTACAGGTGACCGCCACCATGCTCAGCTAATTTTTGTATTTTCAGTAGAGATGGGGTTTCACCATGTTGGCCAGGCTGGTCTTGAGCCCCTGACTTCAGGTGATCTGCCTGTCTTAGGACTGCCACAGTGCTGAGATTACAGGCCTGAGCCACCTTGCCCGGCCTAGCAAATGCTTTCTTGAAACTGAATTTCCTTTTGAACATTACACTATGTGCCCTAGCTTTGAACTCTGTTTTTTTTTGTTGTTGTTGTTTTGTGCTTTTTTTTTTGAGATGGAGTCTTGCTGTGTTGCTCAGGCTGGAGTGTAGTGGTGTCCTCTGGGCTCACTGCAACCTCCGCCTCCGATATTCAAGCAATTCTCTCCCTCAGCCTCCCGAGTAGCTGGGATTACAGGAGGCTGCCACCATGCCCGACTAATTTTTGTATTTTCAGTAGAGATGGGGTTTCACCACCTTGGCCAGGGTAGTCTTGAACTCCTGACCTCCTGATCCACCCACCTTGGCCTCCCAAAGTGCTGGGATTACAGGCAGGAGCCACCGCACCTGGCTGAACTCTTTCTTTTACATAATTAAACTTATTTGCTCCTGGTGGCTGGGACTTCTTTCTACCTCTTCCTCCAACTGAAATACTCTGATGTCCTGCAATAGTCTAAGTACACTATTTATTTATTTTTGTAAAAATCTTTTAATACTAGTCAATTGCAGTAGTGAGAAGGTGGGGAATTGTAGAACAAGGAGTTTGATCTGTGACTGACCCTGAACAATCAACTGGGATAACTCACTACCTACATAATTCACTCTTTGGACGCTGTATTATTAGGGTCAACAGCTTTATTTTATCCCACATCAGCTTACTGGAGCAACAGCTAAGGTCAAGATAAGAGAATTGTCATAGGTGCTGGACTTTTCTCTCCCCAACAACATCATCATCACTACCTTCCTCAACTCCGCCCACATGTTCTTCTTCCTCCTTCTCTAACACCTACCGAGAAATTGAGGAGGCGATTCTCTTCTGGCCAACAATATTATACTGTTCCAGAGCAACGTTCTATGTTTGCTAAACTTTGGAAGGCATTCTTAGATATTCCTCCTCTCCCTGCGGGCTCTAGGGGCTAAAAAGAAATCCCTTTTTACAGTAGGTCAAAGATCCCCTGAGGGTAGGGTGGGAAAGAGGAAGTCATAAATACCCTGGCAACAATAGTGTTGGTCAAGGTCAGGACTATTTCTTTTTTCCTCCTATTTTTCAGGAGTCAAAACCAGTCAGGATTGACTATTTTTGACAATTCGGTTTGATGGTTTAGTCTTCTGAACCCTTCAGTAGACCTTAGAACTTGGTATACACAGTAATTCCGTCCTTGAATATTAAAAGCCTTTAGTTAGAGTAAGATCTGACAAATTCAAAGCTGAGCCATGAGTCAGAAATTTTTTTCCCAGCACCACAGGAAAAAAAAAAATTTAATAAAAAAAATTTAAAAAAGAAATCTTTTTTTTTTTGAGACGTAATTTCGCTCTTGTTGCCCAGGCTGGAGTGCAATGGTGCGATCTTGGTTCACCACAACCTCTGCCTTCTGGGTTCAAGTGATTCTCCTGCCTCAGCCTCCTGAGTAGCTGGAATTACAGGTGCATGCCACCATCCCCGGCTAAATTTTGTATTTTTAGAGAGACGGGGTTTTACCACGTTGGTCAGGCTGGTCTCGAACTCCTGACCTCGTGATCTGCCCACCTCGGCCTCCCAAAGTGCTGGGATGACAGGTGTGAGCCACTGCACCTAGCTGCTTGTGTTTTTATAGGTATAACAGGCAAAATAAGTGAAGAATATGCTGTATAATTCCATTTGTAATCTCTAGTTTCAGTAGCTGTGGGGTTCATCTTTCCATCATTGGTAATTGCAGAGTAACTCTACCTCCCAGAGGAAGGATGACTGTTTGTTGTAAATTAAAGACTCATTGTTCAAGGCTCACTGAATTGTCAGTGTAGGGGACCTGAGGCAAAGAGCATTGTTGTTTTCAGGAGTTATTTTGTATATCACATTGATGTGCAGTTCAATATTTAAATGTAAGGAAATGACTCCTATCCTCGATTTGTTTACAACTCTTAGTTCTCATTTATACCCCTTCCTTCATCAACAAACAATGATTTTCTACTTTTTGCCTGGTTCTTTCTAGAAGAGTAGTTCTTAAACAATAGCATTCAGAAAAATCACCTGGTTTCAATGGTAGGCTGTCACAAAAAAAATAAAAAAATTAAAATCACAGGGAGAACTTTAAAACACAGATTCCTGGTCCCTACCACCAGAGATTCCTATTCAGTGGTGAAGCCCATCAATCAGCATCTCTAACAAGCTCCCAGGTGGTGCTGAGGATGCTGGTGAATGAACCATACATACGCTTCTAGGGCTGCAGAGAAGACAATAAATAAAATAGGCAAAAATAAAAATAGGCCGGTGCAGTGGCTTACACTTGTAATCCCAGCACTTTGGGAGGTCAAGGTGGGTGGATCACCTGAGGTCAGGAGTTCTAGACCAGCCTAGCCAACATGTCGAACCCCGTCTCTATTAAAAATACAAAAAAATTAGCCGAGCATGGTGGTGTGTGCGTGTAATCCCAGCTACTTGGGAGGCTGAGGCAGGAGAATCGCTTGAACCCGGAAGGCGGAGGTTGCAATGAGCCAAGGTTGCGCCATTGCACTCCAGCATGGGCAACAAGAGGGAAAATCCATCTCAAAAACAAACAAACAAACAAAAAAATGGCCCTCACAGAGTTTACATTCTAGTGATAGTAAGGAGATAAATCAGATAGGTAAGTAGGTAGATAGATAGATAGATAGATAGATAGATAGATAGATAGATAGATAGAATGTATATTACCTGTGTCACCTGGCCAAAGGGTAGGTTCACATTTGGCACGGGTGTCAACCCAAGCTGCACCTGACCTTTTCTAATCATCTCCAACACTACCTCTTGCCCTATCCAAATCCTGTCACTTGAATTATTCAAAAAGTGTCCCATTTTGGTTTTGGTGGGATTTGGTCAGCTCCCTTACTGCAACCTGTTTTATCAGCAAGGTCTTTATGACCTGTATTTTGTGCTGACCTCCTGTCTCATCCTGTGATTTAGAATGCCTTCACCATCTGGGAATGCAGCCCAGTAGGTTTCAGCCTCATTTTCCCCAGCTCCTATTTAAGATGGAGTCGTTCTGGTTCACAAGACTCTGATAGTAGTCTGCCCACTAAGTGTTAGTTGCAGTGTTCTCTCCCACAACTCCCTCCTGTTGCACCCCTGCCTTTGAGTCCTGCTAAACAACAGTATTGGAATCCATCATTTTCTTTGGTGCCTTTACCCAAAAGGTTAATTTTCTGGAATTCCCTTCTCTCCACATTTTTCCTTCTCAGATCACTGAAGATCGTCCAGTCTTCCCTGCCCATCCCTCCCCGAACCCAACCTCCATTATTTGTACTTTCTTAGCATCCAGTGCATTTTTTCCCATACTTATTACATAACATTATAATTACAATTAACATTGTAATTGTCGTTTTGGTCTATTTGATCTACTCTACTAAATCTTTTTTGAGATAGGGTCTCACTCTGCCTCCCAGGCTGGAGTGCAATGGCGTAATCTCGGCTCACTGCAACCTCCACCTCTCAGGTTCAAGTGATTCTCCTGTCTCAGCCTCCCTAGTAGCTGAGATTACAGGCATGCATCACCACCATGCCCAGCTAATTTTTGTATTTTTAGTACAGACAGCGTTTCACCATGTTGGCCAGGCTGGTCTTGAACACCTGATCTCAGATAATTGGCCTTGCAAAGTGTTGGGATTACACGTGTGAGCCACCGCGACCAGCTGTTAGCTCATCTTAACACATCCTTACTCCAGCCTGTTCCTAAACATCTAAAGTCAGACAGCTTCCTAAACCTCAACTTTATTCAAATTGCTTTCCTAGGCGAAGAATGTGGTAAGTCGGCCTTCCAGCCACCAGCCCCCTTCCCTTTGGTCTTTCACTCCGGAGGCTCTTACCCTAGACACAATGGGACAGGGAGGGGGGAATGGGGGAATTCAGCTCAGGCTTTTATGCAAAGACCCCCTTCTGCAAAGAACAAAGCTTCTGGTACCTGCCCTTTCAAGAGCTGCGGGCAAACTCAACTTCGGTGAGTCTTGCTGGCCTTGACAGCCCCCACTTAACAAACTGTGCTGATTAAGAAAGACAGGAGGGCACGTTTTTTCCCTTTTTAAAAGAAATCATCCTATTTCCTATGAGACACAGACTATCTGCCCGAAGCATGATGTATCTAGTTCCACTCACCGGCTCCTTGATACCCCTATGCTTAATCTTCTCCCGAATGGTGGTCTGAGAAGAAAGAAGATTATGCCCAATTTCACGTCCTTGCTTCGCACCCAGCAGTACTTTTACTCTCAACAGTTGGAGTCTTTCCATTGTGAACAAAAGTCAGCTTGTGTGGGAGCAAAGCCAGCTGCTTTGGGTGCAGACCTAGGAGCAGAGTGCAGAGGAGAATGAGTCAAAGAGTTGTGTCTTCAAAAATCACATAATCGGGATTTGCTAAGAGTTTACTTTTCGGTGTGGGAGATTGGAAAAGAGGAAGAAATCTTGGTTTTTTTGCATGTTGGGTTTGGGAATAGAAGGAAAATCGAAAACTGTAGACTTTGTCCATAAATGTTAGTGCTGGAACCCCGCTCTAAAAATTTTGTTCATTTGGAAAACACCTCCCTTCCCCCAGAAAAACACACACACACACGCAAGGTGGGCACGGAGTAGTCTTGAAAGACATGACAATATCACCAGACCTGAGAAGAAGCTAAAGAGCCAGAGGGAAAAAGTCAGAAGTCGACTACCTGGGAGGAGGGATAGACAAGAGACCAAACTAAAGGAAACTAAGGTAGGGGCTGAAAACAAGGACCATTTTCTTTTCTTTTTTTTTTTTTTGAGACGGAGTCTCGCTCTGTCGCCCAGGCTGGAGTGCAGTGACGCGATCTCGGCTCACTGCAAGCTCTGCCTCCTGGGTTCAGGCCATTCTCCTGCCTCAGCCTCCCGAGTAGCTGGGACTACAGACGCCCGCCACCACGCCCGGCTAATTTTTGTATTTTTAGTAGAGACGGGTTTTCACCGTGTTAGCCAGGATGGTCTCCATCTCCTGACCTCGTGATCCGCCCGCCTCGGCGTCCCAAAGTGCTGGGATTACAGGCGTGAGCCACCGCGCCCGGCACAAGTACCATTTTCAACATTAACTGATGCCCTGGCTTCTTCATACTATGATGCTATGTTGTGTTTTATTATGACCTCAGAGTGAATGAAAGAGGAAAATGGAGCTAGTTGAAATTTCTGGCCAAACTAGACAGATTTTGAGACATTAAGTTATCTCAAATCAAGAAATCGCCCTAATGAGAATTTCAGTAACCTCAGGTATTGAATGTACATGCATCCCCACCCCGACCCCCGCTTTTTGAGACACAGTCCCGCGAGTGCAGTGGCGCGATATCGGCTCATCGCAACCTCCGCCTCCCAGGTTCAAGGGATTCTCCCGCCTCAGCTTCCGGAGTAGCTCGGACTGCGGGCGCCCACCACCACGCCCGGCTAATTTTTGTATTTTTAGTAGAGACGGGGTTTCGCCATGTTGGACAGGCCGGTTTCGAACTCCTGACCTCGGGTGATCCGCCCGCCATGGCCTCCCAAAGTGCTGGCATTACAGGGGTGAGCCACCGCGCCCGGCCTTTTTCTTTATTTTAAAAGTTTTATCCCATTCCTGTTGAACCATTCCTGATTTAAAAGTTGGAAACGTGATGAACCTAGAAGTATTTATTACTGGGTTTGTCTTCAGGTTCTGTTACCCGGTTTTCTAGTTCCCGACCCCGTCTGGGTTACTCCGCAGCTACTTTTGCATTACAATGGCCTTGGTGAGACTGGCAGACGGGATTAACTGAGAATTCACAAGGGTGGGTCGGTGGGGGTGTGCCCGCCAGGAGGGGTGGGTCTAAGGGTGATAGAGCCTTCATTATAAATCTAGAGACTCCAGGATTTTAACATTCTGCTGGACTGAGCTGGTTGTCTCCTGTTATTGTGTAGGCGACTCACTTTATCCCAGCTTCTTGATACTTCTGCTTCTGGAGGTCATATCTCCTAATATCTTCCAGAAAAGTCTTAAAGCTGCCTTAACCTTTTTTCCAGTCCACCTCTTAAATTTTTTTCTCCTCTTCCTCAATACTAACATGAGTGTGGATCCAGCTCGTCCCCAAAGCTTGCCTTGCTTGGAAGCATCCGACGGTAAAGAATCTTCGCCTACACCTGTGATTTGTGGGCCTGAAGAAAACTATCCATCCTTGCCAATGTCTTCTGCTGAGATGCCTCACATGGAGACTGGTAAGAAAAAAATTTATCCTTGAAAGGCCAAGTTACTTAAGGGAAAAGAGAAGGAGAGAGGGTTAAGGGTTCATTTCCCTCTTGAGCAATGATAGACCATTATTATAAGCAAGTGTTATTTATCAACTAATCTTCTGGAAACCCCTCTTTGAATTGTAACTTGGTGGCACCTGCCCTTTGACCATGTCCCAAGTCTCAGGAGTGTGCACTGAGTTGAAGGACACAGAATTTGGCAGTTGAACAGCGTGTAGTAAATTTGAGAAGCTATGGGCTTAGGCATGGTGGAAACAAAAATGTAAGTCAAATGAAGGTGATGCGTACACCTTCACACAGCCCTGGATACACAGCTATAGCAGATGTTACTGCTAATTAACCAGAAGACCTAATATCATAGCTCAGGGACGAGCATGATGTTTTTGTTTGGCCAAAAATGGCATGGCAGATCACGACGAGATTTCTGTAATTAATATATAATTTGTGTAATTCTTTCGACGTCACTAACGGCTGGCTCTTCTCCATTCTCTGGGTTTGTGGATGTTACTGGGCAGCTCTGAGTTTGGGAGCACCTCCCATGTTTACTTCTAAGTCCTGGGAAGTGTTGACCCAACTTGACGGTAAAGATAATTCTAGAAAGTTTAATCTACTAACAGTCAAACAGAACGTAGCTAGAAGTCCAGTTTGCTTCCAAAACCTGTACTAGTACTCAGGCTTCTGACTGGTAGCTGCAAGGGGTGGGGGATCCTCGGGATACTCATTAAGCCACTACCACTTTTTTGAAAATCAATTTTTCAGTAGTTTTCAAAAACTTAAGAATGAACCTGCTTTACCAAGAATGCCATTGGTAACACTGACACTGTAAAATAGCTTAAAAAGTGCATTTACATTTTGACTACTGTTGTAAAGAGTAGGCTGTGGAAAAGGAATAAGTAAACACGATTGCTGTATTTGAGCCTTAGATTTGAATGTCACCCTGCTTTTCTCCTTTTGAGAATCAGGGACTCGCTCTGTCACCCAGGCTGGAGTGCAATGGTATGACCATGGATCACTGCAGCCTCAACCCTGGGCTCAAGTGATCCTCTTGCCTCAGCCTCCCAAGTACTAGGATGAGAGGCGTGTGTCACTATACCCAGCTAATTTAAAAATTATTTTTGTAGAGACAGGGTCTCACTTTGTAGCTCGGGCTGGTCTTGAACTCCTGAGCTCAAGCGATCCTCCACCCTCAGCTTCCCAAGTCGCTGGGATTACAGGCGTTGACCCACCCCGCGTTGCTATTCAGTTTTTCAAAACTTTGCATTAATGTTCTTGTCTTTATAATTTTTTTCTTTTCTTTTTTTTTTTTTTTTTGAGACAAGGTCTTACTGTTCCCCAGGCTGGAGTGCAGTGGCGCGCTCTCGGCTCACTGCAACCTCCGTCTCCCAGGTTCAAGTGATTCTCCTGTCTCAGTCTCTCGAGTAGCAGGGATTACAGGCACATGCCACCACGCCCGGCTAATTTTTATATTTTTTAGTAGAGACGGGGTTTCGCTATGTTGGCCAGGCTGGTCTCAAACTCCTTACCCCAACTGATCCACCTGCCTCGGCCTCCCAAAGTGCTGCAATTACAGGCATGAGCCTCCGCGCCTGGCCACCTTTATAATTTCAGACGTTAAAAATAACAGTGCTGGGTTTGGGAATGAGCAAGTGGGCGTGTTTTCTTTAGCACACATCCAGTGACAGTTTATATAGCTAGCTAATATTTAGGATTTTCCCCAATTCTAATCATTAGTTGAAAGGCTTCCTCTGCTTTTCAGAGCTCCTTGCAAGACACAAGAGATTGTGAATTTTGCTCTTTTAGAGCCTGTCCATTTGTTCTGTGACTGCAGGTTAGAACTGAGAGATAAACACTGGGAAAACTAGGTAATCATTTCTAGTTACAAAATCAGTATATGCCAGGCCCTATGTTAGAGAATTTCAATTGGTTACCTCATTTAAATAAATTTTTGGAGATGAGGTCAGAGCTAGTAAACGGAAGGCCTGGATGGAAACAGAAACTTATCCAAATTCACATATGCTGGTCGTAGCATTAAGAACTGGGCAGTCAGTCACTGGTTTTTTATTTTTTTGAGACACAATCTCACTCTGTCGCCCAGGCTAGAGTGCAGTGGCACGATCTCGGCTCACTGCAATCACCGCCTTCCGGATTCAAGCGATTCTCCTGCCTCAGCCTCCCCAGTAGTTGGGATTACAGGCATGTGCCACCACTCCTGGCTAATTTTTGTAATTTTTAGTAGACATGGGGTTTCACCATGTTGGCACACTGGTCTTGAACTCTTGACCTCAAGTGATCCACCCACCTTGGCCTCCCAACGTGTTGGGATTACAGGCGTGAGCCATCACACCTGGCCGAGGTGCTGGTTTTATAGAATCCCCAGAATCATGTCATTTAAGCAATCATGTAGGTGTTGATGAAGATCATAAACAGAAAGTGATTTAGGGTGAGATGCAATAGGTGAAAATTGGTGGATCTCTATTCTGACCTATTAACACCCAGTGTGGGGGCTTTTGAGCGTCAGTTTAAAGTAAAAAGTGGTAGCGCCGGCCCGGTGCGGTGGCTCACGCCTGTAATCTCAGCACTTTAGGAGGCCGTGGCAGGCGGATCACGAGGTCAGGAGTTCGAGACCAGCCTGACCAACATTGAGAAACCCTGTCTCTACTAAAAATACAAAATTAGCCAGGCGTGATGGTGCATGCCTGTAATCCCAGCCCCTCCTGAGGCTGAAGCAGGAGAACCGCTTGAACCCGGGAGGTGGAGGTTGTGGTGAGCGGAGATTGTGCCATTGCACTTCAGCCTGGGCAACAAGAGCGAAACTCCATCTTAAAAAAAAAAAGTGGTATCGCTGCTTAGCAATGCATTGGCCACTGTTGTAGATCTCTCCCAATGCAGTCTATTATATACAAAATGGAGATACTGATCAGACTTCTTGGATTAATACTGTACAAAGCTTGCCAAAGTGTCAGGGCTGACTAAGAAGTTGCTTCTTATTACTTAGATCTGGGCTTCTGGGAATTATCAAAGTACTTTGAAAACACTTTTTTTAACATATTTGAAAAAAGTTTTAGACAAAAGTGTCCTTTTATTTGTTCCCAACAGTCTCTCCTCTTCCTTCCTCCATGGATCTGCTTATTCAGGACAGCCCCGATTCTTCCACCAGTCCCAAAGGCAAACAACCTACTGCTGCAGAGAATAGCGCCACAAAAAAGGAAGAGAAAGTCCTGGTCAGGAAACAGAAGGCCAGAACGGTGTTCTCTTCCGCCCAGCTGTGTGTACTCAATGATAGATTTCAGAGACAGAAATACCTCAGCCTCCAGCAGATGCAAGAACTTTCCAACATCCTGAACCTCAGCTACAAACAGGTAGGCTTGTTTTGTTGTTGCAATGAGGTAAACAAAAATTAGACTAATTTGCATGGCTAAGATCTCTGTGGATGCACATAGATGTGTGTTCTATGTGTCAGCACATCGCCTCCTGCAAATAATTTAAGTATGAAGATGAAATGCTTTTGTAACTTTCTTCACCTCTTTCTTGACTTAAATATTCTATTACGTGAATGTGTCATAATTTGACCACTTTCCTGCACAGACCAATATTGTGAAAATCTTTCCAACGTTTCCTTAATAAAAAAAGAAGTATGTAACTCCACCTTCCAGGTTAGGAGGAGAATGCCTAACTCACACTGGTTCTCATTAAAATACAAACTTTTGGCCCGGCGCGGTGGCTCAAGCCTGTAATCCCAGCACTTTGGGAGGCCGAGACGGGCGGATCACGAGGTCAGGAGATCGAGACTATCCTGGCTAAGATGGTGAAACCCCGTCTCTACTAAAAAATACAAAAAACTAGCCGGGCGAGGTGGCGGGCGCCTGTAGTCCCAGCTACATGGGAGGCTGAGGCAGGAGAATGGTGTGAACCCGGGGAACAGACCGAGACTCCGTCTCAAAAAAAAAAAAAAAAAAAAAAAAACTGTTTTTTTCTTTCTGCCAGCAACCTCCAGCTTGTTTTGTTTTTATCTGTGTGCATTTGCTTACTAATAAGTCTAATCGTTGTTCATTATTTATTGGCCATTTTCTTTCATTAATTGGCTTATCCTCTTCCAGCCTTTATTTCCTTTTTTTCTCCTGTTTATTTTTGAGATGGAGTCTCATACTGTTGCCCAGACTGGAGTGCAGTGGCCTCATAATGACATTAGCATTACTTTGGCTGGTTTAAGTACAAATGAAGGAAACCTCCACCTCCTGGGTTCAAGGGATTCTCCTGCCTCAGCCTCCCAAGCAGCTGGGATTACAGGTGTCCGCCACGACACCCGGGTAATTTTATTGTATTTTTTAGTAGAAATGGGGCTTCACCATGTTGGCCAGACTGGTTTTCAACTCCTGACCTCAAGTGATCCACCTGCCTCGGCCGCCTAAAGTGCTAGGATTACAGGCGTGAGCCACCACACTTGGCCCTTGCCTTTATTTTCTATCCAAAATGTTCATTTCTCTCTTTTTTTCTGAGACACTCTGGTTCTGTTGTCGCCCAGCTGGAGTGCAGTGATGCAATCTCGGCTCACTGCAACCTTAACTTCCCAGGTGCAAGCGATCCTCTCACCTCAGCCTCCTGAGAAGCTGGGACCACAGACGTGCAGCATTACACCTAGCTAATTTTTTATATTTTTGTAGAGATGGTGTTTCCTCATGTTGGCCATCCTGTACCAAACTCCTGGGCTCAAGCAATCTGCCCGCCTTGGCCTTCCAAAGTTGGGATTACAGGTGTGAGACATGGTGCCTGGTCAGGAATAAAAGTTAGCAATATACTTTGATTCAAAGTACATCTGTATTACTAATATTTTACAATTTCTGTCATTTTTTCCTGCAGGTGAAGACCTGGTTCCAGAACCAGAGAATGAAATCTAAGAGGTGGCAGAAAAACAACTGGCCAAAGAAGAGCAATGGTGTGACTCAGGTAACAGGAAACTTTATTCTGTTCTTTCTTTTCAGTGATCTTTCAATGTTGTCCATCCCTGAAACACACAACTCCAGTCACAGACATTGGTTGTCCTTGTACCCTTTCTGTTAATCCCTCTTTCTCTTTCAGAAGGCCTCAGCACCTACCTACCCCAGCCTCTACTCTTCCTGCCACCAGGGATGCCTGGTGAACCCGACTGGGAACCTTCCGACGTGGAGCAACCAGACCTGGAACAATTCATCCTGGAGCAACCAGACCCAGAACATCCAGTCCTGGAGCAACCACTCCTGGAATGCTCAGACCTGGTGCACCCAGTCCTGGAACAATCAGGCCTGGAACAGCCCCTTCTATAACTGTGGAGAGGAATCTCTGCAGTCCTGCTTGCAGTTCCAGCCAAATTCTCCTGCCAGTGACTTGGAGGCTGCTTTGGAAGCTGCTGGGGAAGGCCTTACTGTAATACAGCAGACGACTAGGTATTTGAGTACTCCACAAACCGTGGATTTATTCCTAAACTACTCCACGAACATGCAACCTGAAGATGTGTGAAGATGAGTGAAATTGATATTACTCAATTTCAGTCTGGGCATCGGCTGAACCTTTCTGTCCCCTCCTCCCCTCCCTGATAGGATTTTTCTACCATGTGTTCCGGTTTCCATTACGCCTATCCAGTCAAATTGATGGAGGGGGCAGTATGGCTGGAGCCTAATCAGAGAGCTTTCTTTTTTTCCTATTGGATCTTCCTGGAGAAAAGACATTTTAATAACTGTGGCTGCTAAGGACAACATGATAAAAGCTGTCTCTGGCTATAGATAAGTAGATCTAATACTAGTTTGGATATCTTTAGAATCTAACCTCAAGAATAAGAAATACAAGTACAAATTGGTGTGATGAAGATATTCCTATTGTTTGGGATTGGGAGGCTTTATTTTTTAAAAACTATTGAGGTAAACGGTTAAGCTGTAACATACTTAATTGATTTCCTCACCGTTTTTGGCTCAGTTTTACTATATTCCCTAATTTGTTGGTTATGCTAATCTTTGTAGAAAGAGGTCTTGTATTTGCTGCATTATAGTGACATTTAGTACTACTTTAGTTGGTTGAAGTGCAAATGAATCAAACAACTATTTTTCCTTGAGTTGATTTTACCCTGATTTCACATAGTGTTTCGATAAGTAAATATACAGCTTAAACATAAATCTTTGTTAAATTTTTGGTTGGGGTGAAGAAGGAAATTAGCTGAGGAGACTGTTGTCTTAGAAATAGATAGAAATAGCTGAGCATGGTGGCCCATGCCTGTAGTCCCAGCTACTTGGGAGGCTGAGGCAGGAGAATCACTTGAACCTGGTAGGTGGAGGTTGCAGTGAGCCAATATCACACCATTGCACTCCCAGCTTGGGCGACAAGAGCAAAACTCCATCTCAAAAATAAATAAATAAATAAATAATAAACAAATATGCCAGTTTTAGAAAAAAGAGCACTTAGGTGCATTGCACCTAGTCTACAAATATAATGGGTTATTTCAGCATATGGATCTATAATTGATGCCAACATTTAAAGTTTCATCAGAGGTCAATATGTAAGTAAATTCTAAGGCTAGTTGAAATAGTTTTATGTTCTCACCTTAAGAGCAGCTACACGGGCATCAGTGAATTATACTAATAATCCTTTTCCCATCTTGTGCCTGCCCTAAATGTATCTGATCTGATAGCACTTCCCTTCACTCTGAAGCAACATGACGTAGGTGACGAGAGTGGTTTTTTCCAGTCTTTTCGCTCATTATTTCCCCAGTTGTCCAATGTTAGTCTCTAAGACTGTCCAATCTAATTATCTAGATATTGGCCAAGAGAAAAGAAGTAAGGTATAGTTCCCTGTGTTTGGTTTTTTCTGTTTTATTTTTTGAGACGGAGTCTCACTCTGTTGCTCAGGCTGGAGTGCAGTGGAGCAATCTTGGCTCAGGGCAACCTCTGCCTGCCAGGTTCAAGTGATTCTGCTGCCTCAGCCTTCCAAGTATAGCTGGGACTACAGGTGCGAGCCACCACGCCCAGCTAATTTTTATATATTTAGTAGAGACGGGGTTTCACTATGTTGGCCAGGCTGGTCTTGAACGCCTGACCTCGTGATCCACCCGCCTTGGCCTCCCAAAGTGCTGGGATTACAGGCATGAGCCACTGTACCGAGCACTTTTTTTTTTTTTTTGAAACGGGCACAGCATGGAGTGCATCTGGACTCACTGCAACCTACACCTCCCAGGTTCAAGTGATTCTTTTTCCTGCCTCAGCCTCTCTAGTAGCTGGCAGTAGATAATGGGAATTTGCCATGTTGGCTAGGCTGGTCTGGAACTCCTGACCTCAGGTGATCCACCTGCCTTGGCCTCCCAAAGTGCTGGGATTACATGTGTGAACCACTGCACCCGGTCTTTTTTTTTTTTTTTTAATGGCTCTTGCTTTGTCCCCAGGCTTTTGAGTGCAGTGGTGTGATCATAGCTCACTGCAGCCTCAACCTTCAGGGCTCAAGCAACCCTTCTGCCTCAGCCTCCCACGTAGCTGGGATTATAGGTACCAGCCAGGGCATTTCGCTCAAAGATAGTTTCTGCTACAACATAAAGGACAATTCATTTCAAGTGTCAGATACTTCAGTTTCGTGCCAAGCCCTATTTGTTATGGACTGAGGAGATAATAGGAAGTACTGCTTGAGTAACTAAAATAGTATGCAAATTCCATTCTCCAAGTCACTACTTCACACTCTTACGAGTTGAGAAAATTTGAGTATGACTTGTAAAGATCCCGTTGCCTATACTTGGCTTTTTAACTTTAAACACCTCATCTTTTAAATGTATGAGAAAAGAAAGAACTCCTATAACAGATTTAAACCAGGACTTTTTGTTGGTTTTGTTTTTTTATTTTCAAGCAGGGTCTTACTCTGTTGCCCGTGCTGAAGTGTGCAGTGGCATGTTCTCGGCTCACTGCTACCTCACTGCTGCCTCGACTTCCAGGGCCCACCTCAGCCTCCCAAATACCTGGGACTCTATGCATGCACCGCCACACCTGGCTAATTTTAGCATTTTTAGTAGAGACAGGGTTTCACCATGTTGGCCAGACTGGTCTCAAACTCCTGGGCTCAAGAGATCCAATCACCTCAGCCTCCCAAAGTGCTGGGATTACAGGCATGAGACACAATGTCCAGCCAGGATGTATTTTTAAAGATGGTGTGTAAGTAACTTTTTTTTTTTCGAGATAGAGTCTAGCTCTGTCACTCAGGCTGGAGTGCAGTGGTGCGATCTTGGCTCGGTGCAACCTCTGCCTCCCAGGTTCAAGCAATTCTCCTGCTTCAGCCTCCCATGTAACTGGGACTACAGGCGCCCACCATCAAGCCCAGCTACTTTTTGTTTTTTTTTATTTTTTATTTATTTTTTGAGACAGTTTTTGCTCTTTTTGACCAGGCTGGAGTACAATGGTGCAATCTCGGCTTACTGCAACCTCTGCCTCCTGGGTTCAAGCAATTCTCCTGCCTCAGCCTCAGCTACTTCTGAGTAGCTGCGATTACAAGGCACCCAGCACTGCACCCGGCTAATTTTTGGTATTTTTAGTAGAGACGGGGTTTCACCATGTTGGCCTACCTGGTCTTGAATTCCTGATCTCAGGTGATCTGCCTGCCTTGGCCCGTCCCAAAGTGGTGGGATTACAGGCGTGTACCACCGTGCCTGGGCATCAGTTTTTTTTTTTTGAGATGGAACTTTGCTTTTGCTGCCCAGGCTGGAGCACAATGATGCAGTCTCTACTCACTGCAACCTGCACCTCCCAGGTTCAAACGATTTCGAGTGGCTGGGATTACAGGCATGTGCCACCATGCCTGGCTAACTTTTTATATTTAGTAATTAGAGATGGGGTTTCACCATATTGACCAGGCTGGTGTCAAACTCCTGACCTCAGGTGATCCACCCTCCTTAGGCGTGATTACAGGCGTGAGGCACCGTGCCGGCCTTATTTTTTATTTTTTTAAGATGGGCTCACTCTGCTGCTCAGACTGGAGCTCTGGCACCATTTCACCTCACTGCAGCCTCGTCTTCCCAGACCCAAGCAATCCTCCTACCTGAGTCTCTCAAATAGCCCAGGCTGTAAGTGCACACCACCATGCCCAGCTAACTTTTGTGTTTTTAGGAGAGACAGGGTTTCCCCATGTTGGCCAGGCTGGTCTCAAACTCCTGAACTCAATCAGTCTACCAGCCTTGGCTTCCCAAAGTGCTGAGATTACAGGCATGAGCCACCAGCCCAGCCCTGTATTATGCTTTCTGAAAGTTTTTTTTTTTCTTTTATCACCCAGTAGTAATCTTCAACCTCTTGGCATGTAAGAATTTAGAGATCTATTTGGAATAATCTTTAAAGTAACAGTAATAACTACAGTCAAAAGCAGTAAGATTAGTGGGCCAGGTGCTGTGGTTCACTCACACCTGTAATCCCAGCACTTTGGGAAACGAAGGCAGGTGAATCACCTGGGGTCAGGAGTTCGAGATTAGCATGGCCAATATGGTGAAACCCTGTCTCTACTAAAAATACAAAAATTAGCCGGAGGTTTTACCTCGCGCCTGTAATTTCAGCTACTTGGAAAGCGGAGGCAGGATAATCTCTTGAACCTGGGAGATGGAGGGTGCAGTGACCCAAGATCATGCCACCCCACTCCAGTCTGGGCGACAGAGCGTCACTGTCTCAAAATAAAAATAAACAAATAGATTAGGCAAAAAGGATAGTGTAAGTTCATGTGCCGGGCTCTCCGTTTCACCTTTCTTCCTTTCCCTTAGAAAATTTTGCTTTTTCTTGTCCCAAAAGGAGGTGTGTATTACTTCTAATACTATATTTTAGTAGCTTTACCATATGTTAGTTTTTAAAATTCATTTTCTTGATTTTTCAGATTCCATTTCCATTTCAGTTTGTACCTGAAGGAGAGAAGCATGGATTGAGTTTGCCTGGGTTTTCTGAATTTCATTATATAAATCTGAAACTCAGAAGTGGGAGGTATACAGGCCTTGATTAGTGAATTTCAAGCTCGGTTCTCGGGGTGAAGGACAAGGTTAGTTTTACTCCAAATAATCCTACCATTCAGAAAACCTGGTGTGTCTAAGGAAGAAAAAACAAGTTGTGACTACAAACCTAAAAGTAAAGGCAAACAACTGCCAGACAGAGACAGGAAAGTGGGGGAGAGCCCTTGGTAAATATTGCATGCCTCCTGGGGCCCCCATGGACTTTGACTGAAGGGAGAGATGAAGGGAATTTGTTAAAGAAAGAAATCACTGGGACAGACAAAAGCTTCTGACACAGGAAGTTAGTTCGACTAAGGATACCGAAATGTAGGAATTTGAATGGGTTCCTGGGTGTGAGGTTGAAGTGAAACTTGATTGAAAAGAAGCTGCTGGTGGTGAGTCTCTCCTTAAGCTATTCCTGGCTTCTGGATAGTTGCCGAGAGGTCCTCGAATAAAGTGTCCTTGAGAATTTTAAAAGGTTAAGCACCTGGGAAATTACTTCAATGCAGTGGTAGCACTACCTCAGATGATATTGCCAAACAACCTATTAGGAAACAGAAAATCTCACCGATCAAATTAGAATGCTAGAATCGTATTAAATCAGTTAAATACACGCAACAAAACACAGGCAATACACAGGGATACATTAATCCATTTAGGATAAGGGGCATGTGGCGTAGAAAGGGTAGGTATGTCGTCTGATACGCTGGTGTAGTCACAAGAGCGAAGGACAAGAACCAAGGGTGAGAATTTGAGATTCATTTAGGGCCAGGGGTCTGCAGATCAGATGTACCTGGAACACGGGTGTGAAGTGAATGTGCTTTTATCAGAGAGACAAAGGGGCAGGTATTCCTGGCCACAAAAGTAGCTCTCCTTGGTTCATTGAGCAGCTCTGAAATTTATTTGCAGGCGGGTCATGGTGTCTCAGGCTTGTAATCTTAACACTTTGGGAGGCCGAGGTGGGTGGATCGCCTGAGGTCAGGAGTTCAAGACTAGCCTGGCCAACGTGGCGAAAGCCTGTTTCTACTAAAAATACAGAAAGTACCCGGGCATGGTGGCAGGTGCCTATAATCCCAGCTACTCAGGAGGCTGAGGCAGGAGAATTGCTTGAACCTGGGAGGCGGAGGTTGCAGTGAGCTGAGATAGCGCCATTGCACGCCAGTCTGTGATACTGAGCATGACCCGGTCTTCGGAAAGAAGAAAAAACAGTGAAAAGTAAAATGAGTTCCAATTTGGAGGTAAATACCTTTAAGAGTACTTTAGATTTACATAGCACTGGGCCGGGCGCGGTGGCTCACATCTGTAATCCCAGCACTTTGGGAGGCTGATGCTGGTGGATCACAAGCTCAGGAGTTGGAGATCAGCCTGACCAACGTGGTGAAACCTTGTCTCCACTAAAATACAAAAATGAGCTGGGCATGGTGGCACATGCCTGTAATCTTAACCACTCAGAAGTCTGAGGCAAGGAGAATCACTTGAACCTGGTAAGTGGAGGTTGCAGTGAGCTGAGATTGTGCCACTGCACTCCATCCAGCCTGGGCAACAGAGAAAGACTCAAAAAAAAAAAAAATTTCCACAGCACTCAATTACATAGGAATATGTTTATAAACCGTATTTCACTTGAACTTTAAGCTATACTCTGAGGTTAATGACCATTTGTGGGTTAACAATCTAAAGCTCTTTATTTTTAAGACCAGTCAAGTGCAGTAGGGAGAAGTGAGAAAGAGGTAGAACAAGGATTTCGATCTGTAATTCACTGTGAACAAACAATTGAGGTAACTCACTACCTTCAGACGACGCTGGAAGTTTTTATTAAGAGACTGAGTTTGGTCTTGTTGCCTAGGCTGGAGTGCAATGGCGCGATCTCGGCTCACTGCAACCTCCACCTTCCGGGTTCAAGTGATTCTCCTCCCTCAGCCTCCTGAATAGCTGGAATTACAGGCGTCCGCCACCACTCCCAGCTAATTTTTATAATTTTAGTAGAGATGGTGTTTTACCATGTTGGCCAGGCTGGTCTGGAACTCCTGACCACAGGTGATCCACCCGTCTCTGCCTCCCAAAGTGCTGGAATTACAGGCGTGAGCCACTGCACACAGCCATATTATATACTTAAATTTTGTTTTAAATTTAAAATTTGAATTTTAACTTTTAAACTAAAATTTAAATTTTAACATTTAAACTGAAATTTAACTTAAAAATTGAGTTTAAATTAAAAGAATTAAAAACCCTGTTACCCAGACTGGAGTGCAGTGGTGCATTCATGACTCACTGCAGCCTGAATCTCCTAAGCTCAAATGATCCTCCTGCCTCAACCACCTCAGTAGCTGGGGCTGTAGGTGCACACCACCACACCCAGCTGATTTTTAAAATCTTTTTTTGTAGAGACAGGGCTCTTGCTATGTTGCCCAGGCTGGTCTTGAATTCCTGGGCTCAAGTGATCCTGTCATCTGGGCCTCTCAAAGTGCTGAGATTACAAGCATGAGCCACTGCATCTGGCTTCAGTAATAATTTTTATAGAAGAAAAAAGCCAAGAGCTTAAGCAACATGCCAAAGGTGGTACTGGTTGTATGTGGTAAAATCTGGATTCAAGCCCTTAATTGCTTGACTCCAAAGCCCCAGATGTTGCTCTCTGTTGCACTATGTTACATAGCTTTGAAGTAACCCCAGAAACTTACATAGTTTGATGCAGAGTGAACTCCCCTCTTCCTTCTAGTCTGATGTCTTACCAGACACTGTATTTGAGAACTTGGAGTGAACTCAAGTTTCCCTCAAGAATGTCAACATCAAATTCAATCAGACCCAACCCCAAAGGTGGGCGTTTTGACCTCAACTACTGAACTTCAAAAATACACATAAACTCAAGAGTTTGACAGACGCTTTGACAGCTTAGGCAGTAGCAGGTTAAACTTTGTTGATCGCTTCTCAGAAAATCAAGAGTGCACGCTATAGGCGGGTGTGGCAGCTTACACCTGTAATCCCAACACTTTGGGAAACAGACGGGTGGATTGCTTGAGCCCAGGAGTTTGAGACCAGCCTGGGCAGCATAGTGAGACCCCAGCTCTACAAAAAATACAAAAAAAAAAAAAAAGCCAGTTATGTTCATGCACATCTGTAGTTCTAGCTACTTTGGAGACTGAGGCAGGGTGATCCCTTGAGCCCAGGATTTCGAGGCTGCAGTGAGCCTGTGCGGCACATGAAGACTCCTGTTTTTTTTTTGTTGTTGTTCTTTTGTTTTTGTTCTTTTAATGAGTGTGCTCTCTAATATGCTGCACTTTGCACTCAGCTCTCTTCTAGCCCCTGAGAGCTCAGCCTACAATAGGAAGATACTCTATTAGCCTTGAAGCTAATCTTTATTTTTCTTTATTTTATCTTTTGAGATGGAGTCTCGCTGTGTCACCCAGGCGGGAGTGCAGTGGTGCAATCTCGGCTCACTGCAAACTCTGCTTCCCAGGTTCAAGCAATTCTGCCTCGGTCTCCCGAGTAGCTGGAGACCACAGGCACACGCCACCATGCCCGGCTAATTTTTGTATTTTCAGTAGAGGCAGGGTTTCACCGTGTTGGTCAGGCTGGTCTCTAACTCCTGATCTCGTGATCTGCCTGCTTTAGCCTCCCAAAGTGCTGGGATTACAGGCATGAGCCACCGTGCTCAGCATTTTTTTTTTTTTTTTTTTTTTTGAGATGAACTATTTCTCTGTCTCCCAGGCTGGAGTGTAGTGGCTCACTGCAACCTCCGCCTCCCGGGTTCAAGCAATTCTCCTACCTTAGCCTTCTGAGTAACTGGGATTACAGGTGTGTGCCACCACACCCAGGTAATTTTTGTATTATTAGTAGAGATGGGATATCAAAAAGAAAAAGGGAGAGAGGATGGTAGTATAAGATGGTATACTAGAGAAAACTAAAATAGGATAGGCAAATATGGGCCTTTAAAAACTTTAAGGAGTAACATACTTAGATTTGCATTTTAGATTGCTCTCCCTGTACTATGGGAAGGTATCGGAAGGGAGCAAGACCAGAGATTAGTCTGTTTTAATGATTATGCCTATTTATAAGGGCCTAGATTAGGATTCATTAGGACACTGTGTTGCATATGACAGAAGTAAGGAGATGATCAAAGAATGATTTCATAGCTGGATGTGGTGGCTCATGTCTGTAATCCTAGAACTTTGGGAGGTCAAGGCGGGTGGATCACTTGAAGTCAGGAGTCTGAGACCAGTCTGGCCTATATGGTGAAACCCCTTCTCTACTAAAAACACAAAAACATTAGCTGGGCATGGTGGCAGGCACCTGTAATCCCAGCTGGTTTCAAGCAATCCACCTGCCTTGGCCTCCCAAAGTTTTGAGATTACAGGCCTAAGCCACTGTTCCTGACTGAAGTATACCACCCTAATCAAAATGATTTTTGGAGTTTTTTTTTTTTCTTTCCTTCTTCAACAGCTATGTTAGAGATCATGGAGTTTTTTTGTTTGTTTGTTTTGAGACAGAGTCTGGCTCTATTGCCCAGGCTGGAGTGCAGTGGCGTGATCTCTGCTAACTGCAACCTCCGCCTTCCAGGTTCAAGTGATTCTTCTGCCTCAGCCTCCCGAGTAGCTGGGATTACAGGCATGCACCACCACGCCTGGCTAATTTTTGTATTTTTTTTAGTAGAGACGGGGTTTCACCATCTTGGCCAGGCTGGTCTTGAACTCCTGACCTTCTGATCCCCTAGGTGTGAGCCACTATACCCAGGCTTTTTTTTTTTTTTTTTTTCTTTTTAGATGGAGTCTTGCTCCTGTCTTGAAGGCTGGAGTGCAGTGGTATAATCTCGGCTCACTGCTTCCTCTGTCTCCTGGGTTCAAGTGATTCTCCTGCCTTAGCCTTCCAAGTAGCTGGGATTGCAGGTGCCCTCCACCACACCCTGCTAATTTTGTTCTTGTTATTGTTTTTGTGCAATTGGTTGTCAGCCCATTTTACACATTTTTCTAGAATTGGCCATTTCTGCAAGAAGCATTGGTTACTTTTAGCAAGGAAGAATATTTGGAGATCAAATCTGATCGCTGGTGTTGCTATAATTAAGGGTAGTTACAGATATTGACTTTATGTGCAGACAATTGGAAAGCCAGAAAAATCTCAGAAGTCTTTCTGTGACTTCTCACACATTATCCAAAATTGACAGAAGCCCATGGTTAAACTAACAATTTGACAAGCAAATGAAATCATTACAATTTGTCTCCCACAACTGGTATAGTGGCATACATCTGTAATCCCAGTATTTTGGGGGGCCGAGGCCGAAGGATCACTTGAGGCCAGGAGTTTGACACCAGCCTGGTCAACATAGTAAAACCCCCTGTCTACAGAAAAATTTAAAAAATTAGCCAGGTGTGATGGTGCGTGCCTTTGGTCCTAGCCAGTCAGGAGGCTGAGGCTAGAGGATTGCCTGAGCACAGGAATTTGAGGCTACAATGAGCTATGATTGCACCACTGCACTCCAGCCAGCCTGAGTGACGAGGGAGATCCTGTCTCTAAAAAAATAGTAGTAACATAAAATAAAAAATTTACCTCCTAAGTAAAAGACATGGCCTTCAGAAGAAGTTAAGAGAATTGTATGTGAATGGAAAACTAGCAGTTTCTGCCACATAGCAACCAGTGTATATCTGCTCTAGCACAACTACACTAGATCAATTTTACAAGGTAGAGAGTCCAGGAATACTACCAAATATATATAGAAACTGCATATTTGATTAAGAATTCTAGTTTAGATCACTATCTTATTAGTTAGAAAAACAGGCCGGGAACAAATCCCAGCACTTTGGGAGGCTGAGGTGGGCAGATCATGAGGTCAGGAGTTCAAGACCAGCCTGGCCAACATGGAGAAACCCTGTTTCTATTAAAAATACAAAAATTAGCTGGGCGTGGTAGTGGACACCTGTAATCCCAGCTACTTGGGAGGCTGAGGCAGGAGAAACGCTTCAACCCGGGAGGTAGACATTGCAGTGAGCAGAAATACCATTACACTCCAGCCTAGGCGACAGAGCAAGGCTCTGTCTCAAAAAAAAAAAAAAAAAAAAGGAAAAGGCACAAAACCATATGAATGATTTATTCTATTTGAATTAAAAAATATAAGCCACATAGATACAAACATTTTCTGGGAGGATAAAAATATGCCCCAAATTTACATTTCAGATGAATAGATAAATAATACATTATTTAGGAAATAGAAGTAACAATTCTCAGTTTGGGTGAAAGTTGATAGAGTCCTGCTTCATTCTGGGTTACATGAAAGCTGGGTGCCATGGCTCACACCTGTAGTCCCAGCAATTTGAGAGGCTGAGGTGGGAAGATCACTTGAGCCCAGGAGTTCTAGACAAGGCTGGGCAACATAGCGAATTCCCATCTCTACAAAAAATAAAACAAATTAGCTGGACACAGTGGCACTTGCCTGTCCCAGCTGCTTGGGAAGCTGAGGAGGGAGAATCAATTGAGCCTGATGGTTGAGGTTGCAGTGAGCTGTGATTGTGCCACTGCACTCCAGCCTGAGCGACAGAGGAAGACCCTGTCTCAAAAAACAAACAAAAATAGGCTGTGCGAGGTTGCTCACACCTGTAGTCCCAGCATTTTGGCAGGCCGAGGTGGGTGGATCACTTGAGGCCAGAAGTTCAAGACCAGCCTGGCCAACATGGCAAAATCCCTTCTCCACAGAAAAATACAAAAATTAGCCGGGCATGGTGGTGCATGCCTGTAGTCTCAGCTATTCGGGAGGCTGAGTCAGGAGAGTCACTTGATTGAACCCAGGAGGCAGAGGCTGCAATCAGCTGAGATCATGCCACTGCATTCCAGCTGGGGAGACAGGTGTGAAACTGTTTCAAAAAAAAAAAAAACCAAAAAGAAAATACACAGTTAAAATCCCAGCTCCACCATTATGACCTTGGGCAAATTATTTTGCAGCCTTTCAGGTCTTCCCTTTTGTGTAAATAGAAATAATACTTGAAGTGATTTCTGTCATCTAATATGGATTTTGTCCGGCTCACAGAATATGTGCAATTAATGTCAGTTACCTGCATGGAAATGTTAAATGTGATCATCCTTTGATACACCCCTAGGAATGTATGCCAAGGCATTAAGTTGATTATGCCAAAGCATTAATCAAACAATCACATAAAGATATTACAGCACTGTCAGTAATAGCTAAAAAATGTTTTATTTTTATTTATTTTTTGAGGTGAAGTTTCAATCTGTCGCCAGGCTGGAGTGCAGTGGCGCAATCTCGGCTCACTGTAACCTGCACCTCCCAGGTTCAAGCAATTCTTGTGCCTCAGCTTTGCGAGTAGCTGGGACTACAGTTGCGCACCACCAAGCCCAGCTAATTTTTGTATTTTTAGTAGAGACGGGTTTTCACTATGTTGGCCAGGATGGTCTCGATCTCTTGACCTCATGATTTGCCCATTTCAGCCTCCCAAAGTGCTGGAATTATAGGTGTGAGCCACTGTTCCTGGCCAAAAAAAATTTTTTTAATCTAAATGTCTATCAATAGGACTTTCCTTAAATGTGTTCTGAATACACTGGAGTACTTATGTAGCCTAAAAAACAAAAAAGATGGCGGAGTACAGTGGCTCACGCCTGTCATCCCAGCACTTTGGGAGTCAGAGACTGGTGGAACACAAAGTCGGGAGTTTGAGACCAGCCTGACCAACATGGCAAAACCCTGTCTCTACTAAAAATACAAAAAGAAGCCTGGCATGCTGGCGAGTGCCTGTATCTCAGCTACTTGGCAGGCTGAGGCAGGAAAATTGCTTGAACCTGGGAGACAGAGGTTGCAGTGAGCTGAGATTGCACCACTGCACTCCAGCCTGGGCGACAGAGTGAGACTCTGTCTCAAAAAAACAAAACAAAACAAAAACAAAAAGGATGAGGCAGATTGAAATGTATGGGGAAATTCCATTATTAAGGTAGAAAGGCAGATTCATTTATAGGTTAAGGTGATCCCATTCATGTCATATATGGAGATAAATTAAGTGTGGAAAGATGGATACAGATATAGAAGTGAAAGTAATCGTTATCTCTAGGAAATAAAATTAGGCATTTTTTGCTTTTTCTCTATTTTTAGAACATATCAGACAAAAATAATATATATATCTATTTGAAAAGCATAAGAGTATTCTCTATGGAAATAAATAATTGCTAGTAAAAGCAACATTTCCACGAACATTTCTGAAATATGAAAATAACTCAAGTACTTGTACTATTACCTTTAGGCAAGCTAGAACACTGGAACTCTTGCTTTTGAAACACAGATTAGACTGTCTTTGGGGAAAGCCGTAAGTCAATGTTAAGCTCACTTAGAGAGTCACACCCCCCTCTAGTGGTCTATCATGGCACTGGGCTCACCAATCTCCCAGCTGTTTTACAATGTTAGGGAATTTTCCTTAACCATCACATGTTCAGGGACAAGGGAATGGATACCCAGACATATTCTTCAATTACATGTGGTTCAAGATAGAAATCAATTGACAATGATGGGTCAGATATACTCAGATGTACTTGATGAAGTAGGAGGTCCACTAGATGGAATAAACTGGAGGCCCTATGGAAAAAAAAATAGATTGAAAACCTTAGCAGAATAAGTGACACTGCTTTTACAAGTGATTCATAGTGGTTATAAACGAGGCCTGCAGGCAGACATGGAAATGTTCTTGGAAGAATGTGTTTAGGTATTGTAATGAAGATATACAAATTTGCTGAGGACATTGAAAAAAAGAAATCTGTTGCTGTGGAGTTTAACTAAAAGTATATCAGACTCTTTTATCTTTTTTTTTTTTTTCTTTTTTGAGACAGAGTCTTGCTCTGTCGCCAAGGCTGGAGTGCAACGGTGTGATCTTGGCTCAGTGCAACCTCCGCCTCCTGGGTTCAAGCGATTCTCCTGCCTCAGCCTCCTGAGTAGCTGGGAAGTAGCTGGGATTACAGGTGCCGCCACCACGCCCAGCTAATTTTTAATTTTTGTATTTTTAGTAGAGATGGGATTTCACCATGTTGACCAGGATGTGCTCGATCTCCGATCTCCTGACCTCGTGATCCGCCCACCTCGGCCTCCCAAAGTGCTGGGATTACAGGCGTGAGCCACTGCGCCCGGCCTCTCTCTCTCTTTTGTCACCTATTTAGCTTTAGAAAATTGGGTAGCAAGCCCACAGGTGTGTGTGAACAGGGCCACGGTTGAATGAAGACTGACAGAAGACAAGCTGAACAGAGTGTCAGAGTCATAGGATTGGCTTCAGCTTCCCTCACAGTTTACAAGAGATCCTTGTGGAGATTTCATGGTCAAGGTCATGTGTTAGCTGAGGAAAATTCAGAGTTTGTTAGAATCAGAACATCTAGCAGAGCTATAGTATGGGACAGGTGTGGGGCATCCAGCAAGATGGCACCAAGGAGGCAGCCTCGTGGGATCTACCGCCAGTCTTTAGGAGTAGTTCACAGCCCGGCACTTGTGGGGGTGATGTGAGCTAGTCATTTTGGATTGAAAACTTGATGTTGTAAATAGTATGTAGAAATTCTGGATTCTCTTGTGTTCTTCTGGGCATTTTGTATTTTTGTTCTAGTAGGCAAAAACATGATCATCCCAGCAATGAGCAAGAGCTGATTTCTCTATCCTGATCTAGGGTCTTTGTCTGCTGCTTTTTGGCCTGAAGACTTACCTGTGCTTGCAAAATTCACTGGTCAGTCAGAAATTTGGGCAGAAAATATGATCAGACTTTTAGGAATGACTTTCTCCATGGTTTTTTCCCCCCATTTTTAGTTGTTTTTGGTAGGATTCACTCATAATTTTTTTTTTTGAGATGATGTCTCACTGTGTTGCCCAGGCTGGAGTGCAGTGGTGATCTCGGCTCACTGCAAGCTCTGCCTCCTGGGTTCACGCTATTCTCCTGCCTCAGCCTCCCAAGTAGCTGGGACTACAGGCACCCGCCACTGCAGCCGGCTAATTTTTTGTATTTTTAGTAGAGACGGGGTTTCACCGTGTTAGCCAGGATGGTCTCGATCTCCTGACCTCGTGATCCACCCACCTCGGCCTCCCAAAGTGCTGGGATTATAGGCGTGAGCCACCACGTCCAGCCAATTCACTGCTAATTTCAAATTGCTCTGTTGGTCTTGGGTACTTCCAGCCATAAAATTTCAGCTTGCTGCACCTGGCCCTGGGTTAACATTCCCCAGCACCATCATCAAAAAATCAAATCAAATCAAATAATAGATTTCAGTTTTCTGTCACCTGAGCTGTGGAAGAGTGAGGAATACATTCAGTTTTTAAATCATTTTATTTTTAACATTACTTATTTTTATTTTTTACTTTTTTTCAGTTTACATTTACATGAGCATTTAAATATTTTTTCTTTCTTTCTTTCTTTCTTTTTTTTTTTTTGAGACAGGGTCTGGCTCTGTCACCCAGGCTGGAGTGCAGTGACTCAATCATAGCTGACCCCGGCCTCAAACTCCTGGGCTCAAGTGATCCTCCCGCCTCAGCCTCTCCAGTGGCTAGAATTACAGACATGTACCACCACACCTGGCTAATTGCTTTTATGAAATAAAATTTTTTTAAAATTTATTTTTGTAGAGACTGGAGTCTTGCTATGTTGTCCAGGCTGGCCTTGAACTCCTGACCTCAAGCTATTGTTCTGCCCTGGCCTTCCAAAGAGCTGGGATTATAGGCACGAGCTACATGAGTCAGTCCAAACTTAGTCTACTCTTTTTTTTTCCTTCTCCCAGGCTGGAGTACAGTGGTGCTATCATAGTTCACTGCAGCCTCCAACTCCTGGGTTCAAGGGATTCTCTCACCTCAGCCTCCCAAGTAGCTGGGATTATAGGTGTGCACCACCATGCCCAGCTAATTTTTTTTTGAGATGGAGTCTTGCACTGTTGCCCAGACTGGAGTGCAATGGCATGATCTTGGCTCCCTGCAACCTCTGCCTCCCAGGTTCAAGCAATTCTCCTGCCTCAGCCTACCAAGTAGCTGGGACTACAGGCACATGCCACCGCACTCTGCTAATTTTTGTGTTTTTAGTAGTGATGAGGTTTTTCTATGTTAGCTAGGCTGCTCTAGAACTCCTGGTCACGAGTGATCATCCACCTTGGCCTCTGAAAGTGCTGGGATTATAGGCGCGAGCCACTACACCTGGCCTGACTGTAGGATTTATGAGGCTTTACCCTGTCTAAATTTATGGGTTTCTGCTCCTACCAGGAAGGTCCTACTCTTTCCCTGCTTTTCTCAGTGTTCCTACCTTTCAATAATTAAAAAAAAATTGGCCAGGCGCGGTGGCTCACGCCTGTAATCCCAGCACTTTGGGAGGTCAAGGCAGGCAGATCACCTGAAGTCAGGAGCAGTTCAAGACCAGCCTGGCCAACATGGTGAAACCCCATCTCTACAAAACTACAAAAAGTAGCCAGGCATGACAGTAGGTGCCTGTAATCCCAGCTACTGGGGAGGCTGAGGCGGGAGAATCACTTGATCCCGGAAGACTGAAGTTGCAGTGAGCCGAGATCACGCCATTGCACTCCAGCCCAGGCGACCGAGAGAGACTCCATCTCAAATAATTAATTAATTAATTAATTAAAAGAAAACAATTGTAATGTGAAGGGCTTGGTGACTTGAACCTGTAGTCCTAGCTACTCAGGAGGCTGAAGCCGGACAATTGCTTGAGCCTAGGAGTATAGCCCGGGCAATATAGTGATATCCTGTTCCCCTCCTCCAATAGAAAACAATTATAATCCTTGGGAAGACAAATTTATAGCATAATACTTTTTTTTTTTTTTTTGAGACTGGGACCCTGTCACCCAGGCTGGAGTGCAGTGGTACGATCTTGGCTCATTGTAGATGCAATCTTCTGGACTCAGGTAAAATTCTCCCACCTCAACCTCCCAAGTAGCTGGGACTACAGGCATGTGCCACCATGTATGGCTTGTTTTGTTTTTTGAGATGGAGTCTTCCTCTGTAGCCCAGCCTTAAGAGAAATGGCAGGATCTCAGCTCACTGCAAACTCCACCTCCCAGGTTCAAGCAATTTTCCAGCCGCAGCCTCCTGAGTAACTGGGATTACAGGTACCCGCCACCATGCCTGGCTAATTTTTGTAGTTTTTTGTAGGACAGGGTTTTGCCATGTTGACCAGGCTGGCAGTGAACTCCTGACCTCAGACGATGTGCCCGTCTAGGCTTACTAAAGTGCTAGGATTACAGGCATGAGCTACCACATCCAGCCAACCTGGCTTGTTTTTGTATCTTTAGTAGAGATGGGTTTTGCCATGTTGGCCAGGCTGGGAACTTCTGGGCTCAAGTGATTCTCCCAACTTGGCTTCCCGAAGTGCTGAGATTACAGACATGAGCCACCATGCCGGGCCAGCATAATAGACACTAATGGCTTAGTATGTAAGTGTGGATTTCTATATCCACAGAGAGGGAATGAGGAAAGGAAATCAGATCCTCCATAATCAGAAAAACTCAGCAACTTGTTTTCAGTTTTAAAACAAAGGCCTGGCATTGTGGCTCACGCCTGTAATCCCAGCACTTTGGGAGGCTGAGGCGGGCAGATCACGAGGTCAGGAGATCGAGACCATCCTGGCTAACACGGTGAAACCCC
>NW_012112030.1:3256932-3260000 GCF_000951035.1 Colobus angolensis palliatus
TCTCAAAAAAAAAAAAAAAAAAATTTAAATAAATAGTTGGGCATGGTGGCTCATGCCTGTAATCCTAGCACTTTGGGAGGCCAAGGTGGGCAGATCACAATGTCAGGAGTTCAAGACCAGCATGGTGAAACCTCGTCTCTACTAAAAATACAAAAATTAGCTGGGTGTGGTGGTGGGTGCCTATAATTCTAGCTACTCAGGATGCTGAGGCAGGTCAATCACTTAAACCCAGGAGGCGAAGGTTGTAACAAACAGATATCATGCCATTGCACTGCAGCCTGGGTGACAGAGCGAGGCTCTGTCTCAAAAAAAATTAATAAATAACATAAAAATCTAATGTGATAATCTTTTCTATTATTTGAAAAGCTTATTCCATTATTTGTTATTGCTTACATAATAAGATTTGTTTCTTTCATTCTATTATCGGTTTTCTATTTTGCACTGCTTTTTCTGTCTTTCTTCTCTTTCTAACCCCTTTTCTCTCTTTAAAGGTAGTTGATTGTGTGGCATGTGCCTGTAATTCTAGCTACTCAAGAGGCTGAGGCAGGAGGATTGCTTGAGGTCAGAATTCAAGTCCAGCCTTGGCAACATGGCAAGACCCCATCCCCCCCCTTTTTTTTCTTTTTTGAGACAGAGTCTCACTCTGTCGCCCAGGCTGGAGTGTAGTTGCACAATCTTGGCTCACTGCAACCTCTGCCTCCTGGGTTCAAGCGATTCTCCTGCCTCAGCCTCTCGAGTAGCTGGGATTACAGGTACATGCTGCCACACCTGGCTAATTTTTGTATTTTCAGAAGAGACGGGGTTTCACCATGTTGGTCAGGCTGTTCTCGAACTCCTGACCTCATGATCTGCCCACTTTGGTCTCCCAAAGTGCTGGGATTACAGGTGTGAGCCACCATGCCTGGCCAATCCCATCTCTTAATAAGGATGGAGGCCACTACTACTCCTGCTGCCCTCCTCCCCCACCTTTCCTAGCTCACAAGACAGGAGGAGAGAGAAAGCAAAAGGTTGGAAAAAAAAAAACAAAAGTAAGATAAATAGCCAGACAACCTTGGCACCACCACCCAGCCCTAGGAGTAAAAAAAAGTAATAATAATAACATCAACCCCTGACTTAAACTACTTGTAGTATCTGTAAATTCCAGACGCTGTATGAAAAAAGCATTGTAAAACTTTTTGTTCTGTTAGCTGATGCGTGTAGCCCCCAGTCACGTTTCCCACACTTGCTCTATTTATCACGACCCTTTCACGTGGACCCCTCAGAGTTGTAAGCCTTTAAAAAGGCCAGGAATTTATTTTTCAGGGAGCTCGATTCTTAAGATGCGAGTCTGCCGATGCTCCCGGCCGAATAAAAACCTTTTCCTTCTTTAATCCGATGTCTGAGGAGTTTTGTTTGTGGCTTGTCCTGCTACATTAAAAAACAAACCAAAAAAACCAGCTTTTGGTTTTTCTTTCATAGTTTTTTCCCCCATGTAAAATATTTGGGATTTATCATCTCTAAGGCTTATTCATTAAATAGTGATTGAGTTCAAGCAGTTCTACCGCCTCAGCCTCCCAAGTAGCTGGCATTTACAGGTGCACACCACCAAGCCCAGCTAATGTTTTTCTCTTTTTTCTTTTCTTTTCTTTCTTTCTTTTTATTTTTCTTTCTTTCTTTTCTCTTTCTTTCTCTCTTTCTCTTTCTTTTCTTTCTTCTTTCTTTTCCTTTCTTTCTTTCTCTCTCTTTCTTTTTCTTTCTTTTCTTTCTTTCTGTCTCTCTCTCTCTTTCTTTCTTTCTTTCTTTTGTCTTTCTTTCTTTTTTTGAGACAGATCTCCCTATGTCGCCCAGGCTGGAGTGCAGTGATACAATATAATTTCAGCTCACTGCAACCTCCTCCTCCCGGGTTCAAGCGATTCTCCTGCCTCAGCCTCCTGAGTAGCTGGGACTACAGATGCCTGCCACCATGCCTGGCTGAGTTTTGTATTTTTAGTAGAGACGGGGTTTCCCTATGTTGTCAGGCTGGTCTCGAACTCCTGACCTTGTGATCCGCCCGCCTCGGCCTCCCAAAGTGCCGAGATTACAGGTGTGAGCCACTATGCTTGGCCTAACCCTGTCATTCTTACTTGGTTTTGCTCATAATCACTAATATTCTTTGCTGTGACCCAGGATATACCTGGAACCCAGCGACCTTGACCTACCTTCAAATGCAGGTAAGTGAATTTAGCTGCCCTTTCTGGATTACTCTAGGCTGTGTTACTTGATAGGGTTGAATGCTGAGTTAGGATACATTTCAGGGATTACATGCAAATTTCATTTTTTAAAATAAGGAAATTGATCAGGTGCTGTGGCTCTAGCCTAGCCTGTCATCCCAGGACTTTGGGAAGCTGAGGCGGGAGAATCGCTTGAACCTGGGAGGCGGAGGTTGCAGTGAGCCGAGATCGTGCCATTGCACTCCAGCCTGGGTGACAGACCAAGACTCTGTCTCAAACAAACAAACAAACAAAAACAAAACAAAAAAAAAAGTGAAAGAAGCCAGTCATAAAAGACCACATATTATATTACTCAATTTATATGAAATTTCCAAAATAGGCCATTCTACAGAGAGAAAGATGACAGAGTTAGTGGTGGCCTTGGAAGGGAAGAGGAGGTCATGAAGAACACAGAGGGCCGAGTGCAGTGGCTCATGCCTGTAATCCCAGCACTTTGGGAGGCTGAGGCAGAAGGATCACTTGAGCCAGGGGTTCAAGACCAGCCTAGGCAATATAGGGAGACCCTGTCTCTACAAAAAATTTAAAATTTAGCCAGGTATGTAGGCCGGGCGCGATGGCTCATGCCTGTAATCCCAACACTTTGGGAGGCTAAGGCAGGCAGATTACAAGGTCAGGACATTGAAACCATCCTGGCTAACATGATGAAAGCCCGTCTCCACTAAAAAGACAAAAAATTAGGCAGGCATGGTGGCACGCACCTGTGTTCCCAGCTACTCAGGAGGCTGAGGCAGGAGAATTGTTTGTACCCAGGAGGCGGAAGTTGCAGTGAGCCGAGATTACGCCACTGCACTCCAGCCTGGATGACACAGTGAGACTCCG
>NW_012112030.1:3260735-3270091 GCF_000951035.1 Colobus angolensis palliatus
AGGCGGGTGGATTGTCTGAGGTCAAGAGTTCGAGAACAGCCTGGCCAACATAGTGAAACTCCGTCTCTACTGAAAATACCAGGCATGGTGGCAGGCGCCTGTAATCCCAGCTACTTGGGAGAATGAGGCAGGAGAATCGCTTGAACCCGGGAGATGGAGGTTGCAGTGAACTGAGAGCCTGCCATTGCACTCCAGCCTGGGCGACAGAGCGAGACTCCGTCTCAAAAAAAAAAAAAAACCAAAAAAAACAAAAACGAGGTTCTGCAGCTGGCCACGCCTGCGCAGTGAAGGGGACTCGCGGGGAAGACAGCTCTGCCCAGACCCAGCCTTTTGCAGGGTCTCCAGTTTTGCAGCCCCACCCCCAACCCCGCCAGTCCGAGCCTCATGAGGCGCTGGGGCGGTGGGAAGGGGGTGGTCGCGGCCGCCTTGCCAAGTCTGGAGCTGGCGGGCTCGGTGCTCGCTGGACACAGGGCGGCGAACTGGAGGAAGAAGGTGGACATTGGTGAGAACCGCAGTTTCAGCCACGCCAGTGCAGCGAAGGCCCCCGATCAGAAAGACAGATTTGTTACTAGATGATTCATCGGTGCCATTCTTTGGGTATCTATAGCTTATGATGAGAGAGGACGGCATGATGAAGGCCCACAGCGCAGAGCCGGAGCCGAAGCCGCATAAGCCTCACCTGCAGCTTGGCTCTTGCATCTTGCAGCTCTGAAGCTCCAGGCCCAGAGGCGCTCCCTCCACCTTTTCCTTGTCTCACTTGCCCAACCCTGGGCAGGCGACTCCCTGGTCCCCGCTGGGACCATTTGGAACCTTAGCCAAATTTCTGCAACAAACACTTGATTCCAAAAAAAAAGGAAGAGGGGCATCAGGGTTGGGGACAAGTTTTACCTTGAATTTTCTCTAAAAGCCCAGGTGGCTTTGGGAGGTGTGGAAGGGGGAAATCCCCTCAACCAAATCTCACTACTATCTAGGCGGCCATCTAACACTTATTGTGCTAGTTATCAATTCATTGTCTGTCAGCTCCAATTCATCCCTCAATACCTGCTTTTAAATGGATGGAATTCCTTTAAGCTTTCCTTTTTAGAGTACTAAGAACAATGCTTTCTCAGTAGATGGTGCTGGAATGATACTCCAGGATGAAGGGGGATTTTCTTGCTGGTTCCAGTGGCTGCACCATAGGTCAGCAGTACAGATGAGAGGAAATTTGGTGGTGACCTGCTCCAGCCACGCCCTGGCCTGGTGGTCACTTTCCACAGGGATGCCACCCTCCAGGCCTCCTACTCCTCTGGTGCGACTCCCTCTGCACATCTGCATGTCTGGTCACCAGCTGTGTGTTCCCTGCTTGCCCAGGGACTGAACACCAGCACTGACCCAGGCAAACCACCAAAATTCTCTGCTCTCCTGTGGACTGCAACTCTACATTCTCCAGTAGGGTGTGCACCTCAGTTTTGAGGAGATGGCAGTGGCCTTCCTTCCAAGTATGTCCTTTCTTGGATAATCTCCCTCAGCTCTAGGAAACTGCATTTTATCTTACATCTTACAGTTACTTTTATTATAGTTTGGTACTCTTTTTTTTTTTTTTTGAGACGGAGTCTCGCTCTGTCGCCCAGGCTGGAGTGCAGTGGCCGGATCTCAGCTCACTGCAAGCTCCACCTCCCGGGTTTACACCATTCTCCTGCCTCAGCCTCCTGAGTAGCTGGGACTACAGGCGCCCGCCACCTCGCCTGGCTAGTTTTTTTTGTATTTTTTAGTAGAGACGAGGTTTCACTGGGTTAGCCAGGATGGTCTCGATCTCCTGACCTTGTGATCCGCCCGTCTCGGCCTCCCAAAGTTCTGGGATTACAGGCTTGAGCCACCGCGCCCGGCCAGTTTGGTACTCTTTATATTAACCTTTCCCTGTAAAAACAAAACAACAACAACAAAAAAAGTGTGATTTTTGTCTTCTGATAGGACCCAGACTGATACACTTAATAAACATCAATTAGGGCTGGGCTCGGCAGCTCACACCTGTAATCCCAGCACTTCCGGAGGCTGAGGTAGGTGGATCACCTGAGGTCAGGAGTTTGAGACCAGTCTGGTCAATATGGTGAAACCTCCTCTATACTAAAAATACAAAAATTACCCAGGCATGGTGACCTGCACCTGTAGTCTCAGCTGCTCCAGAGGCTAAGGCAGGAGAATTTCTTGAATCCGGGAGGCAGAGGTTGCAGTGAGCTGAGATCGCCCCACTGCACTCTAGCCCGGGTGACACAATGAGACCCTGTCTCAAAAAAACCCAAAAACCAAAAACACAACAAAAACCATACAAAAAAAAATCAATTAAATGTTAGACAGTGTTCTAGGCATGAATAAGACAACAAAGTATGCTTCTTATGACACTTATATTCTGCAGAAGTTGTTAACTAAGACCTAATTCCTAAGATAGATTCAGTCATGAAAAACGGAGGCAGAATATTCCAAGCACAAGGGGACAAGTGCAAAAATAACCTAAGTGACAATGAATTTGATGTATATGACAACTGGAAAGACAAATGGGGCTTGACTTCAGTATGCAAGGAGGACAATAAGAGATGAAATTGAAAAGGCAAACCTTTTAGGTAGGGTAACTGTAACAGGGAAGTTTTGAAAATGAATCAAAGCAGGCTGGGTGCGGTGCTTCACCCCTGTAATCCCAGCATTTTGGGAGGCCGAGGCAGGAGGGTCACCTGAAGTCAGGAGTTGGAGACCAGCCTGGCCAACATGGCGAAACCCTGTCTCTATTAAAAATACAAAAATTAGCTGGGCGTGGTGGCACGCGCCTGTAATCCCAGCTACTCAGGAGGCTAAGGCAAGAGAGTCACTTGAACTCAGGAGGCAGAGGTTGCACTGAGCTGAGATCATGCCATTGCACTCCAGCCTAGTGGACAAGAGGGAAACTCTGTTTCAGAAAGAAAATAAAAAAAGAAAGAAAACGAAAACGAATCAAGGAAATTTAAACTGGGACCTAAGGTCACTAGATTTGCTAGTCATGGTGAAGGAGTCTGGATCTTATTTTAAGTGGTAAGGTGTAATTGGAAGGCTTTAAGCAGCAGAGTGACATGATTCAATTCTAAAAGATCACTCTGGGCTGGGCGTGGTGGCTCACACCTGAAATCCTAGCAATTTGGGAGGCTGAGGCAGGCAGATCACTTGAGGTAAACAGTTCCAGACCAGCCTGGCCAACATGGCGAAACCCTGTCTCTACTAAAAACACACAAATTAGATGGACGCGGCCGGGCACGGTGGCTCACACTTGTAATCCCAGCACTTTGGGAGGCTGAGGCGGGTGGATCACCTGAGGTCAGGAGTTCGAGATCAGCCTAACCAACATGGAGAAACCCCGTCTCTACTAAAAATACAAAAAAATTAGCCAGACGTGGTGGCACATGCCTGTAATCCCAGCTACTCAGGAGGCTGAGGCAGGAGAATTGTTTGTACCCAGGAGGCGGAAGTTGCAGTGAGCCGAGATTACGCCACTGCACTCCAGCCTGGATGACACAGTGAGACTCCGTTTCAAAAAAAAAAATTTAGCCAGGTGTGATGGCACCTGCCTGTCTGTGGTCCCAGCTACTTGAGAGGCTGAGGCAGAAGGATCACTTGAGCCTGGAGGTCGAGGTTGCACTGAGCCGAGGTCACACCACTGCACTCTAGCTTGGGTGACAGAGACCCTATCTCAAAAAAGGAAAGAAAAGATATAAAACCAAAATCTCCTCTGATAGGAAACCGGTAAACATAAATTTTGCAATGTCTGTGGAATGTAGTACTATGCAGATACTCTGCATAATTAGGTAGATATTTGGTGCTGCTATGTTACAACATCCATGATGTGTCACTGAGTAAATAAAAGAAGTTAGAGAACAGCATCATCAATATGTCCCCATCTGTTAAAATAAAAAAAGAAGAAGGAAGACAAGAAAAGGAATCTTACTTATGTAGGCTTATGTAAATATAGAGAGTTTCTCAAGGGATATTGAATAAATTGTTAATAATGGTTAACTCTTTGCAGTGAGCCGAGATAGCGCCACTGCACTCCAGTCTGGGCGACAGAGCAAGACTCCATCTCAAAAGAAAAAAAAAAAAAAAAAGCTGGGTACGGTGGCTCACACCTGTAATCCCAGCACTTTGGGAGGCCGAGGCGGGTGGATTGTCTGAGGTCAAGAGTTCGAGAACAGCCTGGCCAACATAGTGAAACTCCGTCTCTACTGAAAATACCAGGCATGGTGGCAGGCGCCTGTAATCCCAGCTACTTGGGAGAATGAGGCAGGAGGTTGCAGTGAGCCGAGATCATGCCACTGCACTCCAGCCTAGGCGACACAGCGAGACATCATCTCAAAAAAAAAAAAAAAAAAAAATTGGTGATACAGAGAATAAATCCTAAGAAAGCAAAGGTGGAAAAGAGGGAGCTATGATAATTATGGAGAGGTGGGGTGCAGTGGCTCACACCTGTAATCCCAGCACTTTGGGACGCCAAGGTGGGAGGATCATTTGAGCTCAGGTGGTTGGAGACCAGACTGTGCAGCATAGCAAGACCTCATCTCTACCAAAAATAACATTAGCTGGTGATGGGTATGGTGGCACTCCCCTATCGTCCCAGCTACTGCAGAAGCTGAGGTAGAAGGACCCCTTGAGCCCAGGAGGTCAAGGTTGCCAGTGAGCTGTGATCACGCCACTGCACTCCAGCCTTGGCGATAGAATGAGACCTTGCCTCAAAACAAATTAATCATTGTGTACTCACCAGGCACTTCTGGGACAGTCAGCACAGTTTCACAGTGTAAGCAACATTTTGGGAATACGGAAGGCTTTATGGAGCACATGACTGGGGTAAATAGAAATAGAAAAGGTGGCTCCTCAAATATTTTCACTATGTGGAATGTCAGAACTTATAAATGAAGGCATGGAGGTGTGAATGAATGTGGTAATGGGGAAGATGTTTTATATAAATAGGAGCTAAGAAATAAATGTAAGTCAAACTGAAGAGGTAGCAGGGATCTTGTCTTACAGGGGTTACATGATCCACTAGGCGGGTTAATTTTCTTCTGTAGTTAACTGGAAGCTATTGAAGGATTACTTATTTATTTATTTATTTTTGAGAGGGAGTCTCACTCTGTCGCCCAGGCTGGAGTGCAGTGGCGCGATCTCGGCTCACTGCAAGCTCCGCCTCCTGGGTTCAAGCCATTCTCCTGCCTCAGCGTCCCTAGTAGCTGGGACTACAGGCGTCCGCCGCCACGCCTGGGTAATTTTTTTTGTATTTTTAGTAGAGATGGGGTTTCACCGTGTTAGCTAGGATGGTCTTGATCTCCTGACCTCGTGATCCGCCCGCCTCGGCCTCCCGAAGTGCTGGGATTACAGGTGTGAGCCACCGCGCCCGGCCAAGGGATTTTAAGTAGGATAGTGATATACAGTCTGCCTTCTGTATCTGCAGATGCAAAGAACTACAGATGGAAAATATTTGGAAAAAAAGACAATACAACAATAAAAAACAATACAGTTTAACAATTATTTACATTGTATTAGATATTAAAAGTAATCTAGAGATGTTTTAAAGTGCATGAGATGATGTGCATAGATTATTTGCATTTAAATCATCACAATAATAATTATATGCTTTTTTTTTTTTTTGAGACTAAGTCTTGCTCTGTCGCCAGGTTGGAGTGCCACCACGCCCAGCTAAGTTTTGTAATTTTAGTAGAGACGGGCTTTCACCATGTTGGCCAAGATGTTCTGGATCTTTTGACCTCGTGATCCGCCTGCCTTGGCCTCACAGAGTGCTGGGATTACAGGTATAAGCCACTGCGCCCAGACTATATGCATTTTATATAAGGGACTTGAGTATCCCTGAATTTTGGTATCTAAGAAGGCGTCTGGGAACCAGTCCCCTGGGGACAGCAAGGGACTATTGTATGTCACAAGAATGCCCTGACAGCAGTGTGGGATGAATTGTAGAGAGCAAAGACTGGAGGAGGAAGGAAGTGGAAAGTAACACAAGAGAAAAACAGAAAAAAAAAAAACAAAACTAGTTCTCACTGGGGAAAGAAAGCAACTTAATTCATCAAGTATGAAAAGCAAGGCACAAAGGCTTTTTCACTTAATCTGCATAGTAAACACATATTGCTATTCTCTTTTTTTTTTTTTTGAGACAAAGTCTCACTCTCGTCCCCCAGGCTGGAGTCTAATGGCTCAATCTCGGCTCACTGCAACCTCCACCTCCTGGGTTCAAGCAAGGCCTCAGCCTCCCAAGTACCTGGGAATTACAGGCGCCTGTCACCACGCCCGGCTAATTTTTTTGTATTTTTAGTAGAGACAGGGTTTCACCCTATTGGCCAGGCTGGTCCCAAACTCCTAATCTCAGGTGATCCACCTGCCTCGGCCTCCCAAAGTGCTGGGATTACAGGCGTGAGCCACCAGACCCGGCCAAATATTGCTATTCTCTTATATGTGTGAGACTCTAAGAACAGAGTCTCATACGACTATGAAGGAAGGTCTCGTACAAGTCTCATGGTCACAACAGGTACTGAGCAGTCAACTCAGCATTTAAAGCTGATTTTGTTGTCATAGGAACGGCAAAAAACTAAATAAATAATGTGTCCGTGATGTCATGTACACTCAGAATTTTTATTTTAAAACAAAGAATCAAACTAACATTAATAATGGAAAATCCATATGGAAAGATTCACAGTCTTCTCAGTGAGGAAGAGGAAAACAACTTCCCTGCCTTAATGCCAACCTGTTTGAAGAGCCAGAAGTGGACGTGAAGTTGGAAGGTCACCTTTCCAGCTAAACCCCACTCCATAGCTAGGTGCATTTTTATTGAAAAGCTCCACGAGCAGAGGGAACAGTGAGAACTGAGAACCAAAATACTGTCATTGGCAAGGGTTTGGCTAAAGGTTCTGAGATGTGTAAGCACCAAGAAGGGAAAGGGAGATTGAGCAACATATGAAAAAGGGGCTGTGGGAACAAACACAGAGAAAATAAGTCAACAATAACGTACTTGCACCCAGAGCAAAGTGACAATGCACATACATTCATCCTCTCAAGTGTGGCTACCCTGCACATTGACTCATACTATCTCAAACGTAGTTTATTGGAAAGATTCAAGTCCCCTAAGGGCACCCGGCATCGGACCACAGTGACATGGTAACAGACATACGCAAGCGTGCCGTGACCCTAAAGCCATAACACACTTTAGATAATAATCGCTCAGAAAAACATCCTCTCCCAGAGCTGAAGTTACAAATTCCAAGTTTGCTGTAAACATTCTTTGGGGAATTCCTTTAAAAGTATGAGTTAAAATAAAACAGAACATCAACACCTAAAATCTCCTAAAGAACAAAGTAGAGAAATAATGAATCTCTACCAAGAACCAATTATTTTAGGTTTCTTGTTTGGATGGCTCCCACAAGATAGGTGGCAGATTACTTCAAAAGTCATGAGACTACTACAAGAAGAAGGAGTTATTTCGTCCAGTGAGGGGAACAGGCTTTCTAGAAATCACTTTCCCTTCCCTCAACTCCATCCAAAATTAGAACCCATCAACTGCCATTAACTACAATGCCCATATTAGTTAATAATCCTGGATTTCAAGTACTACTACCTGTAAACTATTACCTTAAATTTCCAAAGGAAATCAGTAGCTTTAAATAGGCATACAACTTTTCTGAGAAATTAAAGAGTTTCTATCTGAAAGACAGAAACTGGTAGCGGTAACGTGCAGACCTCAGGCACCACATCATTTACCCTCCAATAATGAACTACGTTTCTCCCTAAATTCTACTTACTGCGCCTTAACCTCTCCAGCATCAAATCTTCTACTCTATAACCTCTCTTTAAACACACTTCCCTCTAATCTTAATTTTCTTCTGTTTTTATTATTTGGCAAAATTACACTTAAAAATAAATATTTATGTAATTAAACCAGAGGATGAAATAAAAAAAACTCAAGTTAATTTGCCATGTAGAGCTGTATCGAAGTGAGGAAGGTGCTCTTACATAAACCCCCTCTGCCTTCCACACTCATATGTGTATCTGCTTCCTGGTAAGTCTGAGCTTGGGGGAACTGCACCTTACTTTTCTTCTCCTGTATCCCCTAATGCGGCAATATTAGAACCCAAGGGAGGAAAAGCTGGCAAAGTTATCATATGCCAAGTGGCCAATCCCTCCTGAAATGAAGGTAGGTTCACTCAGTCTCTCCTAAGCAGAAGAGAATGTCCAGGAAATAAAACATTTAAAAAGCCATTGAAAGTCCAACAAACCCCAGCCTTGGGGTGCTCGTGGAGTGCGTGGGATGAGAAAGGAATCAAGTAGCAGCATTCAGAAGCAGTCCTGGGTTCATCCTGATGAGGTCTCTCCCTTGTTCAGGGAGAGATGGCTTTCCCATGCTGGGAGGGAGGTGGAAGGGGGCACGACTTAGATATTGGTGGTGGTCTCCTTAGGAGGCTGGATGCTGTTCATCTCCATGACGGCCTCCTTCCCAGATCTATTTGCACCTTGCACCTGCCCTTCAAAGGCCCGTGTAATATCTTCAAAAGTCCTGCCACGGGTCTCAGGGACTTTGAAGAAGGTAAAGGCCAAGAAGGTAATGAGGAAGCCGGTGAAGATAATAAAAACGTAGGCTCCTAAATAGTGCTAGTGAGAGGATGGAAGAAAGGAAGGTTTTTATAAAAATCTGGTCATTGACAAACTCAATTTCCTTCACATTCATATTTCCAATATGTTTCAAACTATAACCCTTCCATATTTAATAAAAACAGAGGCTGGGTGCAGTGGCTTACACCTGTAGTGAGCCCTACCCGGCCTTGAGTATTATTTTTAAAATCTGTGTTTCTGAGCTGGGTGTGGTGGCTCATGCCTGTAATCGCAGCACTTTTAGAGGCCGAGGCGGGTGGATCACTTGAGGCCAGGAGTTTGAGACCAGCCTGGCCAACATGGCAAAACCTGTCTCTACTAAAAATACAAAAAAAAAAAAAAATTGCTGGGAGTGGCGGCATGCACCTGTAATCTCAGTTACTCAGGAGGCTGAGGCAAGAGAACCACTTTATCCCAGGAGGCGGAGGTTGCAGCGAGTTGAGAGTGAGCCACTGCATTCCACTGTAGGCAACAGAGCAAGACTCCATCTCACATAATAAAAAAATGAATAAAGTTCCCAGTTTTGCCATTCCATTTCAATCTTTCCTGCTGTCATTTTTTTTCCTGTGTGTTATTGAAAATCTGGTTTATAGCCCTTGATGTCCAATCTTTCATGGCATCAGTAATTATAGTAGTCCCCAGTTACCCACAGGTTGTTTTTTTTTTTTTTTTTTTGAGACGGAGTCTTGCTCAGATCTTTGAGAGTGAAGCATCCT
>NW_012112030.1:3270292-3277675 GCF_000951035.1 Colobus angolensis palliatus
TGATTCTCCTGCCTCAGCCTCCCGAGTAGCTGGGATTACAGGCATGCGCCACCACGCCTGGCTAATTTTGTGTTTTTAGTAGAGATGGGGATTCTTCATGTTGGTCAGGCTGGTCTCACACTCCCAACCTCAGGTGATCCTCTCAACTTGGTCTCCCAAAATGCTGGGATTACAGGTGTGAGCCACCGTGCCTGGCCACTTTTTTTTTTTTTTTTTTTGAGATGGAGTTTCACTCTTGTTGCCCAGGTTGGAGTGCAATGGTACCATCGCAGCTCACTGCAACCTCAGCCTCTCATGTTCAAGCAATTCTCCTGCCTCAGCCTCTCAAGTACCTGAGATTACAGGCGCCTCCTGCCACCACACCCAGCTAATTTTTTGAATTGTTAATAGAGACAGGGTTTCCCGATATTGGCCAGGCCGGCCTCAAACTCCTGACCTCGTGATCCGCCCACCTCAGCCTCCCAAAGTGCTGGAATTACAGGCTTGAACCACCTCACTCATCCTCTTTTTTCTTCTTCACAATTTTATGGACAAAAGATACATTCTTAGGCTGGGCACAGTGCTGCATGCCTGTAATCCCAGAGCTTTGGGAGGCTGAGGTGGGAGGATCACTTGAACCCAGGAGTTTGAGACCAGCCTGGGCAACATAGCAGGCCCCCGTCTCTATTCGTAAATTTTTTTGTTTTGTTTTGTTTTTGAGATGGAGTCTAGCTCTGTCACCCAGACTGGAGTGTCATTGCAAGATCTTGGCTCACCACAAACTCCACCTCCTGGGTTCAAGTGATTCTCCTGCCTCAGCCTCCCGAGTAGCTAGGACTACAGGTTTGTGCCACCACACCTGGCTAATTTTTGTATTTTTAGTAGAGATGGGGTTTCACCATGATGGTCAGGCTAATCTCGAACTCTTGATCCCAAGTGATCCTCCCACCTCCGCCTCCGAAAGTCCTGGGACTACCCGCTTGAGCCACTGCACCTGGGTGCAATTTAAAACTTATGGATTGTTTATTTGTGGAATTTTCCATTTAATACTTTTAGACTCAGGTAACTGAAACTACAGATGAGGAAGGACTATTGTATTATTATTATTATCATATATTTTTTGAGACGGAGTTTCACTCTTGTTGCCGAGGCTGGAGTGCAATGACCCGATCTCGGCTCGCCGCAACCTCTGCCTCCTGGGCTCAAGCGATTCTCCTGCCTCAGCCTCCCAAGTAGCTGGGATTACAGGCATGTGCCACCATGCCCGGCTAATTTTGTATTTTTAGTAGAGACAGGGTTTCTCCATGTTAGTCAGGGTGGTTTCTTTTTTTTTTGTTTTTTGAGACGGAGTCTCGCTCTGTCGCCCAGGCTGGAGTGCAGTGGCTGGATCTCAGCTCACTGCAAGCTCCATCTCCCGGGTTTATGCCATTCTCCCGCCTCAGCCTCCTGAGTAGCTGGGACTACAGACGCCCGCCACCTTGCCCGGCTAGTTTTTTGTATTTTTTTGTAGAGACGGGGTTTCACCGTGTTAGCCAGGATGGTCTAGATCTCCTGACCTCGTGATCCACCCGTCTCAGCCTCCCAAAGTTCTGGGATTACAGGCTTGAGCCACCGCACCCGGCATGGTCAGAGTGGTTTCTACCTCCCAATCTCAGGCGATCCACCCGCCTCAGCCGCCCAAAGTGCTGGGATTACAGGAGTGAGCCACCTCCCCCAGCCTGACTACTGTATTAATGCGTATCTTCAATATATCAGCCTAAGTAGGCTGGTTTTAAGACAAGGTGAGTTGGCCAGGCGCGGTGGCTCACACCTGTAATCCTAGCACTTTGGGAGGCCAAGGAGAGCAGATCACCAGATCAAGAGCTCGTGACCATCCTGGCCAACATGGGGAAACCCTGTCTCTACTAAGCATACAAAAATTACCTGGGCGTGGTGGCACACGCCTGTAGTCCCAGCTACTCAGGAGGCTTGGGCAGGAGAATTGCTTGAACCCGGGAGGTGGAGTTTGCAGCGAGCTGAGATTGGGCAACTGCACACCAGGGCAAGACTCAGTTTCAAAAAAATATAGATAGATAGATAGATAGATAGATAGATAGATAGATAGATAGATAGATAGATAGATGAAGGTGAGTTTACTTACAGCAGCAGAGGGGAAGAGCAATCCGACTAGGAAGTTGGAGGTCCAGTTGGAGCAGCCGGCCACTGCCATCGCAGCTGGGCGGGGGCCCTGGCTGAAGAGTTCGGCCACAATAAACCAGGGAATGGGACCTGGTCCAATTTCAAAAAAGGCCACAAAGACCAAGATAGCCCCAATACAGACAAAGCTCATCCCATTATAGTTATCCTGTAAGAGGAAGGAACAGAGAAAATTAAATTTAAAGACAGTGTAACCCAGAATCTAGGTTCCCAGAGGCAACTAATGGCAAGTTCCTCCTGTCTCTGACGTACAATACAATGCGTGGCTGTGGAATCAATAGGCTTGGATTTATTTCTGTTTTTATGTTTTGAGACAGGGTCTTGCTCTGTTGCCCAGGCTAGAGTGCAGTGGTGCTATAATAGCTCATTGCATCATGGATCTCCTGGGCTTAAGCAATCCTCCCACCTCAGTCTCTCAAATAGCTGGGACTTGAGGCATGTGCCACCACACGTGGCTAATTAAAACACAATTTTTTTTTCTTTTGGCTGGGCACTGTGGCTCACGCCTATAGTCCTAGCACTTTGGGAGGGTGAAGTGAGGGGTTATTTGAGGTCAGGAGTTGGAGACCAGCCTGGCCAACATGGTGAAACCCTGCCTCTACTAAAAAACACAAAAATTAGCTGGGTGTGGTGGCGCATGCCTGTAATCCCAGCTACCAGGGAGACTGAGGCAGGAGAATCAATTAAGCCTGGGAGGCAGAGATTGCAGTAAGCCGAGATGGCGACATTGCACTCCAGCCTGGGTGACAGAGCAAGACCCTGTCTCAAAAAACAAACAAACAAAAAAATACTTTTTTTGTTTTTAGAGACAGTTTCTTGCCATGTTGCCTAGGCTGGTCTTGAACTTCTAGGCTCAAGCAGTCCTCTGACCTTGGCCTCCTAAAGTGTTAAGATGACAGGAATGAAGCACTGCGCCCAGACAGGCTTGAATTTTTGAATCCCATCTATGTGATCTCATATATATCACTTTGTACTGAGACCCTGTCGTCATCTATAAAGTGTGATTACCTTGATAGTATTTTAAGAATTAAATTAGGCCAGGCATGGTGGCTCATGCCTGTAATCCCAGCACTTTGGGAGGCTGAGGCAGGTAGATCATCTGAGGTCAGGAGCTTGAGACCAGTCTGACCAACATGGAGAAACCCCGTCTCTACTAAGAATACAAAATTAGCTGTGCGTGGTGGCGCATGCCAGTAAACCTAGCTACTGGGGAGGCTGACACAGGAGAACCACTTAAACCCAGGAGGCAGAGGTTGCGGTGAGCCAAGATTGCACCACTGTACTCCAGCCTGGGCAACAAGAGCAAAATTGTGTCTCAAACAAACAAACAAACAAAGAATTAAATTAGATAATTTATTTTATAGACTATAAGAATGTTCTATAAATGTAAGGATTCTAACAGTCTACCTCCAGTTCTCTGAAGACCCACGTTTCTTAAAAACTCTGGGCATCCTGCTTCTCTCCTCTGACTTTATTGACAAACTGCAACCTTAACAACCCACCCCTTGTGTCACAGAAGTCAACTGTAACCTCTCCTCCTTTCCCCCTCCCTCGCTTTTCTTCACTCAAAGGGCACTCACCTTTAATAACAAAGAAACAGTCATGAGCATGGAACAAACAGCCATCCCTCCAAGGCCTATCATATGCAGAGTCCTTCTTCCTGCCCTTTCCACCAGAAATAGCTGGAAGAAGAATGTGACATGAAACTTCAGTTTTGCTTTCCATGAAAACAGTGTCTGAGCTCCTTGAAATCTGCCTCACCAACAGCAGGACACTTGTTATGGATACACCTCCTGTGATTTATGATTTTATATACATACATATTGTGTTCCGTTCACAGGTCCTGGCTCAAAATCCCCATAGCCCTTGGTAGTCTTTTGTCATAATGTTGGGATGCTGCAGGCCTCAGAAAATAGAATTCTTCTCTGACTTTCTCCTGCCCTCCCACTTGGCAGGATGCTAATCTGACTGCGGGTCATAAAACCCTCATTTCAGAGAGGGTCCTGCCCCACCCCCTAGAGGAAGAAATGCTACAGAGAGGCCAAAATAATCCAGACAGACAGGCCTGGCTGGGTTCAGATCATCCCTTTTTGTCCAATCACATTTCAAAACAGTTGTCCATGCTTCAATCATGGAGAATCAATTAAGTCTGCATAAAAGGCCCAACAGGCAGGGTGTGGGGAGCTTGCAGATATCTGAACCCGTGGAAGCTGACAGGAAGGTCAGCAACAAATCATCTATGCGCTAGGAGTGCACCCCAACTCCACGGAGACAGAAGCTCCCACGCTCAGTGTCCCTCCAGACCTCGCCCTGTGAATCTCTTCATCTGGTCGTTTATTTCTGTGCTTTAAAATATCCTTTAAATCAAACCAGGAAACGTTTTCCCTGAGTTGTGTGAGCCACTGTAGCCAATTAATCCAACCCAAAGAGGGCGTGGTGGGAATCCTGACCTATAGCTGGTGGGTCAGAAACACAGGTAAACAACCTGGAGTCTGTGATGGGCATCAGGAGTGGGGGGCAGTCTTGGGAATTGTGCCACCAACCTGTGAGATCTGATGCTATCTCCAGGTAGTGTCAGAATTAAATCACAGGACACCTAGATGGTGTCCACTGCAGAACTGATTGCTTACATGATGGGGACAAATCCTTAAATATTTTGGGGGGTCACAGAAATCTTCTGTTATTATTGTTGTTTTAGTGTAAAAACAGGAAAAACAGTTTGAAAGTTTTTCCAAACACCTCCCCTCCAATTCCAAGTTCAAAGCATACTATATAGTCCCTTCTGTACTTCCTCTTTTCCCATCCATTCCATATTCGCTTGAAGAGTGAAGACTACAGTCAGCATTTAATGTATCTCTTTTTTCCAAAGGAAAATTAAACAACAGTCTGGGTATGGTGGCTCACACCTGTAATCCCAGCACTTTGGGAGGCCAAGGCAGGCGGATCACCAGAGGTCAGGAGTTCAAGACCAGCCTGGCCAACATAACAAAACCCCGTCTCTACTAAAAATACAAAAACGAGTTGCACGTAGTGGCGCATGCCTGTAGTCCGAGCTACCTGAGGAGGCTGAGGCAGGAGAATCACTTGAACCCAGGAGGTGGAGGTTGCAATGAGCCGAGATCGTGCCACTGCACTCTAGCCTGGGCAACAGAGCAAGACTCTGTCTCAAAAAATTAAAAAAAATAAAAATAAATAAACAACAAAAAAGGTGTAACTAAATAATGGTGGAACTGTGCAATCTGTCTTTGAACATCTGTAGCAAGGATTCTTTTCTTCTGCCAAAATTATCAAACCATCCAACTTACAGAAACGACAGTGAAGACGGTATTAACCACACCCGCGCCGATGGTGGCGTAGATGGGCTCTTCAACACCTGCATCCTTGAAGATTCCTGTTGAGTAGTAGAACACCTAGTAGAAAAGAAAACGTGCAACTTTGATACAAACTTCATACCAGTTACACAGAACCCTCAAAAAATACTTAAGGCTGAGCGTGGTTGCGCAGGCCTATAATCCCAGCACTTTGGGAGGCTGAGGCAAGCAGATCGCCTGAGGTCAGGAGTTCAAGACCAGCCTGGCCAATACAGTGAAACCCCGTCTCTACTAAAAATACAAATATTAGCCAGGCATGATGGGGCACACCTGTAGTCCCAGCTTCTTGGGAGGCCAGACAGAACGAGACTCTGTCTCCATAAAATAAAATTTAAAAAATACTTAAAAGTCCCAGGAGGTTAAGAAGTCCTTACGGTTTTTGTTCAATCCTAATATCCCTTCTGCAAATGAATTATCTTCTGAATCTTATCTCCTTTCTCTCTCTTTTTTTTTTGATGGAGTCTCAATCTGTCACCCAGGCTGGAGTGCAGTGGCACGATTTTGGCTCACTGCAACCTCCATCTCCCGGGTTCAAGCGATTCTCCTGCCTCAGCCTCCCAAGTAGCCGGGATTACAGGCTCCTGCCATCACGCCTGGCTAATTTTTGTATTTCTTTTTTTTATTTTGAGACGGAGTCTCTGTCGCCCAGGCTGGAATGCAGCAGCGTGATCTCGGCCACTGCAATCTCTGCCTCCCGGGTTCAAGCGATTCTCCTGCCTCAGCCTCTCAAAGTAGCTGGGATTACAGGCACGTGCCACCAGGCCTGGCTAATTTTTTGTATTTTTAGTAGAGACAGGGTTTCACTGTGTTAGCCAGGATGTTCTCGATTTCCTGATCTCGTGATCCGCCCACCTCAGCCTCCCAAAGTGCTGGGATTACAGGTGTGAGCCACCGTGCCCAGCCAATTTTTGTATTTGTTTAGCAGAGACAGGCTTTTGCCATGTTGGCCGGGTTGGTCTTGAGCTCCTGACCTCGTGATCTGCCCACCTCAGCCTCCCAAAGCGCTAGGATTACAGGTGTGAGCCACTGCACCTCGCCCTCCTTTCTCTTTTTAAATGTTCTCAATTGTAGCTACTAATTTCCATTGTTCCTTCTAACTATGCTTATTTCCACTGTTCCGTTTACTCTTGCTTATGTCCACTTCACCAACTTATATGAAGGTATAATTCCTACTAACTGGTTTCTTTTTTATAAGTTTGAGACAGCAACTCTGTTGCCCACACTGTTCTCAAACTCTTGGTCCCAAGTGATCTTCCTGCCTCTCAGCCTCCCAAGTTGCTGGGATTATAGGCATGTGCCATCACGCCCAGCTAAATGCTTGTTTAATTGACTCTTCCCCAAACCCTCAAAACACTGATAGGCACATTGATGTCTCAATTTGATAGTGAACTAATTGAATAACCTTATCCTGCTCATTGAATAAGCAGAGGTTGGGCTGTATTTCCTAGGCCTAGGCCCTTTTGAAGTGTTTTATGAAATAATACCAGCTACTACTGTAATTTAATATATATTAAATAAATTACTATGTTTGTTATTTACTAGGCACTGCGCTAAAATGTAAGGTTGCTGGCCGAGCACAGTGTTTCATTCCTGTAATCCCAGCATTTTGGGAGGCCAAGGCGGGCGGATAACCTGAGGTGTTCGAGACCAGCCTAGCCAACATGGTGAAATCCTGTCTCTAATAAAAATTTAAAAATTAGCTGGGTGTGGTGGTGGGTACCTGCAATCCCAGCTGCTCGGGAGGCTGACGTAGGAGAATTGCTTGAGCCTGGGAGGTGGAGGTTGCAGTGAACTGAGATTGTGCCACTGCACTCCAGCCTGGCCAATAGAGCGAGAC
>NW_012112030.1:3278517-3289009 GCF_000951035.1 Colobus angolensis palliatus
GGGTGTGGTAGCAGGTGCCTGTAGTCCCAGCCACTTAGGAGGCTGAGGCAGGAGAATTGCTTGAACCCGGGAGGCAGAGGTTGCAGTGAGCCGAGATCGAGCCACTGCACTCCAGCCTGGGCAACGGAGCAAGACTCTGTCTCAAAACAAAACAAAACAAAATCCCAACATATTTTATGATGACATCAAGCTTGTGGGGAAAGATAGTAGGTTGGTGCAAAAGTAATTACTTGAGCAGTTTAAACAAGCAATAAATAGTTATGACAATTCTCTTTATCATAATGTCTACACATCAAAAACCTAATGTACATGTACACATCTCAATAAAACTTCTTGGGCCAGGCGAGGTGTCTCACGTCTGTAACCTCAGTACTCTGGGAGGCATAGGCGGGCGGATCACTTGAGGTCAGGAGTTAGAGACCTGACTAACCTGGAAAAACCCCGTCTCTACTAAAAACACAAAATTAGCCAGGTGAGGTGGCGCATGCCTATAATCCCAGCTACTCAAAAGGCTGAGGCAAGAGAATCACTTGAACCCAGGAGGCGTAGGTTGCAGTGAGCTGAGATTGTGCCACTACACTCCAGCCTGGGTGACAGAGTGAGACTCCGTCTCAAAAAAAAAAAAAAAAACAAACCAACCATTGTTTGCACAAAAGTAGGCTGGAAAAGTGATTTCCAAGCCTGCTATGCATCAGAGATTGATTGACTGATTGATTTTTAGATGGTGCGTACCACCACGCCCAGATAATTTTTATATTTTTAGTAGAGACGGGCTTTTGCCATGTTGGCCAGGCTGGTCTCTAACTCCTGACCTCAGGTGATCTGCCCATCTCTACCTCCCAAGTGCTGGGATTACAGGCATGAGCCACCGCCCCCGGCCCAGATTTATTTTTTTACAGACAGTTTCCAGCTCTCTTACACAGAGACTTTCCATTCAGCCGGCTCAGGAACCCCATCCCCCATAATTCTGGTGCAGCCAGCTTTAGGTGATGATTATATGTGGAGCAAAATCCGCTCATTGACTAAATTGGGAGCCACCTTAGTCCAACAATAATTAATGTACAGGCCGGGCGTGGTGGCTCATGCCTGTAATCCCAGCACTTTGGGAGGCTGAGGTGGGTGGATCACTTGAGGCCAGGAGTTCAAGACCAGACTGGCCAACACGGTAAAACCCCATCTCTACTAAAAACGCAAAATTAGCTGTGAATGGTGTTGGCCGCCTGTAATTCCAGCTACTTGAGAGGCTGAGGCAGGAGAATCACTTGAACCCGGGAGGTAGAGGTTGCTATGAGCTGAGATTGCGCTACTGTTCTCTGGCCTGGGTGACAGAGCAAGACTACCTCTCAAAAAAAAAGAGCCAGGCGTGGTGGCTCACACCTGTAATCCCAGCACTTTGGAAGGCCATGGCAGGCAGATCTCAAAGTCAGGAGATAGAGACCATCTTGGCTAACACGGTAAAACCCTGCCTCTACTAAAAACATAAAAAATTAGCGGGGCATGGTAGCACGTGACTATAGTCCCAGCTAATCGGGAGGCTGAGGCAGAAGAATCACTTGAACCAGGGAGGCAGAGGTTGCAGTGAGCTGAGACTGGGTGACACTGGGTGCCTGGGTGACAGAGCGAGAGTCCGAAGAAATAAAGAAAGAAAGAAAAGAAAGAAAGAAAGAAAGAAAAGAAAAGAAAGAAAAAGAGAAAGAAAGAAAGAAAGAAAAAGAAAGAGAAAGAAAGAAAGAAAGAAAAAGAAAGAGAAAGAAAGAAAGAAAGCAGGGAGGGAGGGAGGGAGGGAAAGCAAGAGCAAGCAAGCACATACCATACTCTGAAGTGGGAGGAGTCTGTCTCTCAGAGTGCTCATGGATCATCTGTAATTTCCTACAGGTGATTTTTTTTCTAATCCTGTTTTGCAGGGCCGGGACTGTCGTGAGGCAGGTAGGGAGTTGCCTCAGGCACAATCTTTTTTTTTTCTTTTTTTTTTCCTTTCTTTCTTTTTTTTGTAATAGGTACAGAACTAATGCAAGGTACATTCTTTAAAGAGGTGCTCATTCTCAGAGCTACACTTGCACATAGCTGCCTCACCTGCTGAGTCCCAGCTCTGCTGCTCTGGAAGGTCTCGGGAGCACATTTTCCTCCAGTAACACGTGTGGCCTACATTATCATTTCCAAATGAGGAATTTGAGACTGGGATTCATCAAAATCACCAATCACCTAGGAGGCTTTTTCTAACTACTGTGTATTTCCTCCCAAGTTTTTTTTTTTTTTGTTTGTTTGTTTTAAGACAGGGTCATGCTATATTGCCCAGGCTTGACTCCTGGACATAAGTGATATTACCACGTCAACCTCTGAGTAGCAGCCATCACACCTGGCTCCTTGTACATTCTGATAAAACAGTCTCTAACCTCTCACAAGAAGCACTGCCACTTCAAATACAAATATCCTGGTGTGCTAGGTAGAAGAAAAGGCCAAGAACCAACTTGGATCAGGTGGATCAGGAGTTGGAGAACAGCCTGGCCAAGATGGTGAAACCCCGTCTCTACTAATTTTGAGCATTTTGATGCTCAAAATAGTAAGTTTTGCAAAATGCTTTGTTACAAAATGATTTAATCTCATTGATCAAAGACTAATGGAAAACCCTTAGGGGATAAAGCACAAGGGTGCTCTTCATATCTATATTTTATCCACGATCCACTAGAAGGCATAGGAGTACTCTCTTCCGCAACCCACACTCAATAGCAGGAAGCTGATATTTGCATGGAATACAAGGGCTACCTGCCAAATGCTAGCTCTTTAAACAATCATTGCCTATTCTAGTTGTAAACACATACAGACTGGTAAAGTCAGCTCAGTCTGAAGTTGCCAGTGTCCTTTCAGGCTCCCTTTCTTTTCCTTCTTTCCTTCTTTCCTTCCTTCCTTCCTTCTTTTTCTTTTCTTTCTTTCTTCCCTCCATCCCTCCCTCCCTTCCTTCCTTCTTTCTCTCTCTTTCCTTTCTTTCTTTTTCTTTCTTTCTGCCTGTCTTTCTTTCTTTTTGTCTTTCTGCCTTTCTTTCTTTCTTTTCTTTCTGTCTTTCTTTTCTTCTTTCTAGAAGGAGTTCTGCTCTGGTTGCTCTGGCTGGAGTGCAATGGCGCAATCTCCACTCACTGCAACCTTCATCTCCCAGGTCCAAGTGTTTGTCCGGCCTCAGCCTCCCGAGTAGTGCACCACCACGCCCAACTAATTTTTGTCTTTTTTTTTTTTTTTAGATGAAGACTCTCAGTCTGTCACCCAGGCTAGAGTGCAGTGGCACAATCTCAGCTCACTGCAATCTTCACCTCCCGGGTTCAAGTGATTCTCCTGCCTCAGCCTCCTGAGTAGCTGGGACTGCAGAGGCACACTGCCACCATGCCCGGCATTTTAAGTGAAATTTTGTAAGACACCTTTGACCCTAAAGTATCATACTCACAGCATTGATACCAGAGAGCTGCTGAGAGAGCTGGAGCACAAGGGAAATGATGATGGGCTGTCGGTAGCTGGACACTCTAAAGAGCTCCAGCACGGTGACTTGCTTTTCTTGTGACATCCTTGCACTCTCATCTTTCATCTCCTGGATGTCTTGGGATACATCCTGGGTGCCCCACAACCGCTGGAGGATCTGCTTAGCATTCTCCTCTTCTTTTCTGTTAATGAGCAAAAATCTGGGACTTTCAGGGCAACATGGCAGGGTTGCACTTTGTAGGATAGCAGGAAGGATGGTGAAGCCCAATAGCACCGGCCAGAGCTCTTCAGACCCAAGGATGAATTCCAGACCAAAGATCTAGAAACCACACAAAGATAATGCTATAAACCCCATACTTCATAGGCCACAAGTTCATTAAAAAACAAAAAGTTCAGAAAATCATACATTATTTTACCATTGGAAAAAATAAAAAAATTGCCAGGCACAGTGGCTCACACCCATAACTCAGCGTTTTGGGAGGCCAAGGCGGGTGGATCACCTGAGGTCAGGAGTTCGAGACCAGCCTGGTCAACATGGTGAAACCCCATCTCTAATAAAAACACAAAAATTAGCTGGGCGTGGTGGCACACGCCTATAATCCCACAGGAGAATGGTGTGAACCTGGGAGGCAGAGCTTGCAGTGAGCCGAGAGCGTGCCACTGCACTCCAGCCTGGGCGACAGAGGCAGACTCCGTCTCCAAAAAAAAAAAAAAAAGCACAAAATTAGCTGGGCGTGGTGGTGGTAGCACACGCCTATAATCCCACCTACTCAGGAGGCTGAGACAGAATTGCTTAGAACCCAGGAGGCAGAGGTTGCAGTGAGCCAAGATCGCACCACAGGCTGGGCAACAGAGCGAGATTCTGTCTTGAAAAGAGAAAAAACAAGGAAGAGTAATCAGAACCGTCTTCACTTGGATTCTGATGGTCAGGGAAAGGGTACGACAGAAAATAGGTCCAGCACCCTCATCCTTAAAACAAACCACAACCATATACTTCGTATACTAAAGAGTGAAAGATACTCACTCCGCTTAGCATTCTCCTCTTCTTTTCTGTTAATGAGCAAAAATCTGGGACTTTCAGGGCAACATGGCAGGGTTGCACTTTGTAGGATAGCAGGAAGGATGGTGAAGCCCAATAGCACCGGCCAGAGCTCTTCAGACCCAAGGATGAATTCCAGACCAAAGATCTAGAAACCACACAAAGATAATGCTATAAACCCCATACTTCATAGGCCACAAGTTCATTAAAAAACAAGTTGGCTGGGTGCAGTAACTGACACCTGTAATTCCAGGAAGGCTGAGTCAGGTGGATCAGGAGTTAAATACCAGCCTGGCCAAGATGGTGAAACCCCGTCTCTACTAAAAATACAAAAATTAGCCAGGCATGGTGGTGGGCACCTGTAATCTCAGCTACTCAGGAGGCTGAGGCAGAGAATTACTTGAACCCAGGAGGCGGAGGTTGCAGTGAGCCGAGATCGTGCCACTGCCCTCCAGACTGGGTGACAGAGTGAGACTCCATCTCCAAAACAAAACAAAACAAAACAAAAGTTCAGAAAATCATACATTATTTTACCATTGGAAAAAATAAAAAAATTGCCAGGCACAGTGGCTCACACCCATAACTCAGCGTTTTGGGAGGCCAAGGCGGGTGGATCACCTGAGGTCAGGAGTTTGAGAACAGCTGGGCCAACATGGTGAAATTCTGTCTCTACTAAAAATACAAAAATTAGCTGGATGTGGTGGTACGCACCTGTAATCCCAGCTACTTGGGAAGCTGAAGCATGAGAATAACTAACCCAGGAGGCAGAGGTTGAACTGAGATCGTGCCACTGCACTCCAGCCTGGGGGACACAGTGAGACTCTGTCTCTAAAATAAATAAATAAATAAAAAAGGAAAAAAGAAATTGTGTTTCTTTTCCTTTCTCTACTCAACCTGCTTCTTGAGCTACTATCTATGAGCTATAGTAACAATATCTAAAACTTCATATATAATTGAACATATGCCAGATATTCTTCAGTGCTTTATCTATGTTAACTTTTTTAATGACCCATGAAACTAACACTCATTAAGTATGAGAAGTTCTAGAGTACCTGGGCCACCAGAATTCCAATCACGATGCCCAGCTGGTTGAGAGTGCCAAAGGCACCCCGCAGGGCAGTAGGCGAGACCTCTCCAATGTACATAGGCACAAAACCTGTGCACAGTCCACAGAAGAGGCCAATAACCAAGCGGCCCAAGATCAGCATTTCAACCGACTCAGCTATTTTACACAGTCCCATAAGGCAGCCACCAGCAACAGCCAACAGGTTGACAATCAGCATTGAATTGCGCCTGTGAGGTTAATCAAAGACAAAGTGGAATTAGCAAAGTGAGAGGCTCCTAACCTCTCCTCTTCTGTCCTCATTATTCTGCTCTTCTCCAGGCTCGTATCAACTCCTTTTTTGGTCTAACTTTTCTTTTTCACTTTCTTTCTTTTCTTTTCTTTTTTTTTTTGAGACAGAGTCTCCCTCTGTTGCCCAGGCTGGAGTGCAGTGGTGTGATCTCGGCTCACTGCAACCTCTGACTCCCATGTTTAAGCAATTCTGTGCCCCACGCTCCCGAGTAGCTGGGATAACAGGCACCTGCCACCACGCCCGGCTAATTTTTTTGTGTTTTAATAGAGACGGGGTTTCACCATCTTGGCCAGTCTGGTCTTTAACTCCTGACCTCATGATCCACCCACCTTGGCCTCCCAAAGTGTTGGGATTGCAGGTATGAGCCACCACACCCAGACCTTTTTTACTTTCTATTATTAGAACATTTCTAGTTGGGAGCCAGGCATGATGGCGCCCACGGGTAGTCCCAGCTACTCAGGGAGCTGAGGTGGGAGGATTGCTTGAGACTAGGAGGTTGAGGCTATCGTGAGCTAAAATTGGGCCACTGCACTCCAGCCTGGGTGACAGAGCAAGACCCTGCTTCTTGGGCAGAGGGAGGGCAGAGGGGGAAGAACATTAGCAAGTAAATTAGGTTGCCTTATCAGTTTTTAAATGTGAGTACCACTCCATTTCTAGAATATCTGATTGGCAAATTAAAACAGTTCCTTCGTCAGTCATAACTGAAAATATATTCTACCTTCTAAAATAGATTACTATGCTAGTATAAAATAAGATTCAGTTTTCAGCCAGGTGTGGTGGCTCATGCCTGTAAGCTTAGCACTTTGGGAGGCTGAGGTGGGCGGATCACCTGAGGTCAAGAGTTCGAGACTAGCCTGGCCAACATGGTGAAACCCCATCTCTACTAAAAATACAAAAATTAGTCGAGTGTGGTGGCGGGTGCCCGTAATTCCAGCTACTCAGGAGGCTGAGGCAGGAGAATTACTTGAACCAGGGAGGTGGAGGTTGCAGTGAGCCAAGATTGCACCATTGCACTCCAGCCTAGGTCACAAGAATGAGACTCTGTCTCAAAAAAAAAAAAAAAAAAAGAAGATTCAGTTTTCTTTTTTTGGCCATTATCTACATTTGCCAGAGACTAAAGATAATTCCTACCAATCCCGTGTAAGATAACAAAAACATTTATATGAGACCCCAATTTTTTTTTTTTATTTTTAGAAAAGTAATCAACTTTGGACCTTGTAAATTAAGCATGTTTGTGGAAACCCCATAGTCGAGCTTACTAGGGAATAATTCTGAACTAGCCCTAGCTGGGCTGCAAAGGCCACTCACTCACACAGTTCATCTCTTGTGCAGCTGGGCGGGAGCTATGGAGGGTAGTAGAGCTCCACGCAAGGGCAGTCCTATTCGGGGCCAGCTGGACTAGGTTTCCCTTGATTAGAATTCAAGGTGTTCTTATTCAAAGGCATCATCATCTCCCTGCCCTAACTCTCCACACTTGTCCTCAGTGCAGCTGTAGAGCCCACTTCCTTGCCCAGTTTCTAGTCAATACCTGCCAAAGCGGTTGACGAAGAGTCCGACGGAAAAGGAGCCGATCATACCCCCGACGGAGAATATGGCCACAGACAAGGACCAGAGAGACGTGAGCAGCACCTCAGAGGGAGGGGTATTTGCCTTCTTCGTCAAAGTTTTCATGATAAATTCCTTTATGATCTGCAAAATAAAAGGGTTGGTGGGAGGACAGACTGTTACAGTTGGATGAGAACAAAAGATACAAATATGCTGGGCGCAGTGGCTCACACCTGTAATCCCAGTGCTTTGGGAGGCTGAGGCGGATGGATCACCTGAGGTCAGGCGTTGGAGACCAACCTGACCAACATGGTGAAACCTCGTCTCTGCTAAAAACACAAAATTAGCGGGTTGTGGTGGCGGGCGCCTGTAATCCCAGCTGTTCGGGAGGCTAAGGTAGGAGAATCGCTTGAACCTGTGGGGCGGAGTTTTGCCGTGAGCCGAGATAACGCCATTGCACTCAGGCCTGGGTGACAGAGCGAGACTGCGTCTCAAAACAAACAAACGAAACAAATATTAGGGATCATGTCCTCCCTAGAGAATCAAGGGAATAAATAGAGGGGAATGGAAGAGGCAGATAACATTGGAGTTAAGGTTAACTCTCCCTGGAATAGTAATTTTTCATTTGTCCTGAATATCCCAGTAGGTGGCAGCACTGATGTTCACCCCGGCCCTCTGCTAAGCGAATCCAGCTTCTTTGCACCTAACCCTTAAGGGATAATACAGGAAGTCTATCACTATGGGTGAAAGAGTGGGAGGAAGAACAGCACCGCCCAGGGTTCAGGGAGTAAATGAGCTTTTTGCTTGGATTAAATGACCCCACTAATTTTCCCCACCAATATTGTCTCCATCTTCAGTCTTGGACAGGATAGATACAAGATTTGTCTTAAAATCCCCTAGTTTGGGGAGGGACCCTCACTAACTGTGTTGCCCAGGATGGTGTTGAACTCCTGGGCTCAAGTGATCTTTAGGCCTCAGCCTCCGGAGTAGCTGGGATTCCAGGCAGGTGCCACCATGCCTGGCCTTGAATTCTGATTTCTTGAAACTCTACTTAAAGGAGCAACTTCCCTATTCCAGACTCTAATTCTTGTGACCTGGCACTCACCTTCTCAGGGGCATTGATGACCCCTGTGTTGTAGCCAAACTGGAAAGAGCCGATTGTAGCAACTGTGATGGCAAAGATCAGAGCTGGGGTGACCTGGAGGGAGGGAAGACAGGGAGGAGGGAGTGGGCCTTAAAACTTGTGATTGGTGACTGTTTCTTATTAATTATGGAGCCGTATTAGGAGAATTTGACCTATGAGTGGTATGAAAAGGACAAACATCACATGAGATTTAGGTAATTAATGGGGAAGACAAAGGAATAGATTATACTAAAGAACTTATCTGAAGATAAGAATGTGAAGTTAACTTGGTGAAAGTAGAAAGAAAATTGGGGAAGGAAGAAGTTAAGAGAAACTGGGTTGGTCAGTTTGGAAATATTTAAAAACTTGCATCAGGTAAATGTAGACGAAGAATTCCACTCAAGAACTGGGAGGGCAGAGGACAACACAGCCCTGGGTAGGATCACTAAGAATTGATCATTTTGGAAACAAACACAGTACAGTCTGATCTGTACCCAGACTCCACAGAAGCCCAGTGGTGGCGGTGGGGGACGGTGGTGGTAGTTTGTGTCTTCACTGCTGGGCAGCTCTTTGAGTCTCTTATCTCTCAGGGCCATGTAACCTACTGGATCTACCCACTGCATCCTGTTCCCACTTGAGTCTTCTGGTTTATTAAATACTGTTCTGCTATCCCTAACCTAACCCCTGGATGGGGGAAGAAAGAACACTTGGCTCACTACAAACCTAACAAATAAGACATTTCTGGCCGGGCGCGGCAGCTCATGCCTGTCATCCCAGCACTTTGGGAGGCCGAGGCAGGTGGATCACCTGAAGTCAGGAGTTCGAGACCATCCTGGCCAACATGGTGAAACCCCATCTCTACTAAAGATACAAAAATTAGCCGGGCACGATGGTGTGTGTCTGTAATCCCAGCTACTAGGAGGGGCTGAAGCAGGAGGATCGCTTGAACCTGGGAGGCAGAGGTTGCAGTGAGCCGAGACCATGCCACTGCACTCCAGCCTGGGCAACAGAGCAAGACTCCGTCTATACTAAAGATACAAAAATTAGCCGGGCATGATGGTGTGTGTCTGTAATCCCAGCTACTAGGAGGGGCTGAAGCAGGAGGATCGCTTGAACCTGGGAGGTGGAGGTTGCAGTGAGCCGAGACCATGCCACTGCACTCCAGCCTGGGCAACAGAGCAAGACTCCGTCTCAAAAAAAGTGAAAATAAAAAAAAGAGAGACATTTCTTAGTGGGGGGAATCAGTCATCTTCTCCTTGCCTGGAATAATTCAGCTGGGGAAGTGGATATTATTTTAGATTGCCACCTTGGGGCAGCTCAATTTGTATACCTGAAGCCATCTTCTATGTCCTTTCCCACCCCCCTACCAATCCCTTCAAACTTTCCTATCTTAAATTCCTCTCCTTTCAGGTCAGACAGGGTAGATAGCAGGCTGGAAGCTTCAGTGGGAGAACTGACCTTGCCTGCAGCCTCCCAGATGTCTCAGTCACAAGTAAGCATCGATACCCTGGAGGACCCTGCCAGTACAATGCTGTCACATCTTTTCCCTTTTAGTAAAAGTCCTTTCTTTCTCCTCTCATCATTCACTATCTTTGAGAGCCTTATTTTTTTCATTAGTCTCATAACTTTCCATCCCTTCTCTTATTTTCCTTCATTTTCTTTCTTTCTTTTTTAAGTAGAGATGGGATCTCACTGCATTGCCCAAGGCTGGTCTCCAACTCCTGGCCTCAAGTGATCCTCCTGCCTCAGTCTCCCAAATGCTGGGATTATTTTTAAAGGTTACAACTGGAATTCAACTGAGTCTTGAGAATCTAAAAAATGTGTTGACCTGGGCACAGTGGCTCACATCTATAATCCCAGCACTTTGGGAGGTCGAGGCAGAAGGATCACTTGAGCCTAGCAGTTTGAGACCAGCCTGGACAACACAGTGAGACCCCTTCTCTATCAAAAAAAAAAAAAATTAGC
>NW_012112030.1:3296784-3298842 GCF_000951035.1 Colobus angolensis palliatus
TCTCCTGACCTCGTGATCCGCCCATCTCAGCCTCCCAAAGTGCTGGGATTACAGGCTTGAGCCACCGCGCCCGGCTTCTCTTAGTTCTAAATGCAGTTATCTGCAGAATGTAAATCTCAATCCCAGTTTCATGCAACTTTGTGGGATGAATGCTTGCTAGTGTGATAACCAAGTGGAAAACAAACGTAAAATCCTGAAGTCAGGGAACACAAGACTTTAAACACATTGAGGTGAAGACAGGGAAAACTTTCTCTTTTATAAAACAATGTAAATGGCATTTCAAGACACACACAAAAAGCTAGTAACTGCTCTAAAACTTTGCTTGCATCTGTTATAATCCTCATAAAGAACAACTTTTGTTAAAGCAACTTTTTAATCTTCCTTTATTAGGTTAGTGGAGGCAGAATTCACTTTGAATTTGAAAACACTGTAGAAAATAAGTCCTCAGGATTAAGAAGGAAAACATTTGAGAAATGTTGATTTTCCTGTCTAAACTGAGTTTAAATCATCCATCCATCACTCCTGTTGATGCTAAAGGGCCTAATCCCAGCTCTCAGGCCCGTCCCACTTTCAGGAAGGTCTTCCCTCCTCCTCCTTCTCCCTTCTTCAAAAATGAATCCATTCCACATCAGGGCTAGGTGAATTATCCTAAATCAAAATTTGAATCATGTCAATTTCCTACTCAAATATCTTCAAGATTATTGAATAAAGCCTAGGCCAGTACTGTCCAATACAAATATAATGTGAGCCACAGATATAATTTTTTTTTTTTTGTGACACAGTCTCACTTTGTCGCCCAGGCTAGAGTGCAGTGGTGGGATCTCAGCTCACTGCAACCTCTGCCTCCCGGGTTCAAGTGATTCTCCTGCCTCAGCCTCCTGAGTAGCTGGGACTACAGGCGCATGACACCACACCCGGCTAATTTTTTGTATTTTTAATAGAGACAGGGTTTCATCGTGTTAGCCAGGCTGGTCTCGAACTCCTGACCTCGTGATCCGCCTCTCTTGGCCTTCCAAAGTGCTGGGATTACAGGCATCAGCCACTGTGCCTGGCCCAACCACAGATGTAATTAAAAATTTTTCTGCTGGGTATGGTGGCTCACACCTGTAAGCTGAGCACTTTGGGAGGCTGAGGAGGGTGGATCATTTCAGTTCAGTAATTCAATACCAGCCTGGCTAACATCACCAAACCCTGTCTCTACAAAAAACACAAAAAAATTAGCCAGGTGTGGTGGCACACGCCTGTAATCCCAGCTATTTGGGAGGCTGAGGCATGAGAATCACTTGAACCCGGGAGGCAGACGTTACAGTGAGCCTAGATTGTGCCACTGCACATCAGCCTGGGTGACAAAGTGAGACTTTGTCTCCAAAAAAAAAAAAAGAAGAAAAGTTCAGTAGCCACATTAAAAAAATAAAAAGAAACATATTGGCCAGGCGCAGTGGCTCATGCCTGTAATCCCAGCATTTTGGGAGGCTGAGGCAGGTGGATCATGAGATCAGGAGTTCGAGACCAGCCGGGCCAATATAGTAAAACCCCATCTCTACTAAAAATACAAAAATTATCCGAGCATGGTGGCACATGCCTGTAATCCTAGCTATTTGGGAGGCTGAGGCAAGAGAATCACTTGAACCTGGGAGGCAGAGGTTGCAGTGAGCCAAGATCGCGCCACTGCACTCCAACCTGGGTGACAGAGTGAGACTCCATCTCAAAAAAAAAAAAAAAGTTAATGTGTTAACTAACTTGTGATTATAATTTCACAATATACATGTATGTGAAAACATGTGCACATACTTTAAATGTATACAATTTTATTTGTCAATTATACTTCAATAAAGCTGAAAAGATATTTTAAAAACTGTAATAAAATAAATGTAAGATAAAGTATTAAAAGATGGTTAACATGGGCTGGGTGCAGTGGTTCATGCAGGCAGGAGGATCACCTGAGGTTGGGAGTTCAAGACCAGCCTGACCAACATGGAGAAACAACGTCTCTACTAAAAATACAAAATTAGCTGGCCATAGTGGCGCAAGCCTGTAATCCCAGCTACTTGGAAGGCT
>NW_012112030.1:3302762-3303217 GCF_000951035.1 Colobus angolensis palliatus
CCTCCCAAAGTGCTGGGATTATAGGTGTGAGCCACCACGTCCAGCCTACCTTTTTGTTGTTGTTGTTGTTGTTATGTGTTTTTACTACAATTTTTTTTTTTTTGAGACAGAATCTCGCTGTCAACCATGCAGGAGTGCAGTGGCGAGATCTCAGCTTACTGCAACCTCCGCCTCCTGGGTTCAAGAGATTCTCTTGCCTCCTCCTCCAGGGTAGCTGGGATTACAGGCTCCTGCCACCATGCCTGGCTAATTTCTGTATTTTTAGTAGAGACAGGGTTTCACCCTATTGGCCAGGCTGGTCTTGAACTCCTGACTTTGTGATCCACCCACCTCGGCCGCCCAAAGTGCTGGGATCACAGGTGTAAGCCACTATGCCTGGCCCACAATTTTTTTTTTTTTAGACGGAGTCTCACTCTGTCGTCCAGGCTGGAGTGCAGTGGCCGGATCTCAGCTCA
>NW_012112030.1:3303835-3305125 GCF_000951035.1 Colobus angolensis palliatus
GTCTCGATCGCCTGACCTCGTGATCTGCCCGCCTTGGCCTCCCAAAGTGCTGGGATTACAGGCATGAGCCACCGCGTCCGGCCAACACAATTATTTTTTTAAATGGAATTTGCCTTAGTAGAATTTTGAACTTGGAAGACCAGGTACCCCTTTCTTCTTTCTTCTTTCCCCCATTTCCCCCTTTTGCAATGGGAATGTCTAGCCTATGCTTGTCCCACCATTATATTATGGAAGCACATGACTTGTCAGGTTTCCCAGGCTCAGGTTGGAGAAACAATTTGCCTCAGGATTAATCATACCTCTTGTCTCACCCAAACCAAATTTCGATGATATTCAGATGAAATTTTGGATTTGGAACTCATGCTGGAATGGGTTAAGACTTTAGGGCCTGATGGAATAGAGATGAATGTATTTTGCATATGAGGACATAAACTTTGAGGGGCCAGAGCGCAGAGTCATGGACTAAATTGTGTCCGAAAATTCATATGTTGAAGCCCTAACCCCTAGTAACTTAGAATGGAACTGTATTTGGAGATGGGTCTTTAAGGAGGTAATTAAGGTTACATGAGGTCACTAGGGTGGGGCTCTAGTTCAATAGGACAGGTGTCCTTATGAGAAGAGGAAGAGGCATTAGGCCTGTGAATAGAGAAAAGGCCATGTGAGGACACTGAGGAGACAGCCATCTGCTACCGAAGGGGAGAGGTCTCAGGAGTAACTAACCCTGCTGGCACCTTGATCTTGGATGTCCAGCATCTAGAACTATGAGAAAACAAATTCCTGTTTATACATACAGTAAAGCAGATCAAAATGCACTAATCTGGAGTTTACAGTTGGGTGAATATTTACATCTGTATTCACAGATATAACCATTACCTGGATCAAGATCTAGATTCTTTAACATTTCTTGCTCCTCAGAAAGTTTCCTTGTGCTGGTCCCTCTCCAGAAGAAACCACTATTTTTACTTCTGCCATCAGCAATGAATTTTATTGTTCTTGACCTTTAAATGGAACCATAGAGTATGTACTCTTTTGTGCTCAGACGTTTTATCACTGAGCACAGTGTCTATGAGTACTATGTGGTGGTGTTGGCAGTTCATTTCTTCTTACCACTGAGTAGTATTCCACTTCTGGCTATGCCAACATTTATTTATCTATTCTCCCACTGATGTACGCATCATTGTTTCTAGTTTGAGCTATTATAAACATTCCTGATATTTGCTCAACGTATGAATTCTTTTCTCTCGGGTGTATATTTAGGAATGAGATTGCTGGGTTGCTGTTTTTTTTTTT
>NW_012112030.1:3306605-3309695 GCF_000951035.1 Colobus angolensis palliatus
AAAAAAAAAAAAAAAAAAAAAAAAAAAGAAAGAAAGGAAGGAAGGGAGAAAGAGAGAGAAAGAGAGAAAGAAAAGAAAGAAAAAGAAGAAACAGAAATGCAAACGCAAGCCCCTCCTCTGCCCTCAGACCTCCAGAATCAGAATTACTGAGAGCAGAGCTCGGGAATTTGTGTCGAACAGGCTCTCCAGGTGGAGGTGAAAGGAAACAGGGGAAAAAGGGAGCTAAAGTTGGAGGGAAAACTGATCTAACCAATTTATTTACAGATATATGAGTATATAGTTTAAAGATCTCTGAGCAGAATTATTCCATTGCTTTAACTCACTCGGTAACCCTTCCCTACATGAAACAAATCCCATTATTGGTTAAAAAAAAAATATATATATATATATATTTATCCTTATTAAGTCTCTTATCTAACATTCTGGTCCTAAATGACGGTGGATAATATAATTTCAAATTGTTTTTTTTCTTTATTGGTCTTTTTTAAAGGCCATTCCAAGTGTATTTCATGTACCACTTAAAGTATGGTGTCCAGAACTAATCTTAGTGAAAAAACTATAGTATATCAACAGAAACACCTGGTGGTTACAATGTGAATATTCATAATTTTTGTTTTTTTGAAACGGAGTCTCGCTCCGTCACCCAGGCTGGAGTGTAATGGCGTGATCTTGGCTCACTCCAACCTCTGCCTTCTGGATTCAAGAAGCTGCAGACAGAATCTAGCTAAACATAGAGACAGTTTCAAGGCAGTGTTTATTTATCCTCATCTGCCTCCCTGAGTCATTTCTATCTCCAAGGAATGAACCAGTGGGAGGTTATAAAGGGGTTACCTTCACTTCCTTATTAGTTCCCACTTCCCTTTCTTGCCTGTCATCTTCTGACATGCACAGAAAGGAACCTCCCTAGGACAGCCAAAACCTAGAAATACTTCCCTTAGACACAACCCTCATGTCTTGACTGTTCTCCTTCCAGCTCTTCAATATTTGTATCTCAGTTTGTCTTTTTTTCTTTTAAACAATTCCCTTTCTTGTTCTTTTTTTTCTTTTTCCATTTGCCCCGGTAGCCACCAACTTAATGCTCCTATGTCTATTCCATCCTCTTTTCCAGTCTCTATTACCTAAGCATCCTTGTCCCTGCCCATCCTAGCCAAACATTTTGCTTTTCCTTGGTTCATGTTTGGGTCTGCAACATACAGACATAGTCAATATATCATTTAATAAATGACTAGCTGATTAAATAAATCTCTAGCTCTAAATATAAAAGCATTGAGATCAGGAAACATTACTGTTCTCTATCTTAAAAAATAATAAAAACGTAGTAAGTAAAAAAGCATTAGGAAAAGATCATTTTTGCCACTAGATTATAAGTGGTAACATAGAATTTGAAAAATCAGAAGCACGTGAAAAGAGTGACTTAGTTGTATCTGGGTATGGCTGAGAAAGAATTTTTCTCTTTCATCTTTTAATCTCCATCAGACCTTACTCCTCTCAGGTAGCCTAAGAATGAAGCTATTTACTTTTGTCTCATTGGTTCTTCTTTGATCCTGAAAGCTGCAGTCAATACAAAAGAAATACCACAGCCCCAGGAAAAGATTCCAGTGTCCCCACGTGGAGGACAGCATCATTCTTTGTCTCCCACATTCTTATTTACCTGGTGACAGGACAGTGACTTCTGCCCCCATCTCTCTCACTAATAAGTAACCAGTCAACATGATTAGTATAGCCTCGTTCCAAAATAGCTACATGTCTCACTAGGGTTCTTAAAAGATAAGAACAGAGCTTCTAGTTTAAGTTGTATTGTATTACGTAGTTTTTAGAGATGACAGAAGAAAAGCAGGATTACTTACCTCCTCAAGAAAAACCTTACAACTGCAACAAATGAATAAACATGGGGAAGAGAAACAAAAGGCCAGAAAGGAAAATGAGATATGGTGAGAGTATAATTTTTCTTTAAATAACAGTATATGAACATAGTGTCCAAATTTAATCACTGGGCACTGTTAACATTAAAAAAATTATGGAGATTGAGAATGGTGAAAGAAAAATGTAAACTTTTCCATTTTACAAAAGTGGAAAAATGCAGCGCTTCATTTTTGTCCCACTAAAGTCTAGAAAGATTATTCAGAGATGATTTGTATGTACTAAAAGAAGAGAGCAGTGGAAGTGGAATTATTTCATTAAGTTTAAAACTTATCTTTTTCCCATAAAGTTAATAAAATCAGAGAAATACCATAGTCCTAAACATAGGTATTACTGACATTTGGGGCCAAACAATCACTTGTCACAGAGGCTTGTCCCATGCATTGCGGAATGTTTAGCAGAAGGCCTGGCCTCTCCCCACTAGAAGGATGTGATCCCTTTCCTGCAATCATGACGACAAAAATATCTCTAGACATTGCCAGATGTCCACTGGGAGCAAATCACCGCTGTTTGAGAACCACTGCCTCAGACACCATGCACCTTGATTTCAGCAAGACAGCTCAGAAAATCTCCAGTGAGATCCTCCGCAAAAGGCTGAAATACCTCACCCATCTGACACTCAACTGTTTGGGAAACTCATTTATTTTGTATATAGTTTAGACGAAGCAAAGAAAAAAGAAAGGTTTTCTCGCTAAAATTCAAAGCATAACTCATAGAAAGGCTTTGGTCTCCTCAGGAAGCACTTACTCTCTCTCTCCTTTTAAATTATTACAAAATATCCCAAACACACAAAGCAAAATGTTAACATCTGATAGCTTCAACTGGTTATTTGATTTCCAAATCCAACAACGGATTAGATGAAAATAAGAAGAGACAAGTAGGAACACTGACACGCTAATGACAATAAGAAAGAAAACAGGGCCAGGCACGGTGGCTCATACCTATAATCCCAGCACTTTGGGAGGCCGAGGTGGGCGGATCATGAGGTTAGGAGTTCGAGACCAGCCTGACCAACATGGGGAAACCTCATCTCTCCTAAAATTACAAATATTAGCCAGGTATGGTGGCACGCGCCTGTAATCCCAGCTATTCAGGAGGCTGAGGCAGGAGAATTGCTTGAACCTGGGAGGTGGAGGTTGCAGTGAGCCCAGATCGTGCCATTGCATTCCA
>NW_012112030.1:3309745-3316910 GCF_000951035.1 Colobus angolensis palliatus
GAGGTGGAGGTTGCAGTGAGCCCAGATCGTGCCATTGCATTCCAGCCAGGGCAACAGAGAGACTCCATTTCAAAAAAAAAAAAAAGTTAGCCAGGCATGGTGGCACACCTGTAGTCCCAGCTACTTTGGAGGCTGAGGCAGGAGAATCTCTTGAACCCAGGAGATGGAGGTTGCAGTGAGCCAAGATCTCACCACTGCACTGAAGCCTGGGTGACAGAGCAAGATGCTGTCTCAAAAAAAGAAAAAGAAAGAAAACAGATAAACTGTAAAAGGCAAACATATTTCTGAAAGAATGGCAAATCCGAGGGATGACAGTCCTACATTTTGTGTATGATTATTCTGGTCACGTTAGTCCTTGGTATCCTACCTTATATGGCATATGACCAACCAGGATGATAACATGTCTGGAAACAGGTCATGAAGGACAGCTGGAGAAACTAGAATTGTTTGTTTAGCTCAGAAAATAGAAGATGTTGGGAGAGCATGTGATAACTATCTTCCAGTATTTAATGTGCTCAGAAAAGTGTGTACTTTTCAGGAACCCCAAATGGAAATGGGCATCAAATCTATATAACATTTATAGTTACCTTAGTGTAACAGCAAGAACTTTCTGGTACCTAGAGCTATCCAAAATATAATGGGCTGTCTTGTAAGTTAGTTAACTTTTTCACTGATGGCTTTTCCCCTGACTTCCAGAATTATATATCACTTGATCTTGGCCAAAAGGCTAAGAAGTGATTAGAGTCATATATCTATAGCCTGTCTTATTTGTACCTGGGTGGTCAAAAAGCCTCTCAAATTACACCTAGCCAAAGAAGAAGTCCTGTTTATCTTTCAAACCCCCAAATCTTTTCCTTCTCTAGTCTTTCACATCTCCGTAAATATTTTATCAATATTCACCAAATTGCAAAAGCCAGGAGTTATTCAGGATTTTTCTCTTTCCCACATCTTCCATATCTAATCCACCAACAAAAACTGTTACCTTTATCTCCACAATACTCTTAGATTCCTTCCACTCATTCACGTCTGCTACACCATACTTGTCAAAACCATTATAGACTGTCCCTTGATCTACTGAAGTAGTCTCCTAATGAGTCTCACTGATTCCTCTCTCTTCTTTTGTTTTTTGTTGTTTTGTTTGTTTGTTTTTTGAGATGGAGTTTCGCTCTTGTTGCCCAGGCTGGAGTGCAATGGCCCATGAGTGCAATGGCTCACAATGGAGTGAAATCTCAGTTCACGGCAACCTCTGCCTCCCAGGTTCAAGCGATTCTGCTGCCTCAGCCTCCTGAGTAGCTGGGATTACAGGCATGTACCACCACACTCAGCCAATTTTGTATTTTTAGTAAAGATGGGGTTTCTCCATGTTGGTCAGGCTGGTCTCGAACTCCCGACCTCAGGTGATCTGCCCACCTCAGCCTCCCAAATGTGCAGGGATTACAGGTGTGAGCCACTGCACCCGCCCACTAGTTAATGATCTTCAGCAATAACTTCCAAAGGAAACATGATTTTTACTCAAAGGTTAAAGCACTCTTACCCACATTCCATTGCAACCACTCTACTGAAGCTTCACCTGCAAAAGACATTGCCCACTATAAATCTCAACATGGATATCTTGTAAGCACTTCAAACTCAACATGTCCAAAACTGATCTTCCAAAAAAAGGCCGGGTGCGGTGGCTCATGCCTGTAATGCCAGCACTTTGGTTGGCCAGGGCAAGCAAATCACGAGGTCAGGAGTTCGAGACCAGCCTGACCAACATGGTGAAACCCTGTCTCTACTAAAAACACAAAAATTAGCTGGGCATAGTGGCACATGCCTATAATCCCAGCTACTCGGGAAGCTGAGGCTGGAGAATTGCTCGAACCCAGGAGGCAGAGGTTGCAGTGAGCCAAGATCAAGCCACTGCATTCCAGTCTGGGCAACAGAGTAACACTCCATCTCGGGATGTGGGGGGAGGGTGGGGGAGGGGAGGGGAATTGTTATCTACACTCTCATCTTGAACTTTCATTTCTTCTTATTTGCTAGTTCCAACTGCATTGATACTTTCTCAATTCCTCAGGCACACCAAGCTCTTTTGTATCTCAGGGCCCTATATATATGTTCCCTCTGACAAAAATGTTATTTTCTCCCATGGCTAGCATATTCTTTTAGACCCCAACTTGAATGTCACTACTTAAAAAGACCTTCCCTAAACACTTTCTTTCTTTTTTCTTTTTGAGATGAAGTGTCTCTCTGTCTTACTGGGGTGCAGTGGTGCGATCTCGGCTCACTGCACTGCAGCCTCCGCCTCCCAGGTTCAAGCAATTCTCCTGTCTCAGCCTCCTGAGTAGCTGGGACTAATGGTGTGTGCCACCACATCCGGCTAATTTTGTATTTTTAGTAGAGATGGGGTTTCACCATGTTGGCCAGGCTGATCTCCAACTCTTGACCTCAGGTAATCCTCCCACCTTGGACTCCCACCAAAGTGTTGGGATTGCAGGTGTGAGCCACTGTGCCTGACCTCCCTAACCACTCTTTCTAAAGAAGGTCCCTCTCTGTCAATTTCTTTTTATCATATATATATATATATTTTGAGGCAGAGTCTCACTTGGTCTCCCAGGCAGGAGTGCAATGACACAATCTCAGCTCACTGCAACCTCCACCTACCAGGTTCAAGCAATTCTCATGTCTCAGCCTTCTGAGTAACTGTGATTGCGCCAAAACACCTGGCCCATTTTAGTATTTTTAGTAGAGACGAGGTTTTGCCATGTTGGCTAGGCTGGTCTCGAATGCCTGGCCTCAAGTGATCTGCCCACCTTGGCATCCTAAAGTGCTGGGATTACAGACATGAGCCACTGAGCCTGGCCCCTCTGTCAATTTCTATTTTAAGTTCTTCGTTCCTTCAATACCCAGCCTGGTACCTGTTATGGAGTAGCCTCTCAATAAGTGTAGAATGAATCAATGGTGTTGTCATATAATGAAATACTATGTAGCCATTAAAAAGAAGGAATCTAAGAGTATTGTGGAGATAAAGCATCATCTGCCCAGTAAGATGTCTTCATCACTTCCCAGAGTAACCCCTTGATTCCCACTCTGGACATTAGGCATTTCATCTTTACATCCTCTTGAGACAGTTATGTCAATTTCAAGTTCTTTTCAGGGGGCAGATAAAACAAAAGCATGCTTCCTCCATTTGTTTTCATTTTTTATTTCTTGGAGATGGGGTCTCCCTATGTTGCCCACAGTCTAGTCTCGAACTCCTGAGCTCAAGTCATCTTCCTGCCTCAGACTCCAAAAGTGCTGGGATTACAAGCATGAGCCACTGTGCCCAACTCTCTGTTTTTGATGACCACCCCCTTGCTCCCCAAATGGCTGTATCAGCAAGTTGGGAGCCTAAGAAGAAATTTAAATAGGCTATATTACCTCTGCAGCCGCCTATTCTCCTCAACCAATGTGATGTCCCCCTTACCCTAAATGCTTATACATTTACCACTGCTTCTTCCACAAATGCTCCTTTTTTTTCCTTTTTCTTTGTTTTTCTTGAGACAGGATCTCACTCTGACGTCCAGGCTGGAGTGCAGTAGCACAATTTCAGCTCACTGCAATCTTCACCTTCCAGGTTGAAGTGATTCTCCTGCCTCAGCCTCCCGAGTATCTGGGATTACAGGCTTACACCACCAGCCTGGCTAATTTTTATATTTTTAGTAGAGATAGGATTTCACCATGTTGGCAAGGCTGGTCTCGAAATCCTGACCTCAGGTGATCCGCCTCAGCCTCCCGAAGTGCTCGGATTACAGGTGTGAGCCACCACGCCTGGCTTACAAATACTCCCTCTGAATGCACCAGCCTCACAACATGAAGTAGACTTTTAAAAATCATTTTATAATTAGCCATACCCTATTGTGAAAATTTTTATATTTTTAATGCAAAACCAGACATGTAAAATTCTGACTAATTTGGTTACACGTTTTTAACAAAGTCATTTTCCAAATCTTTAGCTTTCATGGGTTTTGTTTCCTAAAACTGATTTTCTTAAGAATGTGCCTGGCCAGTCGTAGTGGTGCATGCCTATAATCCCGGGTGGTTGGGAGGCTTAGGCGGGAGGATCACTTGAGGCCAGCAGTTCTGGGCTGAAGTGCACTTTGCACATCAGGTGTCGACACTAAGTCTGGCATCAATATGATAATCTCCCATGAGCGGGGGACCACAAGGTTACCTAAGGAGAAGTGAACTAGCTCCTCCACAGAGCATGGTCCATATAAGTCCCGTGCTGATCCATGGTGGGATGGCGCCTGTGAATAGCCAGTTATGGCACTCCCGCCAGAACAATATAGCAAGACCCTGTCTCAAAAAATAATGTGTGTGGTTTGCTCATTTTTCTTTTCTACTTTTCACTACTTTCTTCTACTTTGCGAAAGAAAAGCTATCTCTAACCCACATTAAACTTTTACTGTGGTGCAAGATGCACAATTTAAGAACGCATAGCTGCTGTGGAAGAGCACTATTGACAGCATCGATGGAAATTATTAAATGGAGCAGCACCCTACTTTAGCCAAGTGTGATTATCTGTGGACGAATGACATCAGCATCTTTAGAGAGTCTGTTAGACATATAAATTCTCAGCCCCACCCCAGGCCTGCTGAGTCAGAATTTCAGCAGAGTGGGAACAGGAAATCTATATTGACAAGCCTTTGCAGTGGGTATTAATGAGGGCTAAACTTTTTTTTTTTTTTTGAGATGGAGTGTCGCCCTGTCACTCAGGCTGGAATGCAAAATTTTAGAAGGATCAGTTGGTAAACAAACCCTAAGTAAAGTTCCAGAGTATATCTGTCTTAGAATCAAGAAGATGGTTGGGCCAGGCATGGTGGCTCACGCCTGTAATCCCAGCACTTTGGGAGGCCAAGGCAGTGGATCACGAGGTCAAGAGATCAAGACCATCCTGGCCAACATGGTGAAACCCCATCTCTACTAAAAATACAAAAATTAGCTGGGTGCGGTAGCACATGCCTGTAGTCCCAGCTACCTGGGAGGCTGAGGCAGGAGAATCACTTGAACCCAGGAGGCAGTGGTCGCGATGAGCCAAGATTGTGCCACTGCACTCAAGCCTGGGTGATAGAGCAAGACTCCGCTGTCTCAAAAAAAAAAAAAAGATTTTTTTTTTTCTTTTCTTGGCCAACATGGTGATACCCTGTCTTTACTAAAAACAAACAAACAAACAAAAATTAAAATTAGCCTGGTGTCATTGAAATTAGCTTTGGTTGTCATAGCTAAGAAATCATTAGCCAATCCAAGATCACAAAGATTAACATTTATGTTTTCTTCTAAGAGTTTTATGGTTGTAGCACTTTCATCCATTTTGAGTTAATTTTTATATATCGTATGAAGTAAAGGTCCAGTTGCATTCTTTGGCATACGGTTATCTTCTTGTCCCTTTACCATTTGTTGAAAAGACTATTCTTTCCCCCATTGAATAATCTTGGTGCCCTTGTCAAAAATCAGTTGAACAGGCTGGGCGTGATGGCTGGTGCCTGTAATCCCAGCACTTTGAAAGGCCGAGGAGGGCAGATCACCTGAGGTCAGGAGTTCGAGATCAGCCTGACCAACACGGTGAAACCCTGTCTCTACTGAAAATACAAAAAGTTAGCCAGGTGTTATGGCACACACCTGTAATTCCAGCTACTCAGGAGGCTGAGGCAGAAGAATCACTTGAACCCAGGAGGCAGTGGTTGCGATGAGCCAAGATCGTGCCACTGCACTCAAGCCTGGGTGACAGAGCAAGACTCCGCTGTCTCAAGAAAAAAAAAGAAAGAAATTTTGGAAAGGAAGTGATAGTCAATGTGAGGTGCAAAATGTACAGGTTTTGCAAGGAGCCCATTTATTATAAATGACCAGGGCTAGGGTATTAACCATGGGAATAAATGACTGGGGTAGACTGGAAAACGAGATGATTGGAAATGAGTGGACAAGAAACTGAAGGCCAGCCGTCTCCATGCATCATGGAAAGCCCAGACTGATGACAGTAGGAGTGGTGTAAACCAAGAAAATCAATCAGGCTTCTAAATTTTCAGGGAATGTGGGGAAGTGACCCAGGAGATCAGCAGATTATTACAATATCCTGATGCCATGCACTTAAAAGGAGCTGAGTTTTTAGGGGGTCAGCAACAGTTTGAAGTAGACAAAGAGCAGCATCATAAGAGTTACAAGCGAAATGCTGAACCTACCCTGTAGTACTTTCAGAGATGTGAGATCCTCTAACTTGAAAGATCAGGAAGGGGATCATGGGAAATGTGGCATTTATATGGACCATGAAAGATGAAAAGAATTTTGAGAGAAATAGACTTGGAAAGATAATTACAGGCAGAGAGATGCTATTACCAACCAAAGAGCTGACACTGCTCCGCCCACCTGGTGCTTCTGCAAATTGGCCTCCAGAGCCCGTTGCTATGGTGCTAATAGCATCCTTGGTATTACCAGAGCTGGTTAGCAGTTGGCCACCAGGTGGCAGTGTATATCTTTGCACCACCCCTCCCAGTACTGCCCCTGGAGAAAAACTGGAAGTGAGAATTAGCATAGGTACGGCTGAGGTGGCTTGTGGATGGTGTTATTTAGTTAGACCTGAAGAAGCAAAGCCCTTGGAGAAGAGGATACATTTGGGAACATTTAGGGAAAAGATCATGGAGAAGATAAAAGGAAAGGAAATTGCTTCAGGGCGAGAGTAAAATGAGATCTAAAAAGTAGTAGAGGGCTCTTGGAGGGAGAGCCATGTCCTTCTGGCCATTCCTTGAGGAACTAGTTGGTCAGGATAGCCACACCGCCCTAGGCTTTACAAAACTCCGGAAATACACTCTTGGATCCAGAGGTGACAATTCACTGAATGAGGATTACCCCAACCAGCCACAGCGTGAAATCCTTGGAGACGGTGTGTGCTGACTTGATCAGAGGCACAAAGGGAAAGAATCCCAGCTTGAAGGACCAGTTCGAATGCCAAGACTCCATAAATCACTGCAAGAAAAACGCCTTGTGGTGAGGGTTCTAGGATTTGGGATCATTTCCAGATGAGAACCCACAAATGACTCACACAGTCTTTCTGAGGTTGTTAAACAGATTGCTTCCATCAGTATTGAGTCAGGAATTGAGGCCGCTCACCACCGCACTTACTTGTTAACTTTTTTTTTTTTTTTTTTTT
>NW_012112030.1:3317095-3322266 GCF_000951035.1 Colobus angolensis palliatus
CCGTCTCGGCCTCCCAAAGTGCTGGGATTACAGGCTTGAGCCACCGCGCCCGGCCTAACTTTTTTTTTTTTCTGAAACGGAGTTTCAGTCTTGTTGCCCAGTCTCGAGTGCAATGGCGCATTCTTGGCTCGCTGCAACCTCCGCTTAAACCTCTTGGGTTTAAGCAATTCTCCTGCCTCAGCCTCCTGAGTAGCTGGGATTACAGACATGCACCACCATGCCCAGCTAATTTTTTACTTTTAGTAGAGACGGGGTTTCTCCATGTTGGTCAGGCTGGTCTCGAACTCCAGACCACAAGTGATCCACCCACTTCGGTCTCTCAAAGTGCTGGGATTACAGGCGTGAACCACCGCGCCCGGCATCAACTGTTTTCATAAAGTAATTATCAGTTGTTTAAAGAAAGAAGCAGCCAAAAGGAAGAACCAAAGAGAGAGGGGAGATGTGAAGATAAGCAGTGCAAGGTGAGGAATAGGCACCAGAGCAACATTGGAAGAGAGTTTGGAGCAAGTCTTTTTTTTAGGGGGGGGGGTGCTTGTTTACTCCCCATAATAATTTTCAAAAACTATGTATTTTCAGCCGGGCGCGGTGGCTCAAGCCTGTAATCCCAGCACTTTGGGAGGCCGAGACGGGTGGATCACGAGGTCAGGAGATCGAGACCATCCTGAGCTACACGGTGAAACCCCGTCTCTACTAAAAAAAATACAAAAAACTAGCCGGGCGAGATGGCGGGCGCCTGTAGTCCCAGCTACTCGGGAGGCTGAGGCAGGAGAATGGCGTAAACCCGGGAGGCGGAGCTTGCAGTGAGCCGAGATCGCGCCACTGCACTCCAGCCTGGGCGACAGAGCTAGACTCCGTCTGAAAAAAAAAAAAAAAAAAAAAACTATGTATTTCCCCTACACATTTTTAAGTTGACATCTAAGAACTTTTTTTTTTTTTATGTTTAAGTAGCTTCCAGGGATTAATTTCTGCTGTTTATTATCTGGTATACATGCTTTCAGTGCCACTGCTAGCTTTTCCAGTGCTTTTGTGCAGATTAGGCAAAGGTGCCCTTCTGGGAAAAAGCAGGTTTTCTAGGAATGGTTCTCTTGTGTAAAGAAAAATGTGCCCCTTCCTCTGGATGAGGAGGAGAGCCTGGCCAGTGGATTGCAGCCTCTACTTATCCCACGAAACTGCACAACTAAGTTTCAGGCCTCCACTTGTCCCCAAAACTATACAAACCATACATAAAAGCTTTGTCAACTTTAACTTAAAAAACAGACCATGCGCGGTGGCTCACACCTGTAATCCCACTATGGCCCACAAAGCCTCTGTCTGCACAAAAAGAGTCAGCTGACCCAGGCTCTACTCAGATAAGCCTTCAAACTCTAGGGTATTTTCATATGCTGTTTCCTCTATCTGAAACACTCTTTCTCCAGATCTCCTCATGGCTGGCTGTTTATGTATTCTGGTTTCTGCTCAAATTTACCGTAAAGAGACCCTCCTGACCACACCACAGGCATATCTCGCTGTATTGCACTTCGCTTCATTGCACTTTGCCCCTATTGCGCTTTTTTACAAATTGAAGGTTTGTGGCAATCCTGTGTTAAGCAAGTCTATTGGCCTCAGTTTTCCAACAGCATGAGCTCACTTTGAGTCTCTGTGCCACATTCTGGTAATTCTTGCAATATTTCAAACATTTCCTTATTATTATATCCCTTATGGTGATCTGTGACCAGTGATCTTTGATATTACTCTTGTCTTTGCTTTGGCATGAACCACAGCCACACAAGACAATGAATGTGGGCCAGGTGCGGTGGCTCCCGCCTATAATCCCAGCACTTTGGGAGGCCGAGTCAGGCGGATCAGGAGGTCAGGAGATCCAGACCATCCTGGCTAACATGGTGAAACCCCATCTCTACTAAAAATACAAAATATTAGCTGGGCTTGGTGGCACATGCCTGTAGTCCCAGCTACTCGTGAGACTGATGCAGGAGAATTTCTTGAACCTGGGAGGCGGAGGTTACAGTGAGTCGAGATTGTGCCACTGCACTCCAACCTGGACAGCAGAGTGAGACTCTGTCTCAAAAATAATAAAAATAAAAATAAAATACAATAAATCTAATCAATAAATACTGTATGCATTCTGACTGCTCCACTAACTGGACATTCCCCATTTCTCTCTCCTTCTCTCTCTTCTCAGGCCTCCCTATTTCCGGAGACAATAATATTGAAAATTAAGCCAATTAAAAACCCTAAATGGCATATAATTATTGAAGTGAAAGAGTCAAACATATCTCACCTTAAATCAAAAGCTAGAAATGAGTAAGCTTAGTGATAAAGGCATGTCAAAAGCCAAGATAAGCCAAAAACAAGGCCTGTTGCACCAAACAGGCAGCCAAGCTATAAATACAAACGAAAAGTTCTTGAGGAAAATTAAAAGTGCTACTCCAGTGAACACACAAATGATAAGAAAGTGAAACAGGGGCCGGGCATGGTGGCTCACACCTGTAATCCCAACACTTTGGGAGGCCATGGCGGGTGGATCATCTGAGGTCAGGAGTTTGAGACCAGCCTGGCCAACATGGCGAAATCCCATCTCTACCAAAAATACACAAATTAGCCAGGCATGGTGGTGTGTGCCTATACCCAGTTAATCCCAGCTACCCACAAGGCTGAGGCAGGAGAATCGCTGGAACCCAGTGGGCAGAGGCTGCAGTGAGCCGAGATTGCGCCACTGCACTCCAGCCTGGGTAACAGACCAAGACTCTGTCTAAAAAAAAAAAAAAAAAAAAGAATAAAAGAAAGAAAAGAAAGAAGAAGAAAAAAAAAAAAAGAAAGAAAGAAAAAATAAAAGAAAGAAAAGAAAGTGAAACAGATGTTTGCTGATATAGAGAAAGTTTTCACGGTCTAAATATAAATAGACCACTAAACATTTTCTTAAGCCAACGCCTAATCCAGAGCAAGGTCCTAACTTTCTTTAATTTTTTTTTTTTTCTTTGAGATGGAGTCTTGCTCTGTTGCCTAGGCTGGAGTGAGTGCAGTCGCGTGATCTTGGCTCACTGCAACCTCCGCCTCCCAGGTTCAAGCTATTCTCCTGCCTCTACCTCCCAAGTAGCTGGAACTACCGGTGCCCACCACCACGCCCAGCTAATTTTTATATTTTTTAGTAGAGACAGGGTTTCACCATGTTGGCCAAGCTGATCTAGAACTCCTGGCCTCAGGTGATCCACCTGCCTCAGCCTCCCAAAATGCTGGGATTATAGGCATAAGCCACTGGGCCCAGCCAAATTTCTTTCATTTTATGAAGGCTGAGAGAGGTAAGGAAGCTGTAGAAGAAAAGTTAGAAGGTAGCAAAGGTTGGTTCATGAGGTTTAAGGAAAAAAGCTGTCCCTATAACCTAAAAGTACCAGGTAGGTGATGCAGCAAATGCTGATATAGAAGCTACAACAAGTTATCCAGATCTAGCTAAGATGATTGATAAAAGTGGCAATGCTATACAACAGATTTTCAGTGTAGATGAAACAGCCTTATATTGGAAGAAGATGCCATCTAGGACTTTCGTGGGGTTTTTTTTTGTTTTTTCTGTTGGTTTTTTTGTGAGACATAACTCTTGTTGCCCAGGCTGGAGTGCAATGGCTCAATCTTCGCTCACTACAACCTCTGCCTCCCGGGTTCAAGTGATCCTCCTGCCTCAGCCTCCTGAGTAGCTGGGACTACAGGCACGCGACACCAAGCCAGGCTAATTTTTGAATTTTCCTGCCTCAGCCTCCCAAGTAGCTGGGATTACAGGGATGCGCCACCATGCCTGGCTAATTTTGTACTTTTAGTAGAGACAGGGTTTCTCCATGTTGGTCAGGCTGGTCTTGAACTCCTGACCTCAGATGACCTACCCACCTTGGCCTCCCAAAGTACTGGGATTACAGGGTGAGCCACTGCACCCAGCCTATATATATATGTATTTTGAGACAAAGTCTCACTCTGTCGCCTAGGCTGGAGTGCAGTGATGCAGTCTTGGCTCACTGCAACCTCCAACTCCCAGGTTCAAGCAATTCTCATGCCTCAGCATTCCTACTAGCTGGGACTACAGGCGTCGCCACCAAGCCAGGCTAATTTTGGTATTTTTAGTAGAGACGGAGTTTTGCCATGTTGGCCAGGCTTAACTGTATCTTTGTACCCATGAGCCATCCCTACTCCTCCCACCTCCATTACTCATCTCAGCCTCTAGTAATCATTATAGGCTGGGTGTGGTGGCTCACACCTGTAATCCTAGCACTTTGGGAGGCCAAGGTGGGTGGATCACCTGAGGTCAGGAGTTCAAAATCTGACCAACATAGTGAAACCCTGTCTCTACTAAAAACACAAAAATTAGCCGGGCGTGGTAGCGGGCACCTGTAATCCCGGCTACTAGGGAGGCTGAGTCAGGAGAATTGCTTGAACACGGGAGGCGGAAGTTGCAGTGAGCCGAGATGGCACCATTGTACTCCAGTCTGGGTGACACAGTGGGACCTTCTCAAAAAAACAAACAAAACAAAACAAAAAATCATTATATACCCTTATCTCCATAAGAACAATTGTTTTAATGTTTAGCTCCCACAAATGCATAAGAACACGTAAAGTTTGTCTTTCTGTGCCTGGCTTATTTCACTTAACATCATGGCCTCTAGTTTCATCCACGTTGTTGCCAATGACAGGATCTCATTCTTTTTTGTGGTTGAATAGTACTCCATTGTGTACACGTACCACATTTTCCTTACCCATCCAACTGTTGATGGACACTTAGGTTAGTTTCAAATCTTGACTGTTGTGAATAGTGTTGCAATAAAAATGGGAGTCCTGATATCTCTTCGATATACTGATTTTCCTTCTTTTGGGTACATACCTAGAAGTGGGATTGCTGGATCATATGATAGTTGTAGTGGCTGTATTAATATCTACATTCCCACCAAGAGTATAGGAGGGTTCCCCCTTCTTCACATCCTTGCCACCATTTGTTATTACCTTTTTTTTGGATAAAAGCCATTTTAACTGCAGTGAGATGGTATCTCATTATAGTTTTGATTTGTAACATCTCTGATGATCAGTGATGTGGAACACCTTTTCATATAACTGTCTGTCATTTGTATGTCTTCTCTGAGAAATGTCTATTTAGATCTTTTGCCATTTTTAAGTGGGAATTTATTGATTTTTTTTCC
>NW_012112030.1:3324141-3326129 GCF_000951035.1 Colobus angolensis palliatus
ATTTCGTGATTCATGGGAGGAGCTCAAACTGTCAACATTAACAGGAGTTTAGAAGAAGTTGATTCCAACCCTCATGGATGACTTTGAGGAGTTCAAGACTTGAGTGGAGGAAGTAACTGCAGATGTGGTAGAAATAGCAAGAGAACTGGAATTAGAAGTGGAACCTGAAGATAAGACTGAATTGTTGCAATCTCATGAGAAAACTTGAATGGGTGAGGAGTTGCTGCTTATGGATAAGCAAAGAAAGTGGTTCTTGGCCGGGTGCAGTGGCTCACACCTGTAAACCCAGAACTTTGGGAAGCTGAGGCAGGTGGATCACAAGATCAAGAGTTTGAGACCAGCCTGGCCAATATGGTGAAACCCCATTTCTACTAAAAATACAAAAATTAGCCGGGTGTGGTGGTAGGTGCCTGTAGTCCCAGCTACTCAGGAGGCTGAGACAGAAGAATCGCTTGAACCTGGGAGGTGGAGGTTGCAGTGGGCCGAGATCGTTCCACTGCACTGCACTCCAGCCTGGTCGACAGACGGAGACTCTGTCTCAAAAAAAAAAAAAGAAAAAGAAAGTGGTTCTTGACATGGAATCTACTCCTAGGAAACATGTTGAGACTACTGAAATGACAGCAAAGGATTTTGAATGTTACGTAAATGTAGTTAATAAAGCAGTAACAAGGTGTGAGAGAACTGACTTCAATTATGAAAGAAATTCTACTGTGACTAAAATGCTATCAAACAGCATCACATGCCACAGAGAACTCCTTCGTGAAAAAAGAGTCTATAATAGATGCAGTAAACCTCATTGTTGTCTTACTTAAATAAATTGCTACAGTCATCCCAGTGTTTAGTAACCACAACCCTAATCAGTCAGCAGCCATCAATGCTGAGGCAAGACCCTCCAGAGGCAAAAAGACTATGACATGTTGAAGGCTCAGATGATTGTTAGCATTTTTTAGCAAGGAGGTATTTTTAAATTAAAGTATATACATTTTTTTTTTTTTTGAGATGGAGTCTCACTCTGTCACCCAGGCTGGAGTGCAATGGTGCAATCTCGGCTCACTGCAAGCTCCACCTCCCGGGTTCATGTCATTCTCCTGCCTGAGCCTCCCGAGTAGCTGGGGCGACAGGCGCCCGCCACCACGCCCGGCTAATTTTTTGTATTTTTAGTAGAGACGGGGTTTCACCGTGTTAGCCAGGATGGTCTTGAGCTCCTGACCTCATGATCCTAAAGTATATAGATCTTTTTAGACACAATGATATTGTATAGGAAATACACAACAGTATAGTGTAAACATAACTTTTATATGCACTGGGAAGCCAAAATATTTCTGCGACTCACTTTATTGGATATTAGCTTTATGTCAGTAGTCTGGAAGCAAACCTGCACTATCTCTGAGGTACGCTTGCATTTACAACAATCAAAATCCTCCCTGTCCATTCCACCATTTTCTATCCCCTTATCTTGCTTTATTTTTCTTCTTGGAATTTATCACTTCCTTCTCTATGGGGGCAGTCCCAGGCACCAACAGTGCCTGTAGTATAATAGCTACTTGAGAAATAGTTCAATGAATAAATGAGTCATAAAAAACTATTACATCTTCCCAGAAAAATGCTGCATATTAGCTTGTAAATTGTTTTGCTAGAGAAAAAATACTTGAATAAAAGAATATGTCTGGTCAGGCACAGTGGCTCACGCCTGTAATCCCAGCATTTTGGGAGGGCGAGGCGGGTGGATCACCAGAGGTCAGGATTTCAAGAATAGTCTGGCCAACATGGCGAAACCCTGTCTCTACAAAAATACAAAAACATTATGCCGGGCTCATTGGCTCAAGCCTGTAATCCCAGCACTTTGGGAGGCCGAGGTGGGTGGATCACCTGAGGTCGGGAGTTTGAGACCAGCCTGACCAACATGGAGAAACTCCATCTCTACTAAAAATACAAAATTAGCTGGTGGTGGCGGCTCATGTCTGTAATCCCAGCTACTTGGGAGGCTG
>NW_012112030.1:3326964-3336836 GCF_000951035.1 Colobus angolensis palliatus
AAACAAACAAAAAAAACCAGTTGTGTATGATTATTACTGAGGCCTGTTTGCAATTACAATGCTGATCATAAATATTTTATCATTCGTCTTGTTCTTGATAATATTAAAGCACAAAAGGCTGCAAATGGCAAATAGTAATTACTTATGAGTAAAAAGATTTTGGGAATATACCAAGTCTACTGGCTGCAATAGTCTCTCCCACCACCACTTACATATATTGCACATCAAGACAAGAAAAGTTTAGGCAGATGGGAGGTATTGGGATTATCAACATAACCCTGACCAACCAATTTTAATACTCACATGCTGTCTGTTGTCCATCTCTCTGCTATCCTAGGAATTGACTCCCTCTCCAATTTCTCTCCAAGGTACTGCTTCCTGTAAATTGTAATTGTCTAGTTATTCATTTACTCCATCTACTTAAGCTCCTTGAGGGAAGAGGCTGTGGTTTAGCCCCCTCACCAATGGGCACTCCAATAAATACTTCTGGAAGAAAGTGAAAATTTATATAATACTAATGATGTTTTAGATTAACTCAATTCTGGGATCCTCAACAAAGCTGATTCTACTCATTCAGCAGCCACTGAGAAGCATTTTATCAAATAAGGGTTCTGGGGAGAGACAGCTGAAGGTAAGGTAAAAATGTCTCTCCTGTATTTTGAGTTGTTTCTCTGTCACCAACTAGCAGTTTCCCCATCTGCAAAATGAGCAAGGATTGGCTTAGGTAATCTTGCTGTCATAAAATTCTGTGATTTAATGTGGTTTACCTTGCCACATAAAATTTAAAACACTTAGAACAAGCCACCTCTCCTCATAGCATCACCTTAGCCTAAACTGCTTCAGTGAGCCACAGGGAAGTTGGAAATCACGATTCTGCTTAACCAGTTATCAAATGTGACTCTGCTTCCTCCTCTACCAGCTCTCCTGACTTGGATTGATAATTCTGAAGGTCTGCTGAGATACGTTATGTTGAACCTGTATTATTTCCTGAATCTATTAGGAGGAGGAGGAGAATTAGGACAGACTGTCCCTTCCACTATTCCACATCCTCCTTACTTCATTTTCATTTCTCTCTGCTATCTTCCCCACCCTGTGCCTCACTCTTTTTGTTTCTGTATCTAGAGCTAGTTCTTATCTTCTAGATCATTCACACTTGGGAAAAACAAAGTCAAACCAAAAAAAAAAAACCTCAGAAGCCTTTTAACTCAAATAAATATACTTTTCAGAAAAAGTAAAGTCGTATGGTCAGCCCAGCTCCAAGCACCCAGTGAAGCCCCAGCCACCTGAAGCCAAAATGTCCAGCAAGTGGACCAAAGCCAAGACCACCAAGAAGCGACTACAGGGGGCCACATCCAATGTCTTCGCGTTGTTCGACCAGTTCCATAGTCAGGAGTTTAAGGAGGCTTTCAACATAATAGACCAGAACCATGATGGCTTCAATGACAAGGGGGACAGCACAACAAGCTGGCTTCACAGGGGAAGAACCCCAAGCATAAATACCTGCAGGGCATGATGAGGGAGGCCCCAGGGCCCATCACCTTCCACCACTTCCCTCACCATGTTTGGGGAGAAGCTGAACGAAACAGAGCCCCAGGATTCCAAAATGCCTTCACCTGCTTCAACGAGAAATCCTCAGGTTTCATTCAGGAGGACCACCTCCAGGAGCTGCTCACCACCATGGGTGACAGCTTCACAGATGAGGAAGTGGATGAGATGTACTGGGAGGCGCCCATTGATAAGAAAGGCAAGTTCAACTAGGTAGAGTTCACCTGCATCCTCAAACATGGCGCCAAGGACAAAGATGACTGGGCCACCCCAGCCCTCCCGATGCCCTGGGCCCCCAGCCAGTCACCCCTCCCTGCGGACACTGGTTTGTACCAGCTCTCTGCCCACGACCCTCTCTCAGGGGATCCTCCCTTTGAGGGCTTCGGGTGCCAGCTCCCAGTGGAGAAATCAGGCCAAGAGAAGTGCAGTGCAGGACTGAGGCAGGTGTTCTCACCGTGACTCTAGAGCCCTGGGCAGGAGTCTCTGACCCCTCCAAGGAAAGATCACCTTCTGAAGAGATGGGACTCCAGGTCCTGGAGGCACTGAGGGAAGGCCCCAAGACAGCCATTCCTGGGCTACTCCCCAAGGAGGAAGGGAAGCTGTGTGCCCCCAGGAGGAAGGGGCCCTAAGTCCTGGGATCCAATACCACTTCACGTGCATCCCTACCCAAACGCAAGTTCACCAAAGTTCCCTCTCAGAGGACAGGACACTAGACCTCTACCCTACACCCTGTTGAGCCACCAGTGCACACCCACCCAGGGCAGCCACCCACCGTGGGAGTGTGCTCAAGAAGACATCAGTCCCACGGGAGGCAGAATCTCCGATAGAGGGCTGAGCACGGAAAAAAAAGAAAAGAAAAAGAAAAAAAAGTGAGGTACTATTTACTTATATGTAAAATTAACTCAGATTAGCTCTTCTTAAAAATCAATGGAAATTCTAAATTTAGTTTGTGTATTAAACTGGGACAAAACTAATAACAGTATTTTGCCAAGGGCACTTGGCCTTACTCCCATTCTCTCACGCTTCAGATATAAATCACTGAATGAATCCAGCACTGAATAAATGAATGATCGATCCATAATTTCCTAAGACAATTCCAATTTTCATCTTGCACAAATCTACAAAGCTGAGCCACCGGCACTGCACTTAAACTCCTGGTAGGTATCTTTCAAGGCCAAGGTAGTTCCGCCTGCGGAATCCAGTTCCCTCCGCCTGGATAATGCTTCCAAGGCTCCCTCACTTCATTTCAGATCTCCTGCCAAAAGACTTCCTCACGAAGGCCTCTCAGACCGACTCCTTCCCCACTCCCAGCTTCACAGTCCACTCCCCTAGCCCTACTACATTTTTATTCATAAAAATGTACGGCATTTTGTTACACATCTATACATTTTCTTGTCTGTCTCTTCCCTAGAATATACAGTCTAGGAGGGCAAGGGCTGGGGTGGCTTCGTTTGCTGTGGGATCCCAGCACCTAGAGCGGAGCCCAGGACATAGTAGGTGCTCAGTAAATCACAAATCGCTTCTCCAAGGGTTCAAGGCTAGTTTCCCAGAGCCGCAGGGCACTTCTTCCTTAGCCCGGCCCACCTCAGAGTAGCCGCCCACCTCGATTCCAGCTCCGCCACCTCTACCCCAGCTCAGGTCCTCATTCCCGCACCCCCCGGCCTCAGGGACGGCGCGGCGCACCCACCTCCCAGACCCTGCGACTGCGGTTGGGCCCCGCGGCTTCGCTCAGCGCTCACCTCCCGGGCCGCTGCCCCTCTGCGCTGGCCCCAGGCCGCCGCCGCGCGGGGCAGTAACAGCGACCGCCCCACTGCGCTCCCGCCGGCCCCGCCCGCAGCCGTTGGCACCCACTAACCGCCTCTGAAAGCCTAGGATTCGACTTTGAATGGTCCGTTAATGTGGTCGCAAAACGTGACTCGGTTCATCGGGCGCCCTCCGTAAGCAAGACAAGCACCCACCTGCGGTCGAGGTTGTCCGGCCCCTCCCGGCTTCTCACCTGCGCACCGCAAGGTCCAGCCCTGGAAGCTGCTGGGGATCCCTCTGAGCGCCCCGCGCAGGCGTCTTCCTGCGACCGGGGCAGGGGAACTCTTGACCGGGAAACAGTTTTGGGCCCCACCACCCTTGGCGCCGCCGTTAGGAGGGTGTGAGCGTATCTACTTTCAAAAATACCCGAGCCCCTCGCCGCCTGCGGCCGGGAGGTAGTGCCTCGGCTATTCCCGCGGGCAGGGCTGCTCGGCTGGGAAGGCCCAGGGCGAGATCCGGTGAAGAGTTCTTTCGGGCCGCGCACAGTGGCTCATACCTGTAATCCCAGCACTTTTGGAGGCCGAGGAGGGCAGATAACTTGAGGTCAAGATTTCTAGACCAGCCTGGCCAACATGGCGAAACCCCGTCTTTACTAAAAATACCAAAAGTAGCGGGCGTGGTGGTGGGCTCCTGTAGTCCCAGCTACTTGGGAAGCTGAGAGAGGAGAATCGCTTGAACCCAGGAGGCAGAGGTTACAGTGAGCCGAACTCCACCATTGCACTCCAGCCTGGGTGACAGATCAAGATTACGTTTCAAAACAAAACAAAACAAAACAAAGCAAAACAAAAAAGAGTTAATTCGGACTCAGGAGGTCTTTTTGGTTGAAAAGCCCGCGGTCGTTCTCTCCACCTCCTGGAAAAGACTTTCTAGGGTTTTGGGGTTTGGAGTAATAAAGGTCATCCTCTGCTGCCTCATTGGTGCTATCCAGGGTAAGGCCCCTACGGACAGCGCAAAGGTGTTTTGGAGAGATTGTTCTCCCTCAGCCCAAGCATAAGGCTTACCTTGGAATTACCTGGAGGCGCACCATGACAGCCTGGCCTTTAGTAAAGGGTTGATAAGTCAATAGCAAACAAGGGCCATTAAAAGGGTCTATACTGCATTTATCAAATGAGGATATTCCAGTCAACAATAAACACGTCAAAAGGTGTGCAACTGAATTGTTGATCAGGGAACTTGACATTTAAACTACATGAGATACCAATTCGTGCCCACTAGAATGGCTACAACAAAGATAGGGGTTGGGGTGTGGAGAAAAAAGGAAGTGAATGCCAAACCTGGGGAATGTGGAACATTCAGAACTTCTCACACATTTGTCAATGGGGTACAAATCGATAAATTGTTTGGCAATATTTATTAGAACATATGCCTACCCCATGATCCAAGGATTCCACTCCTAAGTATACACTCAACAGAAATGCATACATATATTCACCAAATGCAGATACTAAAATGTTCATCTCAGCCTGGCCTTTGAGTTGAGTATTTTAAAAGTGTATTTAGGCAGGATGTGGTGGCTTATGCCAGCACTTTGGGAGGCCAGCGCAGGCAGATCATGAGGTCAGGAGTTCAAGACCAGCCTGGCCAACAGGGTAAAACCCCGTCTCTACTGAAAATACAAATATTAGGTGGGCATGGTGGCATGCACCTGTAATCCCAGCTACTCGGGAGGCTGAAGCAGGAGAATCACTTGAACTTGGGAAGGGGAGGTTGCAGTGAGCTGAGATTGTACTACTGCACTCTAGCCTGAGCAACAGAGCAAGACTCCATCTTAAAAAAAGATAAAGAAATATGTCCATTCAAGTACAATAAACTTATATTTCCTTCATGGTAATATTATTTACGCATGCATTCTTTTTACTTGGTCGGTCTTTGCAGATGATTTTATTAATCTTATCAAAGAACCAACTTTTGGCTTTATTGATTATCATTTTACTATGGAGTTTATTGTAAATTTTGTTGGGGGAACCAGCCCCAGTATTTCAATGTAGGCTCTTTCTATTTTCCATAAGTGTCAGCCAGCTGAGAAATAAAGAGAAAGAGTACAAAGAGAGGAATTTTACATCTGGGCCTCTGGGGGTGACATCACATATCTGTAGGACCATCATGCCCACCTGAGCCACAAAACCAGCAAGTTTTTATTAAGGATTTCAAAAGGGGAGGGGTGTACAAACAGGGAGTAGGTCACAAAGGTCACATGCTTCAAAGGGCAAAAGGCAGAACAAAGATCACATGCTTTTGAGGAAACAGGACAAGGGCAAAATTAGAACTACTGATAAGGGTCTGTGTTCACCTGTGCAGGTATTGTCTTGATAAACATCTTAAACAAAAGAAAACAGGGTTCGAGAGCAGAGAACCGGTCTGACCACAAATCTACCAGGGTGGAGTTTCCCAATCCTAGTAAGCCTGAGGGTACTGCAGGAGACCAGGGCATATTTCAGTCCTTATCTCAACCACATAAGACAGATACTCCCAGAGTGGCTGTTTATAGACTCCCCTACCAGGAATGCATTCCTTCCCCAGGGTATTATTAATATTCCTTGCTAGGAAAATAATTTAGCAATATCTTCCCTACTTGCACATCCGTTTATAGGCTCTCTGCAAGAAGAAAAATATGACTCTTATTTTGCCCTACCCCGCAGGCAGTCAGACCTTATGGTTTTCTTCCCTTGTTCCCTGAAAATTGCTGTTATTCTGTTCTTTTTCAAGGTACACTGATTTCTATTGTTCAAACACACATGTTTTACAATCAGTTTGTACAGTTAACACAACAGTGGTCCTGAGGTGATGTACATCGTCAGCTTACAAAGATAACAGGATTAAGAGATTAAAGTCAGATAGGCATAAGAAATTATAAGAGTATTATTTGGGAACTGAAAAATGTCCATGAAATCTTCACAATTTATGTTCCTCTGCCGTAGCTCTAGCCGGTCCCTCCGTTCAGGGTCCCTGACTTCCTGCAACAAAATTTGTTGCATCTCATGATTTATTCATTTCAATGTCATTTATTTTTGACTAACATCACAAGGAAATTTATTAATTTCAACAGATAGCTCCTTTCCTTCCTTTGTCTTTCTTTCCTTTTTGGAGATACAGTCTCACTCGGGCACCCAGACTGGAGTGTAGTGGTGTGATCATAACTCACTGCAACCTCAACCTCCTGAGCTCACACAGACCTCCCACCTCATGTGGTCCCATGTAGCTAGGACCACAAGTGAATGCCACAATACCCAGCTAATTTTTTTATTTTAGTAGAGATGAGGTCTTGCTATATTGCCAAGGTTGGTCTCAAACTCCTGAACTCAAGCAATCCACCTGCCTTGGCCTCTAAAGTGCTTGGATTACAGGCAGGAGCCACCGTGCCCAGTGGGAAACTATTATTTATTTATTTGAGACACAGTTTCGCTCCTGTTGCCCAGGCTGGACTGCAATGGCACAATCTTGGCTCACTACAACCTCTTCCACCCAGGTTCAAGTGATTCTCCTGCCTCAGCCCCCCGAATAGCTGGGATTACAGGCACTTACCACCACACCTGACTAATTTTTGTATTTTTATTTTTATTTATTTATTTTTGAGATGGAGTCTGGCTCTGTCACCTAGGCTGGAGTACAATGGCACGATATCGGCTCACTGCAACCTCCGCCTCCCAGGTTTAAGCAATTCTCTGCCTCAGCCTCCCAAGTGGTTGGAATTACAGCTGCCCGCCACCACACCTGGCTAATCTTGTATTTTTAGTAGAGATGGGGTTTCACCATTGTGGCCAGGCTGGTCTTGAACTCCTGACCTCAGGTGATCCATCCACTTCAGCCTCCCAAAGTGCTGGAATTACTGGCATGAGCCAACATGCCTGGCCTGGGAAATTATTTTTAATTTTCTGTTCTTTTTATGAAAATCTTCACTAAGTTTTGGTAAGTTTACTTTTTCTTTGCTCTATGCTTTCCACCAATGTACAACATTGCTAATTTAGGAAAATCAAAATATTCTCATATGAAAAATTGTTGACTATGATCTGAAAGTCAAATTTAGCTGCAGCTTGATCTTATTCCACAGATCTTTTTATACAGAAACAACCAGCTATGCCTTGGGATCAAAATCCAGAACAATCAAATGGAAATTACGGTGAAAATGAACAAAAGGGAGAGCAGAAATGGAGAGAAGGAGGAGAAGCAGGTGGAAAGAGAGAGCGAGAAAAAGAAGAGGAAAATGAAAAGGAGCTGAAAGATGAACAGAAAAAAAGGAAAAGGGAAAATAAGAAAAAATATTCCAAGGGTAGATTAGTCAGCAAATCCCTCATGGACACTCTCTGGGCAAAGTTTAAGTTAAACAGGTGCCCCACAATACAAGAGAGTCTATCACTCTCGTTTGAATTTGGCATGACACATAAACAGGTATGACGACATTAACAGACATTTCTTCATTGATAGAAAAAGTCACTTCTATAGTACTATTACTCACATAGACCAATATCCTTATTCTTGTATTAATCACCTCCCACACCTCATTTTTTGCAGATAAGTCAATGGTTTTGTAAAAAGAGGAAGAAATACAATAGAGAAATGTCCAAGAGAAAGCATAAGGAAAAACAAACTAGGTAAGAAAGTGTTTCTTGTAAAATAACAGGAAGTAGAAGGAATATATTGACTTCCGGAGATGGTTTGTGTTTCCATTGTTGTTGGGTGTGCCTATAAACTTTTTCGTGTTCCAGCCAGTGGCAGAAAAACCATTTACTGCCTTATTTTTCACTCCACTCAAAACACACACAGGCACATACTCACATATACATGCCACCATTTAACACATAATCATATTACCAAATGTACAAATACAGACATTAGCTTTTTATTGATTGCAGCACAGAATTAATAATTTTGTCCTTTTTGTTCCTTCGATGCTAAATATATCTGATGATTGTCCTTCTGCTCTAGTTATTGGCAGATGCTCATGTGATTTTTGGAAGGAATTAAGGACAATATCAAGTCTTTTTGTTTGTTTCTTTTTGTTGTTGTTGTTTTTCTTTTTTTTAGACAGAGTTTCGTTCTTGATGCCCCAGGCTGGAGTGTAATGGCAGAACTCAGCTCAATGCAACCTCCGCCTCCAGGGTTCAAGCAATTCTCCTGCCTCCGCCTCCTGAGTAGCTGGGATTGATTACAGGCATGTGCCACCATGCCCGGCTAATTCTGTGTTTTTAGTAGAGACCGGGTTTCTCTGTGTTGGTCAGGCAGGTCTCGAACTCCCTACCTCAGGTGATCCACCTGCCTTGGCCTCCCAAAGTGCTGGAATTACAGGTGTGAGCCACTGCACCAAGCCCATTATCAACATTTTTAACATCACTAGACTGTATATAGAATTTTAATATATTATTTATGTATATTTATGTAGAAATGTTTAAATATTATCTTACTTGATCAATGTTTTTTGTTTGTTTGTTTTTTGAGACAGAGTCTCACTCTGTCACCCAGGCTGGAGTGCAATGGCACAATCTCTGCTCACTGCAACCTCCACCTCCTGGGTTTAAGCGATTCTCCTGTCTCAGTTTCCTGAGTACCTGGGATTACAAGCACCTGCCATGATGCCCAGCTAATTGTTGTATTTTTAATAGAGACAGGGTTTTACCATGCTGACCAAGCTGGTCTCAAACCCCAACCTCAGGCGATCTGCCTCCCTGGGCCTCCCGAAGTGCTGGGATTAGAGGCATGAGCCACCATGCCCGGCCTCTTTTTTTGAAATTTGAGACAGGGTCTTGCTCTGTCATCCAGGCTGGAGTACAGTGGTGCAATCTCGGCTCTCTGCAACCTCCATCACCCAGGTTCAAGAAATTATCGTGCCTCAGCCTCCTGAGTAGCTGGGACTACAGATGTGTACCATTACACCGGGCTAATTTTTGTATTTTTAGTGTAGATGACGTTTCACTGTGTTGGCCAGGCTGGTCTTGTACTCCTGGCCTCAAGTGATCTGCCTGCCCCACAAAATGCTGGGATTACAGGCGTGAGCCACTGCACCCGGCCGGGCTCTTTTATCTCTTGGTAAAGAAGTATTCTAGGCCCACAGTTTATTCTTATGAGGCCAAGTCAGGATTGAAAGACTACATGCATGAGACTGCATTTCCCAGCAATCATTACTCTAAATTATAAATGAGGAAGCTGAATTGCTGGGAAATAATGTGATTTCATCAATAAATAACAATTACTGACTGTCTGAGCCTGAATTTGTACTCTCATCTCTTAGTTTCATAAGCTGTATATTTTCAGTTATAACTTGAGACATAGTCTAGGCTCTATCAATTTGTTTCATAAGTAGTGTTTGGATGCTCTTAGTGTCCTCTTAAAATCCCACTGTGACAGTTTTTTGGTTTTTGTTGTTGCTGTTTGAGACAAGTTTTGCTCTGTCACCCAGGCTAGAGTGCAATGGCGCGATCTTGGCTCACTGCAACCTCTGCCTCCAGGGTTGAAGTAATTCTGCCTCAACTTCCGAGTAGCTGGGACTATAGGCACGTGCCATCACGCCTGGCTGATTTTTTTTTTTTTTT
>NW_012112030.1:3342051-3343301 GCF_000951035.1 Colobus angolensis palliatus
CCGGCTAATTTTTTGTATTTTTAGTAGAGACGGGGTTTCACCGTGTTAGCCAGGATGGTCTCGATCTCCTGACCTCGTGATCCGCCTGCCTCGGCCTCCCACAGTGCTGGGATTACGGGCTTGAGCCACCGTGCCCGGCCCAAAGCCTTCTATTTATACTTCCCTGACAACATTCCTCTTCCCATAAGAATAAACTTACCTTGCGTTTTGCATTTAGCATTTCCACACACTTAATACTTTACTATGCCTGCATGCCTCCTAAAGCAATATATGATACTGTATTGCATGTTTTGAAATGTATATGAATGTTATATCTCATTCCTTTGCACTTTATACATAAATACTGTTTTTTTTTTGTTTTTTTCTGAGATGGAGTTTTGCTCTTGTTGCCTAGACTGGAGTGCAATGGCGCGATCTCGGCTCACTGCAACCTCCGCCTCCCGGGTTCAAGCAATTCTCCTGCCTCAACCTCCCAAGTAGCTGGGATTACAGGAGCCTTCCATCATGCCTAGCTAATTTTGTATTTTTAGTAGAGACGGGGTTTCACCATGTTGGCCAGGCTGGTCTCAAAGTGCTGACCTCAGGTGATCCTCCCTCCTCAACTTCCCAAAGTGCTGAGATTACAGGCATGAGCCCATGCGCCCAGCCTTTTCATTTATTTGTTTGTTTTTAAGACAAAGTCTTGCTCTGTTGCCCAGACTGGAGTGCAGTGGCACAAACACAGCTCACTGTGGCCTCAAACTGCTGGACTCAAGCGACCCTCCCACCTCAGCCTCCCCAGTAGCTGGTACCATGGGCACAAGCCACTATGCCTGTTTGTTTGTTTGTTTTTTCAGAGACAAAGTCTCACCATGTTGCCCGGGCTGATCTTGAACTCTTGGGTTCAAGCAATCCTTCCAACTTGGCCTCCCAAAGTGCTGGGTTTATAGGCGTGAGCCAGCACTCCCTGCCTGCAATCTAACTTTTAAAAGAGCTTTATTGAGATATAATTCAAATACATAAAATTCGCCCATTTAAAGTGTATAATTCAATAGCGTTTGAACATTTCATTATGTTGTGGGGAATCTAAATTTTTTTTTTTTTTTTTTTTTGAGATGGAGTCTCACTCTGTCGCCCAGGCTGGAGTGCAGTGGCCGGATCTCAGCTCACTGCAAGCTCTGCTCCCCCGGTTCAAGCGATTCTCCTGCCTAAGCCTCCCAAGTAGCTGGGATTACAGGCCCCACGGTGGCTAACGCCTGTAATCCCAGAAT
>NW_012112030.1:3351856-3353114 GCF_000951035.1 Colobus angolensis palliatus
AAAAGAAAAAAAAGAGAGAGAGACAACAGAGCGCTGTCTCCTGGATTTTTTCCTTGTGAGGACGCAGCAAGAATACAGATACCTGTGAACCAGGAAGCATGCCGTCCCCAGACAGTGAATTTGCTGGGGCCTTGGTCTCGGACTATCCAGCCACCCAAATCAAGTGTTGGTGCTAAGTGGGGAAAAAAGGAAGTGTTTACATTGGTGGGAATGTAAATTGGTGCAGCCATTATGGAAAGCAGTATGGAGACTCCTCAAAAAATTAAAACAGAACTACCCTGTGATCCACTTCTGGGTATATATCCAAAGGAAATGAAACCAGCACCTTGTAAAAATAACTGCATCCCGTATTAATTGCGGCATTATTCACAATAGCCAAGATACGGAAACAATCTAAACGTCTGTGAAGAGATGAAAGGTAGCCCAGCCAACTTAATGAGACCTAAGCTCTGCCAAAAAATTTTAAAACTCACTGATGCCAGGAAAGTTCTGGATACAAAGAAAAAAAAAATTAGGCGAGTATGGTGGCATACACCTGTAATCCCAGCTACTCAGGAGGCTGATGTATTTGACTGTTCCTATATCTCATATATGAGAGAGATCATGTAATATTTTTTTCTTCTGTCTGGCTTATTTCAATTATCATGATTTCCTCCGTGCTGCTGTGAATGGCAAGATCTTGTTTTTTAAAGCTGAATAATACTTTTTCTTTTCTTTTTTTTTTGACATGGAGTCTCGCTTTGTCACCCAGACAGTGGTGTAGTGGTGCAATCTCAGCTCATGGCAACATCCGCCTCCCGAATTCAAGCGATTCTCCAGCCTCAGCCTCCCAAGAGCTGGGATTACAGGCACATGCCACTCGGCTAATTTTTGTGTTTTTAGTAGAGGCAGGGTTTCACAATGTTTGCCAGGCTGGTCTTGAACTCCTGACCGCAGGTGATCCACCCGCCTCGGTCTCCCAAAGTGCTAGGATTACAGGCGTGAGCCACCATGTCTGGCCAAAGCTGAATAACATTTTAAAATTTTGTTGACACAAGGTCTTGCTCTGTTACCTAGGCTGGAGTACAGCAGCATGATCATAGGTCACTGCAGCCTCAACCTCCTGGGCTTAGGAGAGAGAATACAAAAAAAAACCTTTTTTTTTTGAGATAGAGTTTCACTCTTGTTGCCCAGGCTAGAGTGCAATGGTGCAATCTTGGCTCACTGCAACCTCCACCTCCCAAGTTCAAGCGATTTTCTCACCTCAGCCTCCGGAGTA
>NW_012112030.1:3356859-3357479 GCF_000951035.1 Colobus angolensis palliatus
CAAGACTCCTTCTCAAAAAAAAGAAAAGAAAAGAAATACCAGGAGAATATAGACTAATTAGAAAAGACTTAATTTAAAGTGTACAGTCTTTTTCTACCTGTGGTCACCTATTACTTCTCAGGTCTCTGGACTCTAATTTCCAATGACCAATTTGACATCTCCATCTCCAGATAAACCAACATGATCAAATATATACATACACAGGTATCAGGCCCTGGGCTAGATATAATTAAGATGGCTACAATATGGACAAGACAGTGCCTCATGCATATTAATGTTACAGGACAAGGATCCTGATCCAGACCCCAAGACAGTGTTCTTGGATCTAGCGCAAGAAAGAATTCAGGGCAAGTCTGCAAGGCAAAGTGAAAGCAACTTAAGAAAATAAAGCAAAATTAAGAAAGTAAAGGAATAAAAGAAAGGTTACTCCATAGACAGAGCCGCTCAGAGCGTTGCTGGTTGTCTTTTTTTTTTTTTTTAAGACTGAGTTTCGCTCTTGTTGCCTAGGCTGGGATGCAATGGTGTGATCTCGGCTCACTCCAACCTCTGCCTCCCCAGTTAAAGCGACACTCCTGCCTCAGCCTCCTGAGTAGCTGGGATTATAGGTGTGCACCACCACA
>NW_012112030.1:3358265-3366729 GCF_000951035.1 Colobus angolensis palliatus
GAACTCCTGACCTCAGGATGATCCACCCGCCTTGACCTCCCAAAGTACTGGGATTACAGGCATGAGCCTGGTTGCCTGGTTCCCCTTTTTTATGGTTATTACTTGATGATACGCTAAACAAGGGGTGGATTATTCATACCTCCCCTTTTCAGACTATATAGGATAACTTCCTTAGGTTGACTTGGCATTCCTAAACTGTCGTGGCACTGATGGAAGTGTAGTAATGAGGATGAACAGAGGTCACTCTCTGTGCCATTTTGGTTTTGGTAGGTTTTGGCTAGCTCCTTTACTGCAACCTGTTTTATCAGCAAGGTCTTTATGACCTGTATTTTGTGCTGACCTCCTGTCTCATCCTGTGATTTAGAATGCCTTCACCATCTGGGAATGCAGCCCAGTAGGTTTCAGCCTCATTTCCTCCAGCTCCTATTTAAGATGGAGTCCTTCTGGTTCACAAGACTCTGATAGTAATCTGCCCACTAAGTGTTAGTTGCGGTGTTCTCTCCCACAACTCCCTCCTGTTGCACCCCTGCCTTTGAGTCCTGCTAAACAATGGTATTGGAACCCATCATTTTCTCTGGTGCCTTTACCCAAACTGTTAATTTTCTGGAATTCTCTTCTCTCCACATTTTTCCTTCTCAGATCACTGAAGATTGTCCAGTCTGCCCTGCCCATCCCTCCCCCACCCCAACCTCCATTATTTGTACTCTCTTAGCATCCAGTGCACTTTTTTCAGTACTTATCACACAAGATTATAATTGTCTTTTTGGTCTATTTTGATCTACTCTACTAAATTGCTGGCTCATTTTAACACATCCTTACGCCAGCTTTTTCCAACAAATCTGAAGTCAGACAGCTTCCTAAACCTTAACTGTATTCAAATGGCTTTCCTTGGCAAAGAAAGTAGTAAGTTGGCCTTCCAGCCACCAGCCCCCTTCCCTTTGATCTTTCACTCCCTAGACTCTTACCCTAGACACAATGGGACAGGGAGCGGGGGATGGGGGGAATTCAGCTCAGACTTTTATGCAAAGTCCACCTTTAGCAAAGAACAAAGCTTCTGGTACCTGCCCTTTGGAGAGCTGCAGGCAAGCTCAGCCTTGGTGAGTCCTGATGGCCTTGACAGCCCCCACTTACCAAACTGTGCTATGAGACATGGACTACCTGCCTGAAGCATGATATACCTAGTTCCACTTACCTGCTCCCCGATGACCCTGTTCTGACTCTTCTCCAGAATGGAGGTCTGAGAAGAAAAAAGATGATGCCACATTTCATCTCCTTGCTTCTCACCCAGCAATACTTTTACTCTCAACAGTTGGAGTCTTCGCATGACAAAAGTCAGCTTGTGTGGGAGCAAAGCCAACTGCTCCGGGTACAGACCTTAGGGGCAGAGTGCAGAGGAGAATGAGTCAGACTTGTGTCTTCAAAAATTACATAATTGAGACTTGCTAAGAGTTTAGTTTTCTGGGTGGGAGATTGGAAAAGAGAAAGAAATCTTAGGTTTCTTTTTCTTTTTTCTCTCTCTTTTTTTTTTTTGAGACAGGGTCTCACTCTGTCACCCGGACTGGAGTGCAGTGGCACGATCTTGGCTGACTGCAACCTCTGCCTCCTGGGTTCAAGCAATTCTCCTGCCTCAGCCTCCTGAGTAGCTGGGATTACAGGCACCCACCACTACAGTCCAGTTAATTTTTTTGTGTGTTTTATTAGAAATGAGGTTGCACCATGTTGGCCAGGCTGATCTTGAACTCCTGACCTCAGGTGATTCACCTACCTCGGCCTCCCAAAGTGCTGGTATTACAGGCGTGAACCTCCGTACCTGGCCAGGTTTCTTGAATGTTGGGTTTGGGAATAGAAAGGACAATGGAGAACTTTAGACTTTTTTTTTGAGACAGAGTCTCACTCTGTCACCCAGGCTGGAGTGCAGTGTCACGATCTCAGCTCACTGCAACCTTCACTTCCTGGCTTCAAGTGGTTCTCCTGCCTCAGCCTCCTGAGTAGCTGGGACTACAGGTGCATGCCACCATGCTCGACTAATTTTTTGTGTTTTTAGTACAGACGGGGTTTCACCATGTTAGCCAGGATGGTCTCGATCTCCTGACCTAATGATCCGCCCACCTCGGCCTTCCAAAGTGCTGGGAATACAGGCGTGAGCCCCCGCACCCGGCCACTTTAGATTATTTATGACCGTAAATGTTAGTGCTGGAACCCAACTCTAAAAACTTTATTCCTTTGGAAAACACACCTCCCTCCCACCTCAAAAAAACCCCCCAAATACACAAGATGGGCACGAGGTAATATTGAAAGACATGACAATATCATCATTGCTGATTTAAAAGTTGGAAACGTGGTGAACCTAGAAGTATTTATTGCTGGGTTTGTCTTCAGGTTCTGTTGTCCAGTTTTCTAGTGCCTGATCTAGTCTGGGTTACTCCGCAGCTACTTTTGCATTACAACAGCCTTGGTGAGACTGGTAGAAGGGATTAACTGAGAATTCACAAGGGTGGGGGGGGGGGTGGGCCCCCCAGGAGTGGTGGGTCTAAGGGTGATAGAGCTTTCTTTATAAATCTAGAGACTCCAGGCTTTTAACATTTTGCTGGACTGAGCTGGTTGCCTCCTGTTGCTGTGAAGGCGACTCACTTCCTCCCAACTTCTTGATACTTTCGCTCCTGGAGGTCATATTTCTCTAAGATCTTCCAGAAAAAAGTCTTAAAGCCATCTTAGCCTTTTTTCCAGTCCACCTCTTAAATTTTTCCTACTCTTCTCCAATAATGACATGAGTGTGAATCCAGCTTGTCCATAAAACCTGCCTTGCTCCGAAGCATCCGACTATAAAGACTGGTCACCTACACCTGTGGTTTGTGGGTCTGAAGAAAAGCATCCATCCTTGCCAATGTCTTCTGCTGAGATGCCTCACACAGAGACTGGTAAGAAAGAAATTTATCCTTGAAAGGCCAAGTTCCTTAAGAGAAAAGGGAAGTAGAGAGGGTTAAGAGATCATTTCCCCCTTGAACAATACCCTGTTACTATAAGCAAGTGTTCATATCAACTAATCCTCTGGAAGAAAAACCCATTTCAATTGTAACTTGGTGGCACCTGCCCTTTTAACTGTGTCCCAGGTCTCAGGAGTGTGCACTGAGTTGAAGCACACAGAATTTGGCAGTTGAACAGTGCAGTAAATTTGAGAACCTACGGGCTTAGGCATGGTGGAAACAAAAATGTAAGTCAAATGAAGGTGATGCGTACACCTTCACACAGCCCTGGATACACAGCTATAGCAGATGTTACTGCTAATTAACCAGAAGACCTAATATCATAGCTCAGGGACGAGCATGATGTTTTTGTTTGGCCAAAAATGGCATGGCAGGTCACGACGAGATTTCTGTAATTAATATATAATTTGTGTAATTCTTTCGACGTCACTAACGGCTGGCTCTTCTCCATTCTCTGGGTTTGTGGATGTTACTGGGCAGCTCTGAGTTTGGGAGCACCTCCCATGTTTACTTCTCCTAAGACCTGGGAAGTGTTGACCCAACTTTATGGTAAAGATAATTCCAGAAAGTTTAATCTACTGACAGTCAAACAGAACGTAGCTAGAAGTCCAGTTTGCCTCCAAAACCTGTGCTAGTACTCAGGCTTCTGACTGGTAGCTGCAAGGGGTGGGGGATCCTCGGGATACTCATTAAGCCACTACCACTTTTTTGAAAATCAATTTTTCAGTAGTTTTCAAAAACTTAAGAATGAACCTGCTTTACCAAGAATGCCATTGGTAACACTGACACTGTAAAATAGCTTAAAAAGTGCAGTTACATTATGACTAATGTTGCAAAGAGTAGGTTGTGGAGAAGGAATAAGTAAACACGATTGCTATATTTGAGCCTTAGATTTGAATGTCACCCTGCTTTTCTCTTTTTGAGAATCAGGGACTTGCTCTGCCACCCAGGCTGGAGTGCAATGGTGTGATCATGGATCACTGGAGCCTCAACCCTGGAGTCAGTGATCCTCTTGCCTCAGCCTACCAAGTACTAGGAAGAGAGGCGTGTTTCACTGTCCCCAGCTAATTTAAAAATTCTTTTTGTAGAGATGGGGGGGGGTCTCACTTGGTAGCCCAAGCTGGCCTCGAACTCCTGACCTCAAGCGCTCCTCCAGCTGGGATTAGAGATATTGAGCCACTGGACCAGGCTATTCACTCAGTTTTTCTAAACTTCGTGTTAATGTTCTTGCCTTTATAATTTCAAATGTTAAAAATACAGTGCTGGGTTTGGGAATGAGCATGTTTTCTTTAGCACACTTCAAGTGTCAGTTTGGATAGCTAGCTACTATTTAATATTTCCCCCAATTCTAATCAATAGTTGAAGACTTCCTTTGCTTTTCAGATCTACTTGCAAGAAGCAGGAGACTGAATTTTTGCTGTTTTAGAGCTTTTTCATTTGTTCTGTAACTGCAGGGTAGAATTGAGAGTTGAACACTGGGGTCACTGCAGACCAAATAAATATTTAGGTGACAACTGAAACTAGGTAGTATAGAAAATTAATTTCTAGTTACAAAATCAGTATATGCCAGGCCCTATGCTAGACCATTTTAATTGGTTACCTCATTTTAATAAACGAAGGAATCATTTTGGAGATGAGGTCAGAGAGCTAGTAAAGGAAAATCCTGGATTGAAACAGAAGCCTATCAAAATTCACATATCCTGCTGTTTCTAGCATTGAGAGCTGGACAGTGAGTTGCTGGCTTTAGTTTTTATTTTTTGAGACAACAGTCTCATTCTGTTGCCCAGGCTGGAGTGCAGTGGTGCAACATTGGCTCACTGCAATCCCCGCCTCCACGGTTCAAGTGATTCTCCTGCCTCAGCCTTCCTAGTAGCTGGGATTACAGGCTCGTGCCACCACTCCTGGCTAATTTTTGTAATTTGTAGTAGAGCTGGGATTTCACCATGTTGGCCACGCTGGTCTTGAACTCCTGACCTCAAGTGATCTGCCCGCCTCCACCTTTCAAAGTGCTGGGATTACAGGTGTGAGCCACCATGCCCAGCTGAGATGCTGGTTATATAGGATCCCCAGATTCATGTCATTTAAAAAATCACGTAGGTGGCAATGAAGATCATAAACAGAAAGTGATTTAAGGTGAGATGCAATAGGGGGGAGTTGGTGGATCTCTATTCTGACCGATTAACAGCCAGTGTGTGGGCTTTTGAGCATCAATGTAAGCAAAAAGTGGTATCCCTGCTTAGCAATGATATTGGCCATGCTGTTACAGATCTCTCCCAACTCGGTCCACTATGTGCAAAATACCAATAAGACTTCTTGGATCAATATGGTAGAAAGTTTGCCGAAGTGTCCAGGGTTGGTTAAGAAGGTGCTTATCAGCCGGGCATGGTGGCTCACACTTGCAATCCTAGCACTTTGGGAGGCGAGGTGAGCGGATTACCTGAGTTCAGGAGTTCAAGACCAGCCTGGGCAACATGGTGAAACCCCCATCTCAACTAAAATACAAAAAATTAGCCAGGTGTGGTGGCGTGCCCCAATAGTCCCAGCTACTCAGGAGGCTGAGGCAAGAAAATTGCTTGAATCCTGGAGGCAGAGGTTCAGCGAGCTGAGATTGCACCACTGTATTCCAGTCTGAGTGACAGAGTGAGATTCCGTCTCAAAAAAAAAAAACGATTCCTATCATGGGCCGGGTGTGGTGGCTCATGCCTGTAATCCCAGCACTTTGGGAGGCCTAGGTGGGCAGATCACGAGGTCAGGAGTTCAAGACCAGCCAGACCAACATAGTGAAACTGTGTCTTTACTAAAAATACAAACAAATTAGCCGGATACGGTGGTGCAAGCCTGTAGTCCCAGCTATTCAGGAGGCTGAGGCAGGAGAATCGCTTGAACCCGGGAAGTGGAGGTTACAGCCAGCTGAGATTGTGCCACTATACTCCAGCTTAGGCAACAGAGTGAGACTTTGTTTCAAAAAAAAAAAAAAAAGGTGCTATGGCCGGGTGCAGTGTATTACGCCTGTAATCCCTGCACTTTGGGATGCCAAGGTGACTGGATCACTTGGGGTCAGGAGTTCAGGACCAGCCTGCCCAACATGGTGAAACCCTGTCTCTGCTACGAGAATCTCTCTCTTTTTTTTTTTTTTTTTTTTTGAGACAGAGTTTTGCTGTTGTTGCCCAGGCTGGAGTGCAATGGCACGATCTCGGCTCACCACAGCCTCCACCTCCCAGGTTCAAGCGATTCTCCTCCCTCAGCCTCCAGAGTAGCTGGGATTACAGGCATGTGTCACCACACCCGGCTAATTTGTATTTTTAGTAGAGACGGGGTTTCTCCATGTTGGTCAGGCTGCTCTTGAACTCCTGACCTCAGGTGATCCACCTGCCGCGGCCTCCCAAAGTGCTGGAATTACAGGTGTGAGCCACCGTGCTTGGCGAGAATCTCTTGAACCTGGGAAGGGGAGGTTGCAGTGAGCTGAAATCACCTCACTGCACTCCAGGCTGGGCGTCAGAGCCAGACTTTGTCTCTAAATAAATAAGTAAATAAGAAGGTGCTTATTACCTAGATCTCAGGTTGTGGGAATTATCAAAGTACTTTGAAAACAATTTTTTTAACAGGATATTTTAATATTTGAAGGAAGTTTTAGAGAAGAACATCCTTTTATTTGTTCCCAACAGTCTCTCCTCTTCCTTCCTCCACGGATCTGCTTATTCAGGACAGCCCTGCTTCTTCCACCAGTCCCAAAGGCAAGCAACCTAGTGCTGCAGAGAATAGTGCCACAAAAAAGGAAGACAAGGTCCTGGTCAAGAAACAGAAGGCCAGAACTTTATTCTCTTCCGCCCAGCTGTGTGTACTCACTGATAGATTTCAGAGACAGAAATACCTCAGCCTCCAGCAGATGCAAGAACTTTCCAACACCCTGAACCTTAGCTACAAACAGGTAGGCTTGTTTTGTCATGGCAATAAGGTGAACAAAAATTAGTCTAATTTGCATGGCTAAGATCTCTGTGGATGCACATAGATATATGCGGTATGTGTTAGCACACCCTCTCTTGCAAATAATTTAAGTATGAAGATGATGTATATTACAGCTTAACCCTTCACTTTTCACCTTAATAGAGTTTTTATTTTATTTTATTTTGAGATGGAGTCTGGCTCTGTCATCCAGGCTGGATTGCTGTGGCACCATCTGGGCTCACTGCCTCAGCCTCCCAAGTGGCTGGGATTACGTGGTCCTGCCACCACGCCCAGTTGATTTTTGTATTTTAGTAGAGACAGGGTTTCACCATGTTGGCCAGACTGGTCTCAAACTCCTAACCTGAGATGATCTGCCTCCCTTGGCCTCCCAAAGTGCTGGAATTACAGTCATGAGCCACCGTGCCTGACCTCAATAGTTTTTTAAAAAATGCACAATGCCTCCCAATCCCAAACAATAGGAATATATCTTCATCACACCAATTTGTACTTTTATTTCTTATTCTTGAGGTTAGATTCTAAGCCCTAAAGATATCCAAACTAGTATTAGATCCAGTTATCTATAGCCAGAGACAGCTTCTATCAAGTTGTCCTTACCAGCCAAGGTTATTAAAATGTCTTTTCTCAGGGAAGATCCAATAGGAAAAAAGAAAGAAACCTCTCTGATTAGGCTCCAACCATTACCCCACCCTTCATCAAATTGACTGGATAGGCATAATGGAACCCGGAACATGTGGTTTCCAAACGAGAAAGATCCTATCAGGGAGGGGAGGAGGGGAGAGGAAGGATTTTAGCCAGTGCCCAGACTGAAATTGAGCAATATCAATTTCACTTATCTTCACACATCTTCAGGTTGCATGTTCATGGAGTAGTTTAGGAGTAAATCCACGGTTTGTGGAGTACTACAATACCTAGTCGTCTACTGTATTACATTAAGGCCTTCCCCTGCAGCTTCCAAGGCAGCCTCCAAGTCACTGGCAGGAGAATTTGGCTGGAACTGCAAGCAGAACTGCAGAGATTCCTCTCCACAGTTATACATAGGAAGGGACTGTTCCAGGCCTGATTGTTCCAGGACTGGGTGCACCAGGTCTGAGCGTTCCAGGAGTGGTTGCTCCAGGACTGGATGTTCTGGGTCTGGTTGCTCCAGGATGAATTGTTCCAAGTCTGGTTGCTCCACATCGGAAGGTTCTTCACCTCTTTCTTTCATTAAATATCTATTATGTGAATGTGATATAACTTAACCAGTTTCTTTTCTTGCACAGACCAATATTGTGAACATCTTTCCAACATTCCCTTAATCAAAAAGAATTATGGACGGGGCACGGTGGTTCACACCTGTAATCCCAGCACTTTGGGAGGCCAAGGCAGGCAGATCACCTGAGGTCAGGAGTTCAAAACCAGCCTGGTCAACATGGTGAAACCCCCGTCTCTACTAAAAATACAAAAAATTGCTGGGCGTGGTGGTGACTGCCTGTAATCCCAACTACTCAGGAGGCTGAGGCAGGAGAATTGTTTGA
>NW_012112030.1:3367165-3375140 GCF_000951035.1 Colobus angolensis palliatus
ACGTAACTCCACTTTTCAGGTTAGGAGAATTCCTAACTTACACTGGTTCTCATTAAAATAAAAACTGTCTCTTCTTTTTCCTTTTTTTCTTTCTGCCAGCAGCCTCCAGTTTCTTTTGTTTTTAACCTTTATTTTTTATCAAAAATGGTTATTGCTCTTTTTTCTTCTTTTTTTTTTAAGACAGTCTTTCTCTGTTGCCCAGGCAGGAATGCAGCTGTGCAATCTTGGCTCACTGCACCCTCCACCTCCCAGGTGCAAGTGATCCTTCCCTCTCTGTGCCTAAGTAACTGGGACCACAGGCACACACCATTATTCTGGGCTAATTTTTTTGTTTTTTGAGACAGAGTCTGGCTTTGTTGCCCAGACTGGAGTGTAGTGGCGCGATCTCGGCTCACTGCAAGCTCAGCCTCCCGCGTTCAGGCCATTATCTTACCTTAGCCTCCTGAGTAGCTGGGACTACAGGCACCCGCCACCACGCCCAGCTAATTTTTTTTTTTTTTTTGTATAGTTAGTAGAGACAGAGTTTCACCGTGTTAGCCAGGATGATCTCGATCTTCTGACCTCGTGATCCGCTCGCGTAGGCCTCCCAAAGTGCTGGGATTACAGGCGTGAGCCACCAAGTATGCCGGACTAATTTTTTAAATTTTTGTAGAGACTGGGTTTCACCATTTTGGTGAGGCTGGCCCGAACTCCTGGGCTTAAGCAACTCGCCCACCTTGGCTTCCCCAAGTGTTGGGATTACAGGTGTGAGACATGGCGCCTCGCCAGGAATAAAAGTTAGTAATATTCTTTGATTCAAGGAACATCTGTATTACTAATATTTTATAATTTCTGTCACTTTTTCCTGCAGGTGAAGACCTGGTTCCAGAACTAGAGAATGAAATCTAAGAGGTGGCAGAAAAACAACTGGCCAAAGAATAGCAACGGTGTGACTCAGGTAACAGGAAACTTGATTCTGTTCTTTCCTTTCAGTGATCTTTCAATCTTGTCCATCCCTGAAACACACAACTCCAGTCACAGACAGTTTTGGTTGTCCTTGTACCCTTTCTGTTAATCCCTCCTTCTCTTTCAGAAGGCCTCAGCACCTACCTACCCCAGCCTCTACTCTTCCTGCCACCAGGGATGCCTGGTAAAACCCTACTGGGAACCTTCCAATGGGGAGCAACCAGATCTGGAACAATTCATGCTGGAGCAACCAGACCTGGAACAATTTATGCTGGAGCAACCAGACCCAGAACATCCAGTCCTGGAGCAACCACTCCTGGAACGCTCAGACCTGGTGCACCCAGTCCTGGAACAATCAGGCCTGAAACAGTCCCTTCCTATCTATGTATAACTGTGGAGAGGAATCTCTGCAGTTCTGCTTGCAGTTCCAGCCAAATTCTCCTGCCAGTGACTTGGAGGCTGCTTTGGAAGCTGCTGGGGAAGGCCTTAATGTAATACAGTAGACGACTAGGTATTGTAGTACTCCACAAACCGTGGATTTATTCCTAAACTACTCCACGAACATGCAACCTGAAGTTGTGTGAAGATGAGTGAAATTGATATTACTCAATTTCAATCTGGGCACTGGCTGAACCTTCCTCTCCCCTCCTTCCCTCTCTGATAGAAGTTTTCTTGTTTGGAAACCGCATGTTCCGGGTTCCATTATGCCTATCCAGTCAATTTGATGAAGGGTGGAGTATGGTTGGAGCCTAATCAGAGAGGTTTCTTTGTTTTTTCCTATTGAATCTTCCTGGAGAAAATGCATTTTAATAACCTTGGCTGCTAAAGACAACTTGATACTAGCTATCTCTGGCTCTAGATAACTAGATCTAATACTAGTTTGGGTACCTTTGGGGTTTAGAATCTTACCTCAAGAATAAGGTAAAGAAAAAAGAATAAGAAATAAAAGTACAAATTGGTGTGATGAAAATATATTCCTATTGTTTGGAATTGGGAGGCTTTGCTTATTTTTTAAAAAACTCTACTGAGACGGGGCGTGGTGGCTCATGTCTGTAATCCCAGCTCTTTGGGAGGCCAAGGGAGGCAGATCACCTCCGGTTAGGAGTTTGAGACCAGTCTGGCCAACATGGTGAAACCCTGTCTCTACTAAAATACAAAGATTAGCTGGGCGTGGTGGCAGGTGCCTGTAATCCCAGCTACTCAGGAGGCTGAGCCCAGACGGTGCCACAGCAATCCAGCCTGGATGACAGAGCCAGACTCCATGTCAAAATAAAATAAAATAAAATAAAAACCTTATTGAGACGAAGGGTGAAGGGTTAAGCTGTAACATACTTCATTGATTTCCTCATCCCTTTTTGGCTCTGTTTTACTATAGCCCCTATTTTGTTGATTATGCTAATATTTGTGGAAAGAGGTCTTGTGTTTGCTGCATTATGACATCAGTACTACTTTGGCTGGTTTAAGTGCTAATGAATAAAACAACCATTTTTCCTTTAGTTGACTTTGGCCTGAATTCTCCTAGTGTTTCAATCAGTAAAAATACAGCTTAAACAAAAATCTTTGTTAAGTTTTTGGTTGGGGTGAGGGAGTAAATTAGCTGAGAAGACGGCTATCTTAGAAGTAAATAGAAAAAGCTGAACGTGGAGGCCCATGGTAGTCCCAGCTACTTGGGAGGCAGGAATATCGCTTGAGTCCTGGAGGGCTCACTCCAGCCTGGGCAGCAGTGAGTCCCCTGCCTCAAAAAATGGATAGAATTGAGTAAGTGGCTGGGCAAGGTGGCTCATGCCTATAATCCCAGAACTTTGGGAGGCTGAGCTGGGTGGATCACATGAGGTCAGGAGTTTGAGACCAGCCTGGCCAACATGGCGAAACACCGTCTCTACTAAAAATACAACAATTTGTTGCAGGAGGTTGCAGTGAGCTGAGATCGCAACAGATTGAGATTCCTGACTTCAAGTGATCTGCCTGCCATGGCCTCCCAAAGTGCGGGGATTACAGGTGTGAGCCACTACGCTCCGCCTTTTTTGTTTTTTAAGATGGTGTGTCACTAACATTTTAATAAAATTATTGATTCTTACAAAGGACAATAATAATGAAGCTCCAATAAATTTGAGGAAATATTAAATGGTAATTCAGAGCCTAGAAATTTTGGAAAAAAATATCTGGCTTCTCTTTGCTTCAGATTAAGTTCAGCTACAAAACATGGGAGTAGTTTATATTTCTATTATCCTGATGAGAAATCTGATGTGGCAGATACCACCCTCCACCTGCTGAAAGGATAATCTTTTTTTTTTTTTTTTTTGAGATGGAGTTTCACTCTGTTGCCAGGCTGGAGTGCAGTGGCGCAATCTCGGCTCACTGCAAGCTCCGCCTCCCGGGTTCACACCATTCTCCTGCCTCAGCCTCCTGAGTAGCTAGGACTACAGGTGCCCACCACCACGCCCAGCTAATTTTTTGTATTTTTGGTACAGACGAGGTTTCACCATGATCTCGATCTCCTGACCTCGTAATCCACCTGCCTCCGCCTCCCAAAATGCTGGGATTACAGACATGAGCCACCGCTCCTGGCCAAAAGGATAATCTTGAGTAGATAATGGAGCCAGTTTTACTGACCTAATGAGCACAGGAATTGTTCAGGGACCTGGTGGGAGTTAACACATGTGTGATGGCTGTGTGGGCAGCACTGATGGAATCTACAGGGCCTTCCCCGGTTTGGGGGATATTAAGTATGACTATAGGGTTACTGAGGGGCTGAGGAAAGATACCTGGCTTGAGGTCTGGGATCTGAGAGAGGGAAGATTTTGAGTTGCACATAGGCTTGAAGCATCTCTTATGATGAAAGCATCAAGCTGGGGGCTGAAGAAAGGAAGTAAGAGATGAGAGAAAAAAGGGAGATTGGTGTCTGGTTTTCACTGTTTAATTTGCTTTTGGAAATTAATCACTAATGGAAATAACGACTTGTTTCCTATGTCCAATAGGTCAATATTCAAGTTGAGGGGAAGACATAGGGCAGAAGGTGGTAAAACCCACAGTCACCAAGAAACCAAAGAAAGGCTGTGTGCAGCAGTTGACACCTGCAATCCCAGCAATTAGGGAGACTGAGGTGGGTGGATCACTTGAGGTCAGGAGTTCAAGACCAGCCTGGCCAAATATGGCAAAACCCCATTTCTGCTAAAAATACAAAAATTAGCCGGATGTGGTAGCTCACACCTGTAATCTCAGCTACTTAGGAGGCAGAGGCAGGAGAATCACTTAAACTCTGGAGGTGGAAATGGCAGTTAGCTGAAATGGCACCACCGCACTCCAGCCTGGTGGAGAGTGAGACTCCTTAAAAAAAGAAAAAAGAAACCAAAGAAAATCTTGATTTTCTTTCTTTCTTTCTTTCTTTTTTCTGAGACGGACTATCGCTCTGTCACCCAGTCTGGAGTGCAGTGGCACGATCTTGGCTCACTGCAACCTCCACCTCCTGGGTTCCAGCGATACTCCTGCCTCAGCCTCCCGAGTAGCTGAGATTACAGGCGCGTGCCACCAGGCCTGGCTAATTTTTGTATTTTTAGTGGAGACAGGGTTTCACCATGTTGGCCAGGATGGACTCCATCTCTTGACCTAGTGATCTGCCCACCTCAGCCTCCCAAGGTGCTGCAATTACAGGCATGAGCCACCTCGCTCTGCCCTGATTTTCTTTTTTTTGAAGAATTATGGCTTTTGGTTGCAAGTCCAAAATAAATTTGCTCTTAAAAGTGAATTTAAGCAATAGAAAAATATATAATGAAGTTGATCTAGTAATTACACCTATTCAGATATAAACGTGAAATAATTCAGCATATATTCTTACAGATTTTTAGTCAAGGATATTTTAGTATATATAGTGTAGATGTTAATGGGTGGTTTTGTAAATTATAACACTATTATATTTTCTGGGGGTTTTTTTGAGATGGAGTTTCACGCTTGTTGCCCAGTGTAATGGCACAGTCTTGGCTCACTCCAACCTCCGCCTCCCAGGTTCAAGCGATATTCCTGACTCAGCCTCTGGAAAGCTGGGATTACAGGCATGCACCACTATGCCCAGATAACACTGTAGTTTTAGTAGACACGGAGTTTCTCTGGATAATACTGTGTTTTTAGTAGACACAGAGTTTCTCCATGTTGGTCAGGCTGGTCTCAAACTCCCGACCTCAGGTGATCTGCCTGCCTTGGCCTCCCAAAGTGTTAGGATTACAGGTGTGAGCCACTGCACCCGGCCTTCTTCTTCTTCTTTTTTTTTTTGAGACGATGTTTTCCTGTGTCGCCCAGATGACTGGAGTATACTGTGCGATCTCATCTCACTGTAACCTTCGCATCCCCGGTTCAAGCCAATTCTCCTGCCTGAGCCTCCCGAGTAGCTGGGATTATAGGTGCCCACCACTACGCCCGGCTAATTTTTGTAAGTTCAGAGGACATATAAACACTGCTACCCTTTCTACTCTACATGCACCTTACCCTAAATAGATTAACGTATCCCATCTTTTTTGACTGTGTTTTGTGCCATGTATTTAATCGATTTAATACGCTTCTAGCATCTCAATTTGATCGGTGAGCTTTTCTGTTTCTTAATAGCTTGCTTGTTAGCATCATCGGAGGTAGTGCTACCATTCATTACATTGAAGTAATTTTCCAGGTGCTTAACCTTATAAAATTCTCAAGGACATTGTATTCGAGGACCACAGAGTTTATACCAACTATCCAGAAGCCAGGAATACTTAAGGAGAGACTCACGATCAGCAGTTTCTTTTCAATCAAGTTTCACTTCAACCTCACATCCAGGAATTCCTACATTCAAATTCCCTACATTTTCGGTGTCCTTAGTCAAACGAACTTCCTGTGCCATAAGCTTTTGTCTGTCCCAGTGACTTCTTTCTTTAACAAATACCCTTCATCTCCCCTGGAGTCAAAGCCCATGGGGGCCCCAGGAGGCATGCGACATTTACCAAGGGTCCTCCCCCATTTTCCTGCCTCTGTCTGGCAGTTGTTTGCCTTTACTTTCAGGTTTGTAGTCACCGCCTGTTTTTTTCCTGTAGAAACACCAGGTTTTCTGAATGGTAGGATTATTTAGAGTAGAATTAACCTTGTCCTTCACCCTGAGAAATGGGTGCTTGAAATTCACTAATCAAAGCCTGCATTCCTACCACTTCTGAGCTTTGAATTTATATTATGAAATTCAGAAAACCCAGGCAAATTCAATCCATGCTTCTCTCCTTCAGGTACAAACTGAAATGGAAATGGAATCTGAAAAATCAAGAAAATGAATTTTAAAAACTAAAATATGGTAAAGTTACTACAATATAATGTTGGAAGTAACACACACCTCCTTTTGGGAAAACAACAAAGAAAGCAAAATTTTCTAGGGGGAAGGAAGAGATGTAAAAAGGAGAGCCTGACACGTGAACTTATAATTTCCTTTTTACTTAATCTCCCATTATTATATTTGTTTATATTTTTGGTGATCTTGTGACCCAAAAAGGATAAGTTGAAAAGCCTTAAATTAGGTTGGCATATCTCTAAGTTCTTATTGGTAACTTTCCAAGCCTCTTCTTGAGGTGTCTTAGGTATAGTGAATTTTGCTTTAATGTTTATTTGCTGATCTTTCACCTTCTTAGGCATTAAGTTTTTGGACCATAAAGACAACATAGAGCTTATGTTTTTTATCTTTTAATCACTTGGCTAACCGTAGTTAGTGATTAGTTCTCATTTAGCCATGAAGTGTGCAGGAACATAAAGAATGGCATCTTTTAATTTTTAAAAACATTGGCCGGGCGTGGTGGCTCACGCCTGTAATCTCAGCACTTTGGGAGGCCAAGGCGGGTGGATCATAAGGTCAGGAGTTCAAGACCAGTCTGGCCAAGATGGTGAAACCCAGTCTCTACTAAAAATACAAAAGATTAGCAGGACATGGTGGTGGGCGCCTGTAATCCCAGCTACTTTGGAGGCTGAGGCAGAAGAATTGCTTGAACCCAGGAGGCGCAGGTTGCAGTGAGCCCGGATTGTACCACTGTACTCCAGCCTGGGCAACAGAGGGAGACTCTATCTAAATATATATATATCTGCCAGGCATGGTGGCTCATGCCAGTAATCTCAGCACTTTGGGAGGCTGATGAGGGCAGATCACCTGAGGTCAGGAGTTCACAACCAACCTGACCCAACATGGAGAAACCTGGGGACAGGGGACGGAGAGTAACACCAGGGACAGGGGGACAGAGGGTAACGCCGGGGATGGGGATGGAGGGTAACACCAGGGACAGGGGATGGAGGGATAGAGGGTAACACCACTTCTCCAGGTGCCTTTGGGGGATGCTGCCGCCTCTCGAACCCCAGAGTGAAGTCAACAGGATTCTGTCCCCAGGAGCCCCAGAGCCTGGCAGCTGGGATTGGCGCAGTATGAACTACCGTTCACTGGCTCTGCACCCTGGGACAGGCTCCCTGGTGTTTCTGCCCTGGTTTCCTATCTGGACAGTGGGGCCCTGAGTGTCCCCGTCACAGCTGCGCCCAGAGCCCTGAATTCCAGTGTGTCATAGGCACTGTTAGCGTTTCTTTTGTCGTCGCGGACGAAGTGGCTCTTTCTTTCTGTGTTCACAGCCCTCCTGCTCACTTTACCTTCTGGGAACACTTTTTAACATAGCTTCGTATGTGGGGAGGACTCGAGTGATTAATTGAATGTTTCATCAGGTGCGGTTCTTCTGTTTCCCAGTTTTGACACAACATTTGGTGAAATTTCCAGGGACTCCTGTGGTCAGCCTCACGGTTTCACTCTGTCACTTTCTAATGCAGTATTCTTTGGGAGTCTTTTAAATTAAGCGTCGTCATTTAAAAATAAGTTTTATACCCAAAGGATTATAAATTATTCTACTACAAAGACACATGCACACGTATGTTTATTGCGGCACTATTCACAATAGCAAAGACTTGGAATCAACTCAAATGTCCATCTGTGACAGACTGGATTAAGAAAATGTGGCCCATATACCCCATGGAATACTATGCAGCCATAAAAAAG
>NW_012112030.1:3375610-3378700 GCF_000951035.1 Colobus angolensis palliatus
CAGAACACCAACATTGCACAAGTATACATATGTAACAAACCTGCACGTTATGCACATGTACCCTAGAACTTAAAGTATAATAAAAAATAAAAATAAAAAAAATAAAAAAAAATAAGTTTTATAATATGCAGTTTCAGGTTAATTCTTTACCTTTGTGTCTCAGGCAGTGGCTCCCCAACTGTGAGTAGTCAGAAAGGTTCAGGCAGTTTTCCAGGGCGGCCTTTGCATTTACTGAAACTATTAAGAGCTCGTTCCTGCTTCCGCCGCGATTGACACGCAGTGCGCGTGAGGCCGTGCGTGGCTTAGCGTCTTCTGCAGGCTTAGAGGTCACTTTCTGTTCTTCCCCAAGCCTGCTCTGCTGTGCCCAGTGTTCACTGCGGGCGGCGGTCACACTGTCTGGCACAGGCCACGGAGGCCACAGGACAGACTCCCCCTGGCGGAGCCTGCAGAATGGCAGAGCCCAGCCTCCTCTCCGCCCTTCACAGGGAGCTTTAGAAAGCGCAAGCCTGTGATCAGAGCTGTGCTAGCCCAGAAAGCCTCCGAACAGGTTTAATTGAGGAATCGGCTCCTACCAACAACTGCCTATGTTTAGGATGTGTTTGAGTGTTTGTGATTTTTCCTGCACTGAAGCTACTGGGCTGGCTCTGAGTCACTGTCATGGGACTTCACTTTGCCCCGACTGGAAGCGGCGGGGGAGGAGGGCCGCACAGAGGCTTGCGGCCGTGATAATGAAGGGCTTGTTGCCTCTTGGGACAGCGAATTCAAGCTCTTTTGTGATTGTCATCGTAAATAGTGACCTGCTGAGGACACGGCTGTAATTCAGGGTGGCATGGTTGATTGTCATCGTTGGTATCAGGTACCTGTCTCTAAAATGACGGTACCCGTAGTGCGGCTCCAGGAGGGTAGCTCCTACCTCCTACACGTGCTCCTGGGCCCCTGCAGCCAAGCTTCTGCTGCCAGCCAGGCCTGCAGCTGTGGGTGCAGCGGGGTGTTCATGGCACTGAGCGCCTCCCTCATTTGCTTGTGGGGCCCAGCCCTCCGTCCCTCCCGGTCCCCAGTGCGGCTCCTCCCTGGGTTCTCCCAGCCCCATGCACACCTCCGTCTTCAAAGCTTCCCTAGTTTTCTCCTGGGCGCCCCAGGTGGGCGCCTGGGCAGGGTTTGTGTGTTAGTCGAGTTCTCTCCAGCCTTCCCTGGCTCGTGGCTCAGCAGGTCCCTTCAGATGAGTCAGCCAGCTGTGTGGCTGCATGTTCAGGATACTTGTCAGGGGCCTTCCTCAGGTCAGAGCAAGACCCAGGCTCACCTCCTCCGTGGGACTTTGGAGCCCGCCCTGGAGAGATGCCAGCCACGTCCAGAGGGCCGCCCGGGTCCCCGCGGGCTGGTGGGAGTGACTTTGGAGCCACTGGAGGCCCCACTTTGTGTTCTTACACCCCACAAAGCCACTTAAAGCACCAGGTTCTGGTGCCCTGTGCCTCTCCAGTGTGGCACACAAGCCTGGACAGGGATCTGAGCAGGCGCTGCCTTCCTCAGGCTGCGCTTGTGTTTTGGGGCCCCTGGAGCACTCGTGGCTGTGATTCTGGCCGCTGTCTGGGCTCCCCTAGACGGTCTCAACCGCAGCCTGAGGGCCACATCGGCAGCTACCGAGTAGCAGGCAGGTCCGGTGTTGGTCCCACTCAGTCCTTCTCGACTTTGGTGACAGAGGAAACAGCAAAACTTCAGCTGGGAGCCCCAGGCCTTCTCTGCTTGGGTCCCTGGGACTGAGACAGCACAGATCCTGCCATCCACGTGCTGGGGGCTCTGCTGTGCGGCTCCCTCCTCTGGTCAGGAGCCATGCCCTTGAGCTGGGCAGCTCCGGGTCCTCGCACTCAGGGCCTCAGGGCGGGTCCTGGATGCAGAGAGAAGGAGAAGGGCGGCGGTTTGAGCCCAACTGTGTTGGCTTCATCTTCTGCCTCTTGTCCCTAAACACATCGGCAAAGTTTTCCAGATGAAAACTCAGAAGGGATTTTTAATGACTGGAATCTGTGAATTCCATGGAAGCCAAGTCTGTCCACTTCCTTCACCCACCTCACTTCTCCCCATTGGGGCTGATTTTGGCAGCGTTCATAAGGGCATGGACAAAAGGGGTGGTGGCCAGCCCTCGGCCCTGCGTCCCTCCCCTCCTCCCCTCAGCGCCACAGCATTTCGGTGTCATCCCCTACCCTGCAGGCGTCCTCATGAAAACCAAGTGCGGCTGGAGGGAGACGCCCGCTCCCGCTCCCGTGACATTCCCGGCCAGCCCGGCTGCAGCGGCCCCACGGCAGGCATCTGTCTGGTGCTGCCTCCGTGCCCCTCCCATCACCTGACGCTGGTGCTCCTGAATCTTAACGCGTGTGCTCCGTGCAGCCACCTCACGGGCTTCCTGGGAACGGAGACAGTGTCTCACACTGGTCAGAATGCTCTTCTCTGTCCACGGAATAGTCCAACACAGAATCATTCCTCTGTGATTATTTATGCTTTGTCATGTTGAACTGGAATAAAGAGAAAGTGAATTTAGACATTACAGCCATCAGGTTGAAGCTAGGTAATTGCATTAGGGAATTAAATGAGAGCATTTGAGCTTCTCGAGTTCTAATTCCACATCTTCGTATCCCCATCACCCCATACCCAGTGTCTAACACAGCTCTTGGTCTAGGAGTTTCTTGATAAATGCTTATTGAATTGAACTGGACTGAGCTTAACATTCCCACCCAGAGTTAGAAGCCAGTCCCTGAGCAAATTGCATTTAGAAAGTGAGTTTGATGTTACTGTGGTAAGGGGTGTCCTACATGTCGTAATTCCTAGTCAATATCGGGTATTTAGTCAAACAGACTCAAGTATAGAGAGGCATTGGCCCATCTGGTGAAAGGGCAAGGCACGGTGCTTTAGGTCCAGGTCCCCAATATCAACTATGAAAATAAAACGTTGTCAACTCCAAATACAGCCCTGTCCTCGTCTGGTCCCTGTTTACACTAACAATTATAAACAGCTTGAACTTGCTGTCCTGAGAGGCAACACACCCTCCATTCTCTCTGCAGTGCGGCTGCCTTGGTGGATGGAACATGCCCCTCCTCCCTC
>NW_012112030.1:3378993-3400195 GCF_000951035.1 Colobus angolensis palliatus
CTCCTTCTTCCTGTCTTCTCTCACTTTTCTCCCTCCACCCTCTCTCCTGGGTGAGGGGCAGAAGAGAAGAGACCTCCGGAATCTTCTGCTTCATCCAAGCAGCTTGGGGGGGCAGCCTCAACAGCTGCAATTTGGCTGCCCCAGCAGGAGCCTCAGGGCAGCCTTTCTAATGGGAATCCTGGAATCATGTCTTTCCTTAATGTGTCCTAAAGGCTGGAGGACATGAAGTGAAACAATGCTCCATGCTCAGTCCTGTGATTTTGTGTATTTATTGGACTTACCTTGAAATTAAACTAAATGATACCCAAGGTAGAGCATTAAAAAAAAAAGAAAAAGCAGGCTATGGTGTTTGAAAAACAAAGCCGTTTGGTTTGTTGGTTTTTTCTTAGACCTTTACAGGCTCCTAGGTCACACGTTTCAGTTTCTCAGCGAGTGACATTCTCTGCAGAAGCCGTGTCAGCCTCTTGTTTGATGATGTCAGCCACAGCAGAAAGAAGCACTCCGTAGCCCCGTGCTCAGCACCTTGGTGTGAGCTCCTGCCGTCTTCTGTTCACGCTCATCACAGCTCTGTGCAGTGGGCATCCTCCTGATCCCTGTGGGAGGATGGAGGATGGAGGCGGAAGGGTGAGTGATGGCAGGATCACATGAGGGGTCTCTCCCGACGTAGGGAGGGGAACCGGCCCAGGACTTCAGTGCCCATCGCATCCTTCCTCCTCCTCCTCCTCTGCCTCTCTGTGACTGTTTGACTCAGGCTGCAGGGACAGATGTGAGTATGTGCAGAGCATGTGTGCACTCCTGGGGTGTGTGCTCATATTGGTAGGGAGGGATGTGAGCATGTACAGAGCGTGCACAGTGTGTGTGCACACCTTGGGGGTGTGTGGTGGCATTGGCAGGGACATGTGTACAGAGTGTGTGTGCACACCTCAGGGTGTGTGCTGTTGGCATGAACACATGAGCATGTACAGAGCATGTGTGCACCCCTGGAGGTATGTGCTGGTGTTGGCGGGGACAGATGTGTACAGAGCATGTGTGCACACCTCGGGGTTGTGAGTTGGTGTTGGCACGGACAGACTGAGCATGTACAAAGCGTGTGTGCACACCTGAGGGTGTTTGCTGGTATTGACACGGACAGACGTGAGCGTGTACAGAGCGTGTGTGCACACGTGGGGGGGGGTGTGTGCTTATGTTGTTTTGTAAGCGGCAAATACGTGGCCCGTTGTGTCGGGTGGCCCTGCGCCTGTGCTGAGTCCGTCAGTGGCCCTTGGGTTGGGGTCTCCATCTCCCCAGACAGCACTCGAGTGTCTTGAGGTTTCAGATTCTTCCTCTCCAGGAACTTGGGCCTCCTCAGGACCGAACATCAGAACCAGCCAACTGCAAACTACAAGAATGTTCAAATGCATCTTCAGTAGGAAAAACAAAAGCAATTGGAATAATTTTCCAGCGTGACCCCATGGTTAAGCCGTTAGATACTCCAGCCAACAGATTGAGTCACTTTAAAATTCACACCAATTAAAATGGTTGTGAGAGTTGCAGAGCTTTACCGCTAAACCTTGAAATAATTGAAGCGCTCTGCTCCACTTGCTTACAAACTAGGGTTGGGGATAACTTTCCTTCCAAAGTAGCAACCTTCTAAATCCAGCTTAGATGCGAGGCTCCCACTGACACAGGAAGAGACAGTGGCCCTTGTTTATTCTCCTGTGTTCAGATACTTTGTCATTTTTTTAGTATCCTGATCATCACTTCTGCTTTTCCAATTCAAACTAAAGGGAGTTTAATTCTGTTTTGGAGAAGCTGTAGTTAGTGGTTTCTTTTCATGGTTTGCTTAATCTCTTCAGTCTGGTGCTTACATTTACCCAAATGGACTTTTCTTTAGTAAGACGGTGCCGTAGCCCAGGGCTTCTCCCTCCGTATCTGCTCCCCAGGAGGCCCCCTAGGAATGGGCGCTGGTGATCCAGCCCCTCTCCGTGTGCCATTTTCTTTGAGTCCAATGTAGGTTTGGCTCAGAGAAGAAAACAGGCCTCTGGGTTAGGTGCCTCTGACTGCTTGCTTGTGAACTGCTTAATGATAAGGCGCCTTCCAAACTAATTTTACACATTGATAACTGTAGCTTGAAGTATCGCTGCAGTCATAAGAACAAGAAACACTCCCATAAAGTAGATAGGCAGAAAAAAGCCATAAAAGTCTAATAAAGTGCAAATAAAATGGTGTTGTAAGAAGGTACAGTGGGAAATGCTCTCAGTCCAGCCAGATCAGCTGTGGCATCCTCCTGTAAATACATTCAGCTACATGTGGCCCTGATCGCAATCACTATTGTGAATTGTGATCCAGAATGTTCTTGGTGGCTGATGCCTGGACTGTGCCAGCAGCTGAGTCTGATTGGGCATCACGGTGGTGATGTGCTTAGCGCGGCCAGCTGGGCTGAGGGGTGGCCACCTGTGCACTCCCCACATGCAGCCGTTATTCTAGTGATGGAGTTGCACGCGGTGCGGCTTGTCCACCTGGGCTACTTAAAGTACTGGGAACCCAACCGGGGCAGGTGCCTCCCGACATGGGCGCTGTCTTTTTTATCCAGGGCCCTCTGGTGCTGCAGACCCCGGCCGCCAGTCCCTGAGCCCACAGGGAGGTACCACAGGGCTCTGCTGGGCCATGGAGGTCCCCGGGCAGGTGGTCACCCATTGCTTGTGGAGTGGTCCATGGCCTGTGAGTTTATTCCTGGGATCTGTGTGGGTGAGGTTAACCAGTTCACAGCTGAGTACTTACCCCTTACACAGGTGACACTAGTTGAAGTGGAATCTATATTAGCTCGCACGGGAGTGCGTAAGGAGCTGGGAGGGTGGGGAGGCTTGACCCTAGCACTAGAGCCGGGGCTCCTAACGTTCTACATCTTCCTGTTGAGGCGCCATCAGGGCCACTGTGGGTCCTGAAGACAGTGGGTGCCATGTGGACCAGGGGATGTGATAAGCCTCTAGAGGCTGCGGGAGGCAAGGAGAGGGTCGCTTCCCCAGAGCCAGCCCTGCTGACACCTCGACGTTAGTTGGTGGGACTTCTTTTGGATTCCAGCTTCCAGATATATGAGAAAAATCAGTGTTTAGGGCGCTAAATTTGGAGCAATTTAGTGGAGAAATAGAAAACTAGCCCACGAAGGTGCATGCATTGAAATGTGCTCTGTCCAGGTGTTCACAGTGGCGTGAGGGGGATGGCATCAGGGTTCTGGGAACCGTGCAGTTTTACTGAAGGAAGGGAGCTCGCCACACCTTTCCTTATGTAACTGAAGGTATGTATGCCTGCCAGACCGTCCAGGAGACAGGGACTGGAACTCTGACTTTATTATGGGAACCAAGCCACAGTCAGAACACGGTGAGGGCTGAAATGAGCTTCCTACAGCCTGAACTGGGAAGAGGAATGGCAAGTAGTTTGTGTTTTTCTACACAGACCTATCCTTTCAGGTTTTGTTAAGTTCTGGAAAAAAGGGAGAAGCCAGACACACCTTGGCAAGGGACAGTATTTCTGGAGGTGGTGTGGCTTCAGCCTGAATGTGGCTGTGTAGCTGGGAGGCTCAAAAACTGCCCTCCAAGGGTACTCATGTGTTCCTTATTGCACTAATACCTCGTTTACAGAAATCACAAATTCCAGAGCAGTGCGGGAGGCTTCTAGTCTGGATGGGTTTGTGTGGACGGAGGTCACGGGGTGTTGTCCCAGGTGCTTATCCTGATCTGGCAGAGGCTCTGTTCCCAAATAATTATTCCACAGTTTCAGAGCCTATATCTGAGGGATAGTCTTTTAACTTTGTTGCATAAAAGCAAAGTATGTCTTAAGGGCCTAAAAATCCATTTAGTAGTCGTGGCTGTAAACTCATACATGGGGCTTTGGGATGGAGTGAAAACCACTGTCACCTGGCATGGACGCTGCCTGGTATTTTAGCGTGGTGGCCTGCTCGTGCCTTGAGCTCCATCTGCAGTGTGAGCAACAGCTGTGCATTTGAGAAATGTGGGCAGGTCAGCTTGCTCCTCCAGGTGCGTGCGGGCATCCGGGTGAGGGGCCTGGGATGAGGCCACGTCAGTGGGAAGGAGCTTGGTTGTGTCAGCAGATATGTCTGTCTCTACAGGCCCGCAAGCCAGCCAGAACCCAGTTTTCCTTTGGTCATCTAATGCCAGAAAAAAACCTGTTTCTTAGAGATTCTCATAATTTATATTAATGAACCATTTGACCATACATAAAATGTTATAAATGCATGAGGCTTTACAACTTGGCAGGTGTGTAACTCACATGTTATGATTGAATCAAACTGTTGAAGATATTTGTTTCACTTGAAGGTTTTTAGCATTTGATGTACAAACCAAATTCCAATAGCATTTGGAAAGAGTATTTTGGAATTTTAAACACAGTGGGACAGTGCTGGGTCTCTGGGATGCTGGTGAGGTGGACGTGACCTCAAGCTCTGGGAGCTTGCCAGCAAGTAGAATTCCTGAATTGTCACACCTGCAGTGCTGGAAGTCAAAGTGGATTTCTGTAAACGAGGTATTAGTGCAATAAGGAACAGATGAGTGTCCCTGGAGGGCAGTTTCTGAGTCTCCCAGACACGCCAGGGGAAGCAGGAGAGGGAGTTACCCACCAGAACCTGGACGGTGGAGCAGGGTTTGCAGGTGGCCCTGCGTGGCAGGTCATTACGTGTAATAAGGAACAGGCAAGCACCCTTCGGAACCACAAGAGGAAGAAGCCCCAGGATGGAGAGTGGGGTTCGGTTATCCCCCAAGCCTGGATGGTGGAGCCGGGTTTGCTGCTGGTCCTGCGTGGCAGGTCATTACATACAGTAAGGAACAGGTGAGCGCTCTTGAGGGCGGTTTCTTGGCCTGCTTCGGAACTGCAAGTGGAAGACGCCCCAAAGTGGCAGGGGGTGGTCGGTTATCCAGCGGGGCCGGGTTTGTTGGTGGCCGCTGCGTGGTGGGTCACTGCGTGGAACGATGGGAGGTGAGTGGAGTGGGAATAGAGGACGTACCCTCCACAGTTACTGCTGGGAGTTGGCTCTGGTAGCAGAGGAGGCATAGAGGGATTCCCATCAGGGGCAACACGGCTGGGGTCCCACGTGTGCTGGATGCCGAGGTGTGGCTATATGTGATCTCGGTCTCCACAGCCGCCCTGGGAAGTGGGTTCAGTTACCTTCCCATCTTACATTTGAGAAATCTCAGGGGCTCACATCACAGCTGGGTGGGATGGAACTAATGTCTCAGGCAGGACGTTGGCCCCAGAGCCCAGCTCTTACCCCACCTGCTCTTTTCAGTCCACCAATCTTGAGAGGGGGGTGTGGTGGTGAGGGGCGGAGGTCGTGCATTTCAGGGGGTGGTTGAGAAACCAACAGAGAAGGGGGACAGGAAATAAACCAGATAGACACATGCAGTGTTTGGGAGGTCTGCGTGGGGTCTGGGTGTGGGGGGCACCTCTGGGCCGGTGAAGCCCGTTCTGAGCTCCCGGCTTGCCCAACCTTGGCCCTCAGCCACATCCTGCCCGCTTTAGGTGAAATCGCAGTCCCTCGTATGGTGCGGATATCTTTTCCCCCTGGCTTTGCCTCTCCTTAAATCATGGAGTCTCAATGGGGATGGCGGGGTGGTTGGTGGTCCATGGAATTTGCCCTCCAGCTCCCCATCCTTATCCTGTCCTGTCTGGCCTGTTACTTGAATCTCTCTCTTCAGAGCCTGCAAATGAGTGGAGGCTATGGCAGCCTATCGCTGACAGGCCTCTCAAGCTTTTTTATTCATCAGAGTCGTGTTAAATGCTGATTCCTAGGCACCCCATTAGAGACCCTACGCCTTCCTGGCATGGGTACTTTGAGGAAGGTACAGAGGGTTGTTGGTCTGTTCCAGGAGGGAATTTGCATTTGTAGAACGTCCACTGTTGTCCTTCCAGCACTCTACTCTCCCCACACACGTGGCATTAAACCTGGAAGACCTCTGGGTGCTGTGCTGGTGAGGAAGCCTCGGCTGGATGAGGGGCTGCTGGGGCTCCGACTTGATTCCTGGGCTGGGGGCTGCGGGCTTATTGTCTTCCGTGGGCCTGCTGATGGGAGGCTCTGGGAAGTCCTGCTGTGCACCTGGGGGAAGGTGCAGAGGCAGGTTTGGGAAATACAGACTGTGGATTTAAAAATTCCTACTGGAAAATCTTTTATGAGCTAATTAATTTGCATCTGACTGAAGACAATCATTGCCTGAATAATTGATTTGTTTACAAAATTGGTCCTTTGAACAAACAGATTAGAGTTTTCATTCATGCCTTGTCTATAATGTAAAAGGAGCTATTACCACAACCTAAATTAGCTTTAAATTTTGTATCAGATTGCAGTCCAGATTACAAATGGCTGCTTGATAATCTAATTGATAAAACGGAGGAATTTAGTACTTGGAACCCAGAGTGAACAGAATTGCTTTGGTTTCTCAAAAGCGTGTGACTGAGGGGTGACCTGGGGTGAAAAGAAGTGGGTGGAGTCATTACACTCGAGGAGATGATCTGCCCCAGCCTTTCTCAGCTGTCTTCTGGATAAAACAAAGGGGCGATAAATGGAAAAATTCAGCACTGAGTTCATCTATGCCCTAAGCTTCTCATATGGTCATTAATGTGACCAGGCTGTATCTGTGAAGCCTCCATACAGGCACAAAGGAATTAGGCTAGAGTAAGGTGGTCGGCGACCTGTGGCGTCTGGGCCACGTGTCATTTCCTAAAGCCCTTTTGGGTGAAATGACAGTTGCAATGTCTTGTTCGGAGGAGTGTAATCTCACATACGAGATGCAGATTTTAAACACCAAAGCCAGGAAGCTTGGTGGGAGTGGCTGTCTTCCAAGTGGTTTTCTGTGCTGCGGTGGACGAGGTGTGGATGTGTCATCCATTGGTGTGATCCGCTGGTGAAGGGTCTAAGCAAACCTTGGGGAGGGAGGTTTGAAGCCACATCTCTTTTGGCAGCCCAAGTAAATTTTGGAAAACTTGTTAATTTGACCCTGACCCCAACTCTGAGTGTTGAAGTCTGGTGCAGTGTCTTGAGCCCTCTTCTGCAGTGAGGGTGAGTGACTGCAAATAACCGATTCCTCAGTGGTGAAAGTTCAAATTTAGCTTCCCTGAGGAAGCCAGACTTCAGTCACCCATGTCTCCATTGTAAACACTGTGGCCCCTATGTGCATGGCTGCAAGTTTCCAGGTCCTCCTTGGAGAAGCAGCCATGTGGTGCTTGGTGATTTGATAACTCCAGCCACCTTCTGTCTTCTGTCTAATCACAGTACTAAATGATTCTCCTCCAAGAAAACGGATCTGGTTTCTTCCCGGATCGTTGGAAGACGCAGCCCGCCTAGGGACTGCACCGTCCTCTGCACTTTCACAGCGAAGCCTGTGTCTGTCTCCGAGGAGTGTCATGTGTGTGGTGGGAATCGTGGGAATTGCCTTCTTAATTCTTCCCGCTTTTGAGGGCTCAGGCAGCTCTGCCTGTTTCACCCGGGACGATCAGCAGGTGGTCTCTGTCTGCTGTGGGACTAGGGCTTGGGGTGCCTCATCATATCCGGTGGCCTGTCCAGGTGGGCATCACTGTCTTTTGCCTGTTGGCTGAGGCAGCTGTGATGCCATGGGGGTCACGCTTGTGTCAGGGCCAACCCAGTTCTTCCTGTGCACACCTCTCCTGCTGGAGTGCCTCTCCTTATGACATGTTGAATTAGCATGGGGAATGCAGAGAGGCAGAGCCTCTCCTTCCCATTCTTACTCCCTGGAGCTGTGATGCCCGACAAGGGAGCCCATAGCCAGTGGCTCCTTTAAATTTAATTCGAAAAAAGATTTGATTACATAGCTAAACACATTTGAAAAAAATTTCACAGATTAAATTCCCGATTCAGCCCTTCAGGCCCAGTGACCACGTTTCGGGGCTCAGCAGCTGTAAGTGGCTGTTGCCTTTCAGTTGGCTGAGCAGATTGGGATGTTTCCAGTTCAGCAGGCAGTTCTTGTGCATGGCTCTGCCTGCGGTGAGGGCACCTTGGCTGGAGAGCCTTGTGGGAATCCCTTAGAACTCTGGCTGCAGCCAGGCTGCATGGTTCCTGTGCCCCAGGTCCTCTGCAGGCCCAGATGGATCCCACCACAGAGCCAGCACTGCTAGACTTGTGGTACTGTGTGCAGACAGCCAAGGGGCACATCTGGGCCTTGCAGGGGCTGCGGTGACTGGCCTCCTTGGCCAGGCTCCCGTCTCTGAGTCTTCAGGGGAAATGCATCCACTATCCACACCGTGCACCAGAGGAAAAGTGCAGGCTTCTCTGTGGATGGTGAAGTGAGATCAAGCAGAGTGACTAGTCTTGGGCTCCTGACAACTGTGGAACCTGACCTGCCTCCTGGTGTACATGGCAAAGAAAATGCAGCGTTGTCAGCTTGAATCCAGATATGCTCCCGTTTTAAGGTGGAACGTTCTGGGAGTATTGGCCGTTGGTGATTGTCCTGCCGTGGAGGACTTTGAATGCAGGCACTGGTTTAGGATAACCCTGGTTTCCTGGTCCTGTATGTAGGCACCCCTGAATATCCCAGGCTGGAGGAAGGCAGGGCAGATGGGCAGGTGACAAGGTCAGGTGTTTCCAGCTGTGGGGAGTAATGCCATTAGATGGCCGAGATCAGGAGGGTGGTGGCCGGGAGACCAAAGCAGGGGTGCGTGGAAATGCCATGTTTCCCGGGGCGTGGGGAGGACCTGTTGAACTCTATTCCTGGGCAACAGTTCTTCCATTCTCAGGAATCTCTGCCATTGTAATTGAGTAGCAAATTCTGTAATTGTTCTAACTACTTACTATTAAGTCCCCATCCCGATTACCATGAATTTGCAACAGTGATAACAGTTTGCCTGGTCAAGCCTTGAAAAGAAAAACCCGTGGAACTAGTTTTAGTTCCCTTGAGTTCCTTCCAAATCGGATTCCTTAGTGGCTGGTGTCCCCACAGCTGCTGCAGTTCCTCCTGGGCCTGGCAGGCACATTCCAGACATTCACATCTCAGCTCAGATGCAGCCGTGCACATTACTTATAGAAAATCGCACTGCACTGTGATCGGCTTGAGCTGACATTTTCTAGGTGGGAGGTGGAGGCTGAGTACCTGTGAGGGACTGTCTGAGTGTCCTCTCACTGACTTGGAGCAGTTGCACATCTGTTCTTCAAAAAGGTTCTAATGGGATGAAATTAGAAATATGAATTTTTAACATTCACGTGTTATGAACTCTGTTCAGTGATTTCCTCTGTCAATGAGAGACTCTTTGTGGACAAGGCAGTCAGCCTGCAGCTCTCCTTAGAACTGTCCTAGACCTCGATGCCATCCTATGGCCTCTTGCTGTGTGTGGGGCGCTCTGCTTGAAGCAAAACCAAAGGAAAGATTGTGGTCAGTGTGCATCACTACTGCAGCCAGCTTAACGCTCACACCCACTGAAAGGGGGGCCTGATCACTTAACATTTTAAATGCATTTAACATTAAACCAGCAAGTCAGCCAGTGCTTTCTGTAACCAAGCTGCCTGGCTCATGGAAGCCTGACACTTGACTTTTTGGAAGAGAATACTTCTGTGGAGTGTCAATATTTGTCTCATTTCTTGAGACTTTGTTCAAAGTGATGAACGTGTGTAAATTGGGACTTTTTGTGTAAATTGGGCCACAGCTCTCTAGGCACAGTCAGGGGAGTAAACAGGTGTGAAAGATGCCGCCTGATGTGAGCCATGGCCAGGCACTTTGGAAACTGGGATCCCATCTCCAGCCTTTCAAAGGACATAGAGGAATATAAAATGCAGATGGGAGAGTTCATATTTTGGGCATCTCTGTTCTTTTCAAATCAAAGTGCAAAGAAAAAGTTTGCCTTGAGGTCTTACCCCATACTTGATTTTCTCCTGAGGTATTAAAATTTTCTTAACTGTGTTTTTTCTCCCCCGATCCCTGTGGAACTTCTATCTTCATATCTTAAAAGATATGGTTATATTCAACACTGAAATTTAAAACCATGTTTTCATATTATTTTTCTTTTAACTGATGTATCTGACATTGCTGAAGAACGAAGTGGGTGTATTGGTTTATTTTTATTTTTTTGAGACAGTCTTGCTGTGTTGCCCAGGCTGGAATGCAGTGGCATGATCTTGGCTCACTGCAGACTCACCACCTGATTCACGCCATTCTCCTGCCTCAGCCTTCTGAGTAGCTGGGATTATAAGTGCCTGCCACCATGGCTGGTTCATTTTTGTATCAGTAGAGACGGAATTTCAACATGTTGGCCAGGCTGGTCTTGAACTCCTGACCTCTAGGTGATTCACTCACCTTGGCCTCCCAAAGTGCTGGGATTACGGGCATGAGCCACCACACTCGGCCTGGGATATTCTTGATTGTAAGTGTAATAGATCCCTTTAATAAGAACAAAACAGAATAAAAAAAAGTGTCTGAAAACTCCCAAAATTAAAGAGCTCACTTGGACAGTGATTTGGACAGCAGTTGAATGGTCCAGCACAAACCACAGTTACATGGGCCACTTGGCCTGTTAGATCCTTAGGGTATTTGAAGTCGTGGGGATATTTGCCTTTCTGCCTCTGGATATCATGTTACTATGAATTCAGCTAGCGTTTGAGGGCCAGGCTGAGATCCGGGAAAACAAGAGCCCCTGCCCTCACGGCACTTCTATGTGTGTGTGTGTGTCTTAGGAAAATAGCATAAGAGATTTTTTTCAATGCACTGGGAAGATGGAAAAACAAGCTTAAAACATTTATTGTTCAGAAGAAGGGAAGTGCAAGGAATACTGGCAGAGGCTGCTTCAGATGTGGGGTCTCTCTGAGAAAGGTGGTAAGGGGCCAATAGTATGCCCCATCTGGTTTGCCAGAGATGGGGAAAGTTAGTATCCCTAAAAGAGCCTCAGCATTCTGGCAAAGGATTCAGAAAACCAGCTAGGGTGTGGGACCATTTTGGCCACTGGGTAGAAGGAAAACATTGCTGGTCCTGAGGACTACTGTTCTTCCACTGCTATAAAGAACTACCTGAGGCTGGGCAATAAGGAATAAAAGGTTGAATTGGCTTACAGTTCTGTGGGTTGTATAGGCTTCTACATCTGGGGAAACTTACAATCAGAGTGGAAGGTGAAGGGGAGGCCGGCATGTCTTCACATGGCTGGAAGAGGGGAGAGAGTGAACGGGAAGGTGCCAGGCACCTCCAAACAACCAGATCTCAGGACAACTATCATGAGGACAGCACTTGGGGGATTGTGCTAAACCACTGGAAACCACCCCCATGAGTCAATCACCTCCCACCAGGGCGCACCTCCAACACAGGGTTACAGTTCAGCATGAGATTTGGGTGGGGACACACAGCCACACCATATCAGGCTTTCTATTCTTCTGCATGTGCTTGGTAAGTGGTTCTGTCATTGGGTTTTGTTTTTGTTGATACATAGTATACGTACATATTTTCAGAGTGCATGTGATATCTTGATTCATCCCTATATTGATCAAATCTGGATACTTGGGATGTCTTTCACTTGAAATATTTTCTTTTCCTTGTGCTGGTAATGTTCAAATTATTCTCTCCTAGCTGTTTTGAAATACACAGTAGATGACGCACTGCCATCCCCCTGCTGATTTATCAATAGTAGGTCTTGTGCTCCCATTAGGCTGTGTGTTTGTGCCCGTTACCAGCCTCTGCCCATCCTGCTTATGAGTGGGCTCTGCTGGGCCCTGTTGACCACCTACTCTTGGCCTCCATGAGATCTGCTCTCAGCTCCTGCTTATGAGTGAGAACATGCGCCGTTTCTTTGCTTGGCTCATTTGCTTAACGTAATGTCCTCCAGCTCCATCCATGCTGTCATGGATGACAGGGCTCTCCACTGTGTGGTGGAGTATTGCTCCTGTAGGAGCAGTCACTGGCTTTATACTCAGGGAACGTGAGCCACTTTGATGTTCTCAAGCAGCCTATCCTCCATGCCCTTCGTGGAATGCCGCATTCCTTTTTGCCTATTGTTTCCACTAGGATGAACCGCCGGGAAGGGGCTTTGAATGCTTGGGTTTCTGTCTTCAATTGATACCTGGCTGCACTGACCAACCAGGGATCCCAGTGACCCTGGACACTGCCTCACATAAGGTCCAAAGATTCAGTTAGGTTCTTTTTTTAACTTAAAAAAAAAAAAAAGCCTTTGACCTGGTTAAGCTATAGCATTATCAGTTAGTGTTTTTCATCTTGGAAAGGTGTATATTTAATTTTCTAAGAAGGAAAAAAATCCTGTTAAATACTCTAACGACAGATTAAATCATGTCAAGGAAAGAGGTACTACTTTGGGGGAAAATTACCCCTTCATGTCAAAGATCACAAAGATCAAGGAGATGACTTACATTGTTTAATTGAGTTAATTATGAAACCTTAAGTGGTTTTGAGAAGACAAACTGTGGATGCTGCAAGGCATGAGACCGATGCTGATTTAATGTTAGTCAGCCCTGACAGAATGTGGCTATTATTTAAAGCTTGCTCCAGTATTGCTTGATAGATTGTAAGTTAATGTGAAGATCTGTTTGATGCTTTTATTTTACAAAATATTATTGAGAAAAAGTTTGACAGCCAAGGAACAGCCTTCAACCAATGTCTTCCTAATTTCTATCACCAGAAAAATTTGTCCTGTTAATTCCAGAATTTACTCTTGGGAAGCTCCTGTAAGGGGAGCAGAGGTATTGGTGGTTGAATGGTGACTTGAATTTAGGTGAAGATCCTTAAATATTTCATAGTCATGTTTGTCTTGGTGGTTTTAGCAATTTTAAATTTAGAACTGCGAGTCAAGCCAAATGTGTTCTTTTGCTTTTGTGATAATCCCTTGTTTGTATGACTATACTGGTAAAGAATGATAAAATGTGTATAGGATATTTTTTCTGTGTAGATATTAGGATTTTTAGGGGAACAAATTAATCACTGTTCTAATAGACATTGTGCTCTGTGTTGGGTCCTTTGTATATTAGTTGAATCGCTATAATGAGGACCACTTGAAAGTATGTTTCTATACAAGATCTCTTATATGCTGACTTGTGTTATGCAAAATCCTTCATCCTCTAAGAAGACTAAGCAGTGGGTTGGAGGAGAGGTTTAATCCCCCATTAGGTCTATTCCAAATGCCCAGAATTGAATGCAAGTACGAATTATGTTTTTGAAGTGGGGTGTGTGTGTGTGTGTGGTGGACTCCTTTTTAGGTCATGGGAGGGAGGTAAAGCAAAGATCAGATTTGCTGATGAACATTTGTGCATATTCTAGTGAAGAAGTCATATGACTTGACTGCACCTGCATACTCTGATTTTGGTTTCATTAGTGTCCGTAGCCACAAGCCTCAGCCGCCTCTGGGACCCACCCTTAGGGGCTATGATGAGGGTTATTACAGAGTCGTGTGTCTTAGCGAATGGTACAAACGGCCTTGTGGGCCTACTTCAGCTTTGTTTGAACCTGTAGATTGTTAAACTAATTTTAGTTTAACATTTTGAGGATTACAAATTGTGATTCTTGTCTAAGAAGAGGTTTCTGTTGTCTCTGAAGACAGGAGCCACAATACAGATGGTCCCTGGCTCACAACGGTTACATTTGTGGTACTTGTTTCAGCCTTGTGATGGTGTGAACTAGTCACACTCAGTGCATTGCTCGGCCCGAGATGGGCTGCCTCTGGATGAATCCGTTGTAAGTTGAAACTATTATGTCCAATGCACTTTCTATTTAGGATATTTTCAGCTTATGCTGGGTTTATTGGAACAGTTTCATCCCATGGTAAGTCAGGGAACATATGTGCTCATGAAAGTAGAGATGATCCAATAGATACCATGAGATATAATGTCTCTGATGTTATAGAGATACGATGAAAACCATCAAGTGGGACTTGGAAGCCTTGGAGAGGGACTCACATGGGTGGCTCCTGGAATGCAAACGTGAGCGCCACTGGCTTCTGGATGTGAGGTCTGTGCCTTCTGCTTAGCCCAGTGGGTTATCGGCTGCTCTCGAGGGCAGAGAGGTCCAGCGTTCCTGTGTTTAGGTGTTTGAGCTGCCTTAAGAGGCTGAGTCAACTCTCACTGGTGTCTTCAAGGCTTTAGGCCTTCTGAACAAGCAGGAGGAAGCATGACTTTGTAGAGCTTTGGAAATCTCAACGGACTTCAGGGCCATCTGCCTTGGCAGGAGAGAGCCCCACTGGAGGCAAGCAGGGTGCAGTGCAGGCCTGTGCTGGGCCCAGGTATGTACGGACTTTGTGAGGGCCACAGGACACAGATCAGTCTTGGTGCACAACTGGTGTCAATGACCACGCAGCATTTCTGGCAGGTACATGAGTGCTTGGACTTGGGTTTTTTGAGGTATGTGTCCTGGTTGCCTAGTTGCTTGGAAGACCCCTATTCAGACCCTAGCCTGTGTCACCGTGACAGGCCTCCCGCTTCACAGGCCACACAGAAGCTGTGGTGTCGGTCACTGACGCCCACCAGATGTCAGATATGCGTGTGTGTCTTCCCTGGTCTCGGGATGGCTCTTGTTTTCAGATTATAGTAAACGTTCTTTAAGAGGATTTTGGATTTCTTATGTTTGCGAGGAGGCAGCAGGGAGTGCTTGAGCAGTGAGATCCCCTTCCCAACCAATACGATTTCACATCACAGCAGGTAATTACGGCAACGGAGCTGTGAGATCACCTTCCCAACCAATGAGAATTCAGATCACAGCAGGTAATTAGGGCAGCAGGGTGGGTAGCAGAACCCTGAACTGTGACTGTTTCTGGTGTCTTGCCCCACGGACAGAGCATGCTGGGGTCTCTGTGGGGTGGGTGGAACTCATTAGCTGGGTGCTGCTGGGCCATGGCTGGCTCCCCAGCCTGGGGTTTGTGCAGAACTCTACTGAAGACAACTTGGAATCCAGAAAAGCAGCACGAGGAGAACGGGTTTGTGCCTTTCTGGATCCTTGGTGCTTTCCAGTCTCAAACGCTGCACAGGCTCTGAAGTGTCTCGCCAGGAAGACTTGCACAGTCGGCCCCCAGGGTGGAGTGGGGCTGCAGTGGGTCTTGCAGGAGCTGGAAGTGGGCGTGAGTGTCTCGCAAGCGGGACCTTTCAAATGGGCCCAGCAGGATGCATCTGTGGAAATGGTGCCACCTCATTCAGGGCTGCGGCCAACAGGACCTGAAAGGCTACAGCGGGCTGTGTTTCTGCTCTCTTCACAGAGTCTCTGCATGGTTTTCCTTGGGTTTTGTCTGTTTGGAGGATGCTTCCCCCTTTCTTGGGCTTACCTAACCTTCTAAGCCTCCTTGTTGAGCATGACAAAGCCCTGAGAAGGCATTTTTATCGCATAATTATGTTATCCTGGTGGCTGGATAAATGACCTGCAAATGTGGGTGACTCAGTAGCTCTGAGGGTGTTCAATATCCAGGACAGGTGGGAATGAAATGTTCAGGCAGGCGTCAGGGGATCTGTTCTCTGCTTCACACTGGTTTGAAGACAGTCACAGAAGTCAACTGAAGTTGACAGTCAACTGAAGACAGTGTGGGGCCCTGGTTTGCTGACGGTCTCCACACTCCATCCAAAATGGGGATAATGAAGTCTCACGGATTCAGCTTCAGCTGAGAGCTGCCTCCAGCACAGTCTTGTGTGAGTAACAGTTGATATGTTTGGTGGGAAGGGCAGGCGTCATTTGATCTTATTTGTGCTGGTGCTTATGGTGGCTTTTCCATAAAGAATTTACTTTATTAGCTTTGGCAAGGGAATCCTGAGTGATGAATTGGAAGAATGTTTCAGGAAATTCTGGAACCTGCAGTGAATCTGGAATCTGCATGAAATTGAGATTTTGATTCTCATGATTTCCTAATGCTACCCCAAAACCCAGTAGTTTAGATAGTCATAGAGATTCAGTTGTGCTGCCCTGGTTCCCCATTTTAAGAGGAACACGTTGCTTTCAACCAGAATGTCTTGAGCGCTGAGTGCTGCCAGTGGAATGACCAGCTCTCTGCATCAGAGGGGAAGCCAAGGCTGTGCTCACTGTGTCATGGCAGCTGGGAGCTGACCCTGGACCTCAGGCACGTGTGCTGCTGACCATTTTCTGTAAATTCCAAGGGTGCAGTGGTCTTCTTGGTGCTTTACAGTCTTCTGAAGCTTTTGATGTGTCTGCACTTTATAGATTTTTCCGCAGTAGATGGCCTTTTCCCACACCCTTGGACTGAATTTTGTCAGAGGCTGGTGTGTGTAAAGCACCACACCCACCTTCTGACAGGGAAGACTCAGGTGCCCAACTGAGGTCAGAGTGGAAATTTGCTTTTGCTTCCCTCCAGTCTGGTCTGGCTGCTCCCTGCTTGGCCAGAAGAAAATCATGCTTATCCAAGTCGTAGGGAAACCCCTGAAGTCAAACATTTGTCTTTTTTCTTTAATATACCCGTTTAGTTTATATGTGATGATAGATAGAGAAATGTCTTTTTAGGGGAAAATTAATTTAATTACAGAAAACTTTTTGGATAAAAACTGCAATCAAGAGGCCATTTTGTAATAGGATCTAGTTAAATACTACAGTTGAAAGCTCCTTATATTTGATCTTAAACTTGGGCCCGGTGTGCATGTCCGCTCACTCAGCTGTGAACTACAGGCACGGTACACACTTTGTGGTTACTGTTTTGAAAGCCTTACTGCTTGGCCTCTCCGACTCAAATGTTGAGTTACGTTGATTCTGTTCATAATGTTCATCCCTCCGTCTAGGGTCTAATCGTTGTTCAGGGAGGAACCGTCTTCCTCATCTTTGTCTCCTACAGTGTTGTATATTTAATAGTCAAATATTTATAGATTACATGGGTGACTGATCTGTTCATTAGGAAAAAAATGCCAATTTCTACATCATTATAATGGACTTGTTAAATGATTGTTAGTATAATGAAGTTTACATGGCAAAAGAGGCTTTGCAGATGTGACTGTAATGAACAGTGATATGGGGGAAGACCCTGGGTTGTCCAGGTGGGGTCCAGTGTCGTCACATGTGCCTTGATGAGAGGGAGTATGAAGGTTTGCCTCGGAAGGAGACCTGAGGATGAGATACGGGCCAGAGGGCTGTGGGGCTGAGGGTGGGGGTGGGGCAGGGGCAGGAGGGGTGCAGCGCTGAGGCCGGGGCAGTGGTCGGAGGGGTGTGCGGCTGTGAGCCAAGCTGCATAGTGGCCTCTATGAATTGGGAGACTCCAGGCAGGAACACAACCTACTAACCCCTTGACTTCAGCCCTTGGACTCCTGACTTCCAGGGCTGAGAGGAGGTTTGCATTTGTGGTAATTTGTTGCAGCAGCAATAGGAAGCTAATGCATTGTATCTGTTCTTCACCTCCAAACCTTTGAAAAGTAACCCTGTTGTATCGGCCTTTAGTGTGCCCTAAATTCTAATGAGGTGGTTTGTAGGAAATAATGGACGCAAACGATGGCAGAACAGAAAGTTGGACAGAAGCAGTGTCTTCTGTGGTTGTGTAGTCTGGGTCTGTGAAGTTAGATTTCGGACAGAGTGTGTGGTCTTGTTCAGCGTATACCTGGAATACTTGTTCAGAGCTCCTGGGGGAGTGGTCTTTACCACTGTTAGGATTGAAACTTCAAGCACATCAGAGACAGAGTTCCTGAGTCAGTGTTAGGCGACCTTCGAATAAGAATTGGCATGTAGAATCTGCCCACTTTACTAGTATGAAGCAGCAAAATCTTTCTTTTTTTTTTTTTTTTGAGATGGAGTCTCATTCTGTCACCCAGACTGGAGTACAGTGGTGCAGTCTCGGCTCACTGCAACCTCTGCCGCCTGTGCTCAAGTGATTCTCCTGCCTCAGCCTCGAAATTGCATGATTTATTTTCCTGTTTTCTATACTTAGTGAATGAAAACTCTGCAAACTTTATTAATACAAACGACACGCCAGAACTTATGAGAATCCAGCATTTTCCCAGGCAAATTAGTAGTGATGTGGAATTCCTGGGCTGGTTTGGTTTTATAAGACGTAGGGGTGGATTCTTTGCCTAATTTCTGTGGAGCTAACAATTGTTAATCACCCAGCACTCTTACCTCCCCCAACAGCTCAGGTGAGGGGTGCTACCCCCGCTGTCGTGTTGAGAGGCGGGAGACTGAGGCTTAGATGAGCAGGTGACACATTACTGTCCAACCCCACCCACCCCATAGTTTCCTGCCATGGCTTGGTTATATTCCTATAAGAAAGGATAGACCCCCCGGAGCTGGGTAGAATTCCTTGGGAACCCCTTTCCATCCTCCAGGGAGTTCTTGCTTTATGGTGGTGGCTCACAGGGAGGCCTCTGGCCCACTGAGAATGTGATTCATGTTGTAACATGACAGTCTCTCTCTGTCCGGCTGCTGTTGATTGGGTGATTTGTAAACAGACATTTATTGCTCACAGCTCTGGAGGCTGGGAAGTCCAAGGTCAAGGCAGCCCAAGGTCAAGGCGCCTGCAGATCTGGTGCCCCAGGGCCTGTGGCTCACAGACGGCAGCATCTCGCCGGGTCTCACGTGGCAGCAGGTGTCTCATCAGGCCTCACGTGGTGGAGGAGCAGGAGGGCTCCTTCAGGCCTCCCAACAAGGACACCAACCCCAGTCCTGAGAGTGGAACCTCCCAAAGGCCCGCCCCACCTCTTAGTGTATCCCGTCGGAGATGGTTTCAGCATGAGGTTTTGGGGACATTCAGGCCAGAGCCATTGCTCTGCTGCAGTGTTAGGGCTGCCATGGCATCATTACTGCAGCAGAGCCACAGCCTTCTCATCTGCATTTGCTGCAGGAGAAAGACGCAGGTGCCTGTGCAAGTTGGGTTTCAGTGCAAGAAGGGGAGACCCTCTGGGAATCTTAGCAGGAGGAACTTAAGGGCTTTGAGAACTGACACCTTAGGACTGTAGTTTTCTTCAGACTGTTAAAACCTTGGTGTGTGACAATACTGAACATTGCCTGAGCCCTGTGATCCTGTAAAACAGTGATCGTTAAGACATTCCCCCTCCCCACAACTGTGCTCCCACTTTGTTTACTGCAAGAAGCCCCTTCCCATGTGGCTTAGGCTGACTTTTGGATGACCATTTACCGAGGACAAGGCGAGACACAGGCCTTCAAATCCCCCTTCTGTGCCTTATAAGTGCTTAGGTAAACTGCCTGTTCCCACTGATCAATCAGAACTAAAGACTTGTTAGCCAAATCTTGGTGGTTCCTCTTCTCTCCTTACCCGAGCCTGAGGCCCCTCTGAGGAAACCTGATCCCCGATCAGCCATCCCTTTGCTTCCCCAACCGCTTCCTCCTGGCCTTGTTTCCCCTTCCCTGTGAAGGAGGGAGCAGTTCTGGCTGCTCTGAGATGCTGGCAGGCCTGCCGTTGGAGCAGTGGGCACCTCCCACCCTGAAATGGTTCTTCGTGGTGCAGTCGTTCCTAGAGGGGTGGACTTGTCTTTGACTGCTGCCTTCCACAGAGGATGGTTAGGGTGGGCAGGAAAGAATTCTCTGCTACAAGTCTGCATTCCAGGCTGTTTCCAGAAGTGGGAATTCTGGTGCCCTGGAGTCTGGGAATGGATTTCTAGTTTCCCAGCTTCAGGTGGAGTTGAAATTGAGTGAGGCAACCCAGCACACATCTGGAGCCAGGAACTAGAGCCATTTTTAAAGTGGCAGTTTCTCTGTAAGATTACCAAAAAAAATGCGCTCAGCACGTTGCTTTTTTTCTCCTATGCATTTGGCCATCTAAAATGGGAATGGTGGTTTTTTGAAGCATGGATGTAGTTTTAAATTTTGAGTATTGTAAACCTTAATGTAGCTTCTTAAAATGTTTGCCTGATTATCTGGAGATTTACTAAACCTTTGGAGTGGTAATAATGAGTTGATCTACATGACTCTGCTTTCTATGATGCAATGAAAGTACTATAATTAAAACCTCTGCAGTTGGGTGCAGCAGGCGATTGGCCAAAACGAATTCTGCCTTTTGGTTTTCTTGAACCAAACAGGGAGTAGAGTGTAGGCTGAAGTGGCAAATTCATTTCAGAGCACGCCAGAGCCCTCAACGATTGAGCAGCCTTCTCAGGTGAACATGTAACGTGCCATGAGTCTTGGCAAGCCTGGCTACTGATATGTGCACATGACACCACAAAACCACACCTAAGAAGATGTGGTTTCTGTAAGGAGCTTTGGAAACCCAAAGTTCAACTTAATTATCTGACTTTGTTACAGAAAAAGCTTTGACCACATTACCAAAGACCTGATTGTCTCACGGTCGAGACGTGTTTGTAAAATTGCCCTTACTTGGTGCTAATCAGTGTTGGTCTACAGTGATACTCCAACCTCACTGAATAGTTTGGAGACTGAAATGAGACTGAAAATCTCCTTAAGGTGAAAAGGGCTCTGGGGCACCCGGGAATATCAACACACCCGTGGCCATTCCTCTTTAAGGTGGAAAGGATGGCTGGGTCACGCGGGAGCAACTGCACACCCATGGCTGTCCTCTTTAAGGTGGAAAGCGCTGCTGGGGTGCCCAGCAATATCTGCACACCCGTGGCCATTGTGGCTGTCCCCCTTTCTGCTCAGTCACCTCTGTGTTCCGCATTCAGGCTTTGGGACACTCATGAGCAGCTCGTCCTCTGGCTGGTGAGGAAGGAGTGGGAGGTTGTTTTGAGGCTTTGTCACCATCTGCCCTGTCATGAGCTGGACAAGGCAGAGGCAGTGACCCCGGAGGAGTCTGGCCAGTGAGGGCTCTGGCAGGAAGTGCTGAGGCTTGAGGTGGCTCTGCCAGTCGTAACCAAGTGTCTTCCCTCTTATTTCCACGATTCCTTCTAGTTCTGCACCTTGTACTGCAGAGTCTCTGTGTGTCTAGAAATACACATTAGTTAGGATACAGTTTTCTCTTTCCCCTCTGTCTGGGGCTGGGCCCAGGGAGTGAAGTGCAAGACCCCCTTACTGCTGGATGCCCACCAGCACGAGGCACTGCCTGCCCTGCTAACGAATGCCTGCAGCGAGTCCTGGAAGCCCCCTCCTGAGCACCTGGCCTGTTGACGGTGTACACAGGAGACAGATGAGCTCCCCTTGCCCCACCCTGAGCAGAGACGGGAGGCGGCGGCAGCACTGTCCGCCATGGCGCATCCTCGGTGCATGGAGGAAAAGTCTGTTCATGCTTAAAACAGCCCATCCTCTCAAAAGCAGGGTGACAACCACATTTACATCTGGAATCTTACAAAAGGGCCCATCTCTTTGAGAGAAGAACGTGGCATGTATGTGTGTACCTCCTTTTTTTT
>NW_012112030.1:3400445-3440148 GCF_000951035.1 Colobus angolensis palliatus
CGTGTTAGCCAGGATGGTCTCGATCTCCTGACCTCGTGATCCACCCGCCTCGGCCTCCCAAAGTGCTGGAATTACAGGTGAGAGCCACCGCGCCGGGCCGTATGTGTGTACCTCTTTACAAGTCTGGCCCGACCTTTGCATTTAAAAATTATTGGAAAACTTAAGGATGTAACTGACAAGGACTTTATAGGTTTCTCCAAGTAAAAATTTGGAAAAGTGAACCCATAATGTGTTTATTTCTATGAGTCCCACACTTGGGTTTTAAAGGTGGGCAAAACATCTCTCAGTTCTTCAGCCTGATTTCTGCGGAATCGCGAATGAAACGTGCTGAAGTTGTCACGTGGATTTTGTTATGTGGCGGTGACAAGTGGGGCTGGTCATTAAGTGGAGGGATCCCTGTCCTGTCTGTGCTCCTGTCGGACACTAGGCACGTGCTTGGTGTTTTCTGTGTGTGTGGACAAGATAAGGACAGAATTTCGGATGATCCACACGGTGGTATCTTCTCCCTTTTCTGTTAAAACGTGTCTTCTGCTGTTTCTACATAGACCAAGTGTTTCTCTCTCTTGCCTGTCTACATAAACGCTGTTTAACAAAAACTGTATTGTAGACATGAGAAGCAGAATTCCACGTTATAAAGCAGATAGAGATGACTGAGTATACTGATTTGTGGAAGGAAGGTTTAAAATGATTTTTAGCTTTTTCCCTGAAATAGGGAATAATTTTAAGTTTTTCCCTGAAATAGGGAATAATGAAATGGGAAAATAAATTTTCCTCTTTAATTGTTATATTTAATTATTTGTTAGATTATTCGTGTGTTGCAAGGGAAAAAGGAACTAGATCACCTTATGTACCCAAATGAAAATTTAAAGGGTATGGGTGAATTCATTTGAACTCCTTTAATTTTTTTTTTTTTGGACAGTCTCACTGTTTCCCAGGCTGGGTGCAGTAGTGCAATGACAGCTCACTGCAACCCCAACCTTCAACCCCAGGCTCAAGTGATTCTCCTGCCTCAGCCTCCCCAACTGCTGGGATTTACAGGCATTAACCACCATACACAGCTTACCACCTCTTGGAGACTAGCTTTGAGTTTGGGCATTCAGTGAACTGTATTTTGGTTAATTCCCAAAGTTTCTCACTGTTTATCTTTAATTTGTTGAGAATCTAAATGTATTGTGAAATGCGTTACATTTCCTTAGCATTCACGGATTCCCTGTTAATGGGGCAGAGACGCAGAAGGCATTCAGACATCAGGGTTGCAGTTGAGTGCTTGCCCCATACACCCTGGAGCTCTGGGCTCTGTGGCCCAATGGGGGTCCTCTGTCCACTGAGGGGGCCGGGTTACTTGGAAGGTCCCTCCAGCCTCTGCAATTTTGCTCTTTTCAAGTTAACATCTCCTCATTGTCCTGAACAGCATTGTCTTTCGTTCACTGACCCATGAGTGAACAGCTGGTCAGTGGCCAGGGGTGCTTCCTTCAGCTGGGAGGTGGTGATGTGATTTCACTTCCGTGGAGCTTGGTTCTTGGTGTATTAAGGGTCCAGTTGCATCTTGATTTTTAATCTGCACCTCTGAATTGGTCTTTTGATTACAAAGAGATTGCTTGCTGGATTTGTTTCTGAATATTTCGTGGATAACAGGAGAACTTCGCTTACCTGTGTGTTCCTTTAATGTGTTTTTGCTGGGCAGGTAAGTGGGTGTCTTAGCCCTTAGCCCACTTTCTGTATGTGCTGGATTCATTCTAATCATTTATGTGAAGTCTCTCTTGTATTAAGGACAGAGGACGTGGGGTGTTGTCTCCCTAAACTCGGGGGAAATGGCATTGTTCTGCCGTCCTCCCTGGGAACGCTGGGGTTTCCAGGTCTCTGGACTTGGCGCCCACACTGGGAGAGTGGCTGTGGCTTCTGGAGCCCATTTTGTGCGGGTCTGACTCCTTCAGTTGCTTTATTCCCACCGTCTTTGCTGCTTTATGAGGCAGGGATGAGGGAGTTGGGCCCGGGGGCCAGGCCTGTGCCTGAAAGGCTGGATTCAGAAACTCCTCATGGGAAGGATGTTCCTTGAGGGCAGCTTGGAGTCTTTTCCTTGTTTTAAGAGAGAAGCAGCTATTCACATGGTTCTATTCTGCTAGTGATGTTTCAAAGTAATTGATGTAGAGTTATGAAGATGTCCGAGACACCCATGATCCACTCCGGGCCAGTGCCGGGCATTGTGCTGAGATGCCTTCAGACCACATTCAGATGCCAAAGATTCTTGCTTGGTTATTCTTGAACTTATGAGAATCTAAAACACGATTCACGGTGTGGATTTTCTCTTGAGCCCCTATGTCTTTGCTTTGTATTTTGGGAATGAATGACTTCATCAAGGGGAAAAAATTTGAGGAAGCAGCCTCTGAAGCTAGGAGGGGGTGGGGGGGCGGGGACAGAGGGAAAAGGAGTTGTGTAGGGGGAGGAGCCAGGCTGGGGCTGGGGCGTCTCCCCATGATGCTCCCCCACCCCTGGGGCGGGGCCCCAGGGGCTGACTGACTTTCCCACAGGAAATGTGTATGATTGTGTCTGTTTTGGGGGCTGGCCATTTGGATTGAGGGAGTGTCCGTGTTGTGATTCCTTATTGATTAGAAGGTTAAAAGGTTTGTTCTCAATACAGGGGTCTCTTGGTGCGATGGGAAATGTGATCGCAGCCACCTTCAGGGTGGGAAGGGCCCTCAGTGGTGGCCGGTGCTGGCCTTCCCCTCCCTGGGTGAGCTGCCCTCACGGGGTGGGAAGGGAGGTCCTCAGTGGTGGCTGGTGCCAGCAGGCCCTCACCTCACTGGGTGAGCTACCCCCAGGGTGGGAAGGGAAGTCCTCGGTGGTGGCCGCTGCCGGCCTTCGCCTCCCTGGGTTGGTGCTGCCCCATCCCCGGCGTCTGCGACTCCTTGCCTGGCACCTTCCTCGTTGGAGGCCGTGATCCATCAGCCTTGTCCACGCGTGCCCTGCACACTAGTGCTGACTGCAGGTCCAGGGGTGGTCAGAGGAGGCCAGAGGAGGCTCTCGTGATGTGAAGCTAAACGCTTAATGAATGCGCTGCTGAGTGCATGAGCCGCCTCAGCCCAAGAGTCCGGGTAGGAGGGAACCTCGGGGTGGAGGGAAGAATGGACAGATGGCTGCTTTCCTCGGCCCCTGGGGCATGGCCACGTCCATGCTCAGACCCTCCTGGTTTCTCCCATATTTCCATAAATAGCAAGGGAAGGACTCGGGGCACCCAGGGACCTCATGGGTCTAAGCTGTGTCCTCGCGTGGCCCCAGCTGTGGCCAGTGACGTTATTCTCTTGAACCTCAGGCTTATTTTGTATAAGAACACAAAGGGACAGAAGTAGTTCACGGGCCTCTAAAGACTTATGTAATTGTTAATAGGCCTACTTTTATGATTTCTTATGTATTAAGAGCAAATCATGAAACAAACTCATTTCTGTTTGGAGAAATCTTTACTGTTCTCATTTTTGTGGCAAGCGACATTGATTCTTTGCTTAGTGAGAGCGTTAGTTCCCTCCTGCCCAGTGCCGCTGCCTGGCGTGTCCTCAGCACACACCTCTGTCCACCGGTCCCCCTTCATCTTTCCGTTTAGAATTGTAGGAGGGGCACTGGGATCTTAGGGCTAGAAAGAAACTCTGAAGACCACTTGTAGGGGCAGCTTTTAGTCAGGGCTCTCCAGAGAGACAGCCAGCTGTGTGTGCATATGTCTTCAGTGGGAGGCTTGCTGCAGGGGCTACAGAGTCCAGGAAGCCCCAGGACCCACAGCCTGCAAGCTAGAGTCCTGGGAGGGTGTGACTTGAAGACTTGAGGAGCGGAGGGTGCAGATCCCACCCGGGTCTGAGGAGCTGAGACCCAGGAGCACGGGCGGCAGAAGACGGATGTCACTGGCCCATCAGCCAGACAGGTGGAGTGAGCCCAGTCTTCCCCGCCTTGCTGTTTGACTCGAGCCCTGGGTGGATAGGGTGGTGCCTCCCACACTGGCGAGAGTGGGTCTCCACTCAGTCCAGAGGCAAACATGCATCTCACACAGAAACAATGCAGAACCAGCCATCTGGGCACTCCGGGCATGCTCAGGTCGATGCACAAAGCCAGCGCCGCGCATGGCCCTGAAGTCTGCGTGTTCCCGTCACTCCACACACACTGCTTGGTCACCGCCTCGGTGAGTTTGTAAGCTCGTTGTGCGGTTCTGGGGGTCTTTGTCCCGGGTGGTGGTGGTGGCGGTGGTGATGACAGGCTCCCCACCGCCCCAGCTCAGGTGCGGAAGGTGATGCCACCAACAGCTCCTTATTTCTCAGATACTTGAGTGGGTGCTCTGTGCAGCCAGTTCCACCTGCAGCAGCATCTGTGTTCCCTCCGCTGATTGCATTCGGAGTGTGCGCCTGCCTTCCGTTGGGGTGCAGCCTTCTTTCAGGGAGGATCTGTGTCCTGTTCGCCTATGTCTCCTGTGGTGTATCTCATGGCTGAATAGTAGCTATAGGATACCTCGGTGGCTGAATGATAGGTTCATTGGAAGGAAAACTTTACACTTTTTTTTCTTTTTGAGATGGCGTTTCACACTCAATGCCCAGGCTGAAGTGCAATGGGACGATCTCCACTCGTTGCAACCTCTCCCTCCTGGGTTCTAGTGATTCTCCTCTCTCAGCCTTCTAAGTAGCTGGGGTTACAGTCCTCTGCCACCACGTCTGGCTAATTTTTGTATTTTCATTAGAGTTCGGGTTTCACCATGATGGCCAGACTGGTCTTAAACTCTTGACCTCAGGTGATGCACCCACCTCAGCCACCCAAAGTGCTGGGATTACGGCCATTAGCCACTCTACCCAGAAACTTAATACCGTTTTTTTTGTTTTTGTTTGTTCATTATAATGGGCTTGTTAAATGCCTACATCAATGTTTATTTTTAAGAATATTATCTGTGACCTTTCAGCTTTTCATAGCACTTCTCCTGTGAATATTTTTAAAAGGCCCTTTAGTTGTAGGGGAGAAGGGGTTATCCCTTTCAGCAGAGGGAGATGGAGGAACAGGCCCTGGTGGGTCTGAGCACACAGGCAGTCACCCCAGCCTTGGTGCTTGCTTAGGTCTGTTCTCCTTTCACCGTAGCAGCGTCCACTCTCATTGTCAGCTTAAAAATAAGCTTTTTCCTCTTTCTATTCAGAACAGTTTGTTAACTGTCACGTTAAGGTATCGAGAATGATGGCTTTCAGGCCTCAGATATGACACAAGTAGTAAATGCAGCTGAGCCTGAATGACATGGGTTTTGAGCTTCGAAGGATCACTTATGTTAATTTTTTTTCCAACCAAACCCTTATTGAGAAAACCTGGCTTTGTGGAGGGTCCACGTTTCCTACATGTGGTTCCATAGGGTGGCCGCGGAGTCCTGTGGATAAGTAGATTTGGGTAACCTCAGGGGGTGTTCTGGAATCCATGTCCCTGTGTATACAGAGGGACAACTGCAGCTTTTTAAAAGTTTGTGTCCTGCCTTGACCTAAAAAGGCTCCAAGGTGGATGCAAAATTATTTCATTGTTTTGGTTTTCTTGGTGGGATATTGATGTTTATTCTTCAGTGTGTAAAATCCTGAGTGAAAAGAGTTAGTGCTTCAGGAACAAAGCCAGTCTGGAAACATATTGAGATCCACCATTTCTTCATGGTTTCACAAAAGGTCATGATCACATGTTATTCGGTTGAACCATAGGAAACTGCCAATCTTTGCTGTTTTTGGCCTACAAAATGGCAAGTTTGTACGATATTAAAAACAAAGCCTTCCTGGATGGGGAGAATAGGAATCGGTAAGAACCTGAAGTTGTCTGTCATGGCCTGTGAGTCACAGGTAAATAAATCTGCGTGAGGGGGCGTTGGCTGTACAGTATTTTCCTTCTATTTGAGACTGTCAGAAAAAGGTCAGTTCTATTCCTTTGGGTCCTTGCGCCTCACCTTTGCTGCAGAGGGGACTTGCCACTATACCTCGTGTCCCCAGTGCCCAGGAGGCTGATGCCACATAGAAGACCTGCAGGTCAGTGAACATGAACAGGCATCGGACACGCTGTGCACCTTGGGACGCATCTGAGAAGTGAGTGCTTGCAGCATGTCTGGGGTGAGGGCGTTTTCCATCTCCTCTCCCTTCTCTGGCTTTGCAGGCCTTTGAAGTTGGTCCTGGAAAGTGAAATTAGTTAATGCTGATTAGCTCCACGTCAAAGCCGGAATCAGGCTCATCATTTCCTGCAGTGTTCACAGCAGCAGGTCATAAACTCGACATGACCTGAACCCAGAGAGTCAAGGTTCCACCCTGCTTTGTGACTTGGTTGTGTGTGGTCTTGAGAAAGTGAGCATGGGTTTTCTTGATTCTGAGAGGGCCGAAGAGACCTGCCCTTCACTAGGGGTGTGAAGCATTGGGCCTTCCCATCAGGAGGAAGCAGGGACTCGAGAAAGCCCCACATGCCCTCCAGTTCCCTTATGTTGAAATGGTTTGTACTTGGCCATGCTGGGTCATTTTGGGAGGTCAGTGGGGGGTTCACATGGGGGTATGCAGTATTCTTAGGTGCCAGGAGCAAGATTTGAATTTGCAGAAGCTGTGCAGATAGGAAAGGGCCTGGCAGGAAGTGCTGTTTACATGGAGCCGATTTAAGGCAAGGTCTGCGCTCTCACTGGGTCTGCGTCTGACCGGTGTCTCCCAGTCTGCAACGGGACGTTCACGTGACTTTGCGCCATCGTCCCACTCTGTGTAGATGTCTGAGGATCTGTGCGCAGCTGCTCTGTTACAGTGAGTTGTGATAATGAACTGAGAAACTGTGAACAAACCCTGAATTGGTTAGCACTGGTTCCAAGGCCACTTCCACCGTGGTTGGAGTCATTCATAATAAAGTGTGCTGGACTCCTACTCAGAGCTCTGAATTTCAGAGCTCTGCCTTTAACTCGGCAGCTAACCACCTGCTCCCTTCAGAAGACAGTTGAGTCCCCTTTACCTGTCAGGGTGACCCTGGGAGTTTGAAGATGAGTGAGACAAGCCCTCCCCATCTTGTGGATTTTACTGTCCAGAGGGGAGACAGATGTGGATGGTGAAGGAGGCCCTATCAGAGGTCAGCGCACGTTGGTTTTATTTCTTCAGCACTTGCTGTGTTCAGCTGGTGCCCCGGGCCATGTGCAGAGCGTCTGGGAGACCCTGCCCATGGCATCCCGGGCACAGCTAGCATCTGCGCCATCTTCATACTTGGCCTGAGTTTTGGGGGAAGTACCGAGGACGGCTTCTGCCTTTGCTGGAGAGGGTTGGAAATCAGGGCAGCCCTCCACAAGGAGATGATCGTCAGCTGATTCCTCAAGAAAGAGAGGTGGTCCCCACATGGGCGGAGCAGGGCAGCATGCACAGACCTGGGTGTGGGGTCTGGGGCGTGTGCATCTGAGTGGGGTCTGCTGGGAGATAGCAGGGATGAGGTGTGAAGGCAGTTGGAATTTACAGGATAAATTATCACTAAGGCAATGCTGGGTAAACATAAAATCGCGACTCTCTGGGGTAAACGTGGACTTAGGGTTACCCTGGGTGTGGGTCTTTTCAGGCTCTGAAGGCAGAGATTTAGGAAATTGGGGCAGAGCTGAGCCCCAGGCGAGGATGAAGACCACCCCTGGGAGGATGTTGAATGAGACAGGGGTGGAAACCCAGTGAATGTCCTGGGGTCAGTCCAGCAGGAAGGCAGCAGAGGACACCGGTGCCCTCAAAGGCCCTGTGGGGCCTGCCTCTCAAAGTGCTGGGATTTTACAGGCATGAGCCACCGCTCCCGACTGATACTGGTAAAATTTCTAAGCTACTCTCTCTCATACCCAGTCCCGTATTTTTTTTGTTTTTAAACCAGGTTTATGGGTGTATTTTCTCCAAGGGAACCAAACAGTTACCTGTTTGAAGTACAAATAACACCGTGTTTAAAAACCAAAAATTTGCTCAGAAGTTTCCAAATACTCAGCTGGTTTGAGGCTTGCATTGCAGTGTCACTACCTGCTCTTAAATTTCTACACGATGTACAGATAGCGAGGCAGGGACGGCTCATACATCTTCAGGTTTTGATTCTACTAACTTCGGCTATATTTTCATTTATTTTGGCACAACTCTGGGTGTGGTGAGCAATGCCCAGGGTATTTACTTTGAAGCTTGTCAAAGGAACTGTTAGGAAGATTTTCACATTTTTAGAATTTTCAGAGTAATAGTTATAATTTCAAAGAATTTTACATTGTGTAGTCAGTATTTTTCTTTTTTCTAGATGTGCCCCTAAACAGAGTTGCTAACTATAATTCTACATCACAGGATTCAGAACAGTACCCTTTTTGAGCAGATGTCTGTAATCAAGAAATTCCACCTAGTCAGTTCACGTTAAGCGTGTTTAAAAGATTTTCTTTATCCTGGTTGGCACCTGTGGCTATAGTTTGTTTTCACTGCTGAGGAATATTCCATGATGGAAAGAGTAATTCATCTGTTTTTCATATCAGTGGACATTTGGATTATTTTGGGAGTGTGTGTATGTCTATTCAGCCTTCATTTTTGCAGGATTTTTTGTAGAAGATAACATAATAGTGCAACAGCCTCTGCTATGGAGCCAACACGAACCCTGATTACAGCCACACAGACTCACACAGACTCTCATGCCTTGTTACCAATACGCAGAACCATTTTCTTAAGTTGAAATACAGTAGCAGAACCTGAAGTCATGTGAACGTGTCCTCCAATCTCACACTTGGAATTCACTTTTTATTACTATGCCTGCTAATTAGGAAAGCATATCAACTATACAGAAATCTGAGAATGTATAATTTTACATTTATGACTTAAAAACTTATTTAATACCCCAGAACACATGGCTATGTTTTTCCCTCATGCCCCACCACTGTTTTCTTTGCTTGAAATGTGAAACGACACTTGAATATGGTTTTCCAGTGACTGTTAGACTGGCATAGTTCTTCAGAGACAGCGGATGTAAAGCACATGGAGAATTTCTGTTTGTGGAATGTGATCTCACTGCCATTGCCTTCCCCTCTGGCCGCCTGCACCATGGGACGTCTGAGGCGGTCCCTGTTTCATCCTCTGGAAGTTGTGAAAAGGAAGGAGAGGAGGGCGTGCAGGATGTGGTACCTTTGTGTTGGTCCTTTGAGCTTTTATTTGGAATCTCGGCTGCCTTGGTGGTTCCTGCTTTTATGTCCCCAGCTCGTGGCTTCTTCCTTGTGTCTAACTCACAGGCAGACAGATGGAAAGGGAAGTTGTATTCAGCCAACAGCTTGGTCTTATTCTCAAGGCTCCAATCGACTGGGTATTTGGAGACTTCTGTGCAAATTGGCATTTTTGGTTTTTAAACACGGTGTCTTATTTGTACTTCAAATGGGTAACTGGTTCTCTTGGAAAAAATATAGCCATAAAGCTGGTTTGAAAAAAAAAAAAAGGGAGTGGGTGTGAGAGAGTGGCTTAGAAATTACACCAGTAATGGCAGGGCATGGTGGCTTATGTCTGTAATTCCAGCACTTTGAGAGGATGAGGCAGGTGGATCTCCTGAGGTCAGGAGTTGGAGACCAGCCTGGCCAATGCGGTGAAACCCTGACTCTATTGGGAGGCTGAGGCAGGAGAATCACTTGTACCCAGAAGGCAGAGGTTGCAGTGAGCTGAGATTATGCCACTGCACTCCACCCTGGGTGACAGCAGAAACTCCATCTCAAAAAAAAAAAAAAAAAACTCCTGTAATGGAAACCTGACTGTGTCATCTGTGATGGAGATGGCAGATTATTTCACTGTTAGTGACAGGATGAATTGGATATGTTTGCAGTATTGATCTTGACAAGGGAAATGGTCAGAACAAAATGTGCCCCCCAGCCTGGGCCTCGCCGTTGGAAGAAGACCCTGGTGGGCAACAGACTGGACACTCGGAGACTGAGCGGAGAATTCTCAGGCCGTGACGCTATTGCAGTCACTGCTTCTGGACTCCTGCTGGAGAGAGCGACCCCTTCGCCCTGCAGGCTTTGGTGCAGTGGAGACCTTAGGACCTGCCCTTCCTGGCACACCTCTGGGTGTAGCGAGTAGTGCCAGGGCTGAGACAGAGGTGCTGAGCCCGGAACGTGAGACGGGAGAGGCTGCACACACCGGTCGGCAGGCGTCTGCTCCAGCAGCCAGGGGTTTCCGCAAGGGGTTGGGGCATTGGTTTTCCTCCTTGAATTTGGGTGGGGAGGGTGTCCTGGGGTGCTGTGTCTGCATTTGTGTTGCTCTGAGGTCTAGGTGTGGCACCGAGTCCCTGTCCCAAAGTGAGAGTTTGCCCATTTTCAGGTCAGATTTCCCTTGGATCCAGTCCTCTAGGAGAGGGGGGCAATCGAAGGGGGCGTGAGCGTGGTGGATGCCCCTCAGCCTCTTCCTCACCCCCCAGCTCCTGGGCTGTGTGTGAAGAGCTGCCCAGCGGAATCGCCCTCCTGCCTGGTGTTTCATTCACCAGAAATCGTTCTCACTGTGGACTCTTGACTCAAATGTAATCCAGGAATGGAATGTGCTGTTGCGGGATGCCACACACAGCATCAGGAGCCTAGTTGGGGATTATATGATCTTACCCCACACCTTAAAAGTGAAGACTATAGTTATCAGGCCTCTGAGCCCAAGCCAAGCCATCACATCCCCTGTGACTTGCACGTATAAGCCCAGATGGCCTGAAGTAACTGAAGAATCACAAAAGTGCAAATGTCCTGTCTCGACTTAACTGATGACATTCCACCACAAAAGAAGGGAAAATGGCCGGTCCTTGCCCTAAGTGATACTATTTTGTGAAATTTCTTTTCCTGGCTCATCCTGGCTCAAAAAGCTCCCTCACTGAGCATCTTGTGAACCCCACTCCTGCCCACCAGAGAACAACCCCCCTTTGACTGTAATTTTTCTTGACCTACCCAAATCCTATAAAACGGTCCTACACTTACCTCCCTTCGCTGACTCTTTTCGGACTTAGCCCGCCTGCACCCAGGTGAAATAAACAGCCATGTTGCTCTCACAAAGCCTGTTTGGTGTTCTCTTCACACGGACGCGCATGAGAATAGTTAAGGAGATACTGAAGTCTTTGCTAGCTTCAAGAGCTTTTTCAGTTTGTGTCAGGCTATTTTAGGCAGAAGTATAAAGCTTGCTTAGAGAGTCTTACAGAAATGTTTGGTGCAGCACCATTAAGTCGTGGAATAAATACGCAACTTTCCGTGGCGGCCCTCTGGAAAGAGATGCACTTTGAGTGCACCCTGGCCTGCTCGCTACAAGAATGGGCTGCGTCACCCCGCTTTCCATGGGTCTGCAGGTGTACGTGGTCCATTGCCCTGCACTGTGGCCATGGAAGGGAAGATGATCTGGAATGCTGACCACAGTTATCGATGCGTGTTGATGTGTGCAGCTTTCTACAGGTGAGAACATTTCTCTTTAATAAACATCAGCATGATGACTGCAAGATATGTGAGTCTCATTCAGTAGTGCTTCTGGGTTCCTTCTGTTTTTAATCTTTCTAGTACTAGGCAAGTGAATACATGGAAAGTAAAAACCCATTGAACTTGTAGAGAGGTGGTGGTGTGTAGGAGCAGACTGTAGCCTCTGGCTGTGTTTCAAGATTGTAGGAAACTCTTACCTGGCATGGTCACGGTGTAAATTGTCTTGTTTAATTGAAATGTGAAGGAGTCAAAGCTGGCGCCTGCATTGTTGATGAAATACCAGATTTTTAAAGGAACATGTCGGTATGCCATAAGATACCAGCAAAGTTCCTCGCTGAGGTTCGATGAGGGTTCAGAGGACCTGGGCCTTACTCGTCACCAGGGTTGTCCCTGGGAGCAGATGCTCACTGTGGGCATTAGTCACTTAGCTTTTCCAGAGCTGAGGAACAGCTTGCTGTGGTGTTTTTAGAACCTGTATTTTGAGTCAGTTTGTCCCATTTGACTCGAAGTTGCTGCGCGGTTTCAGACCTTTGCCTCGCACCGTGCGCTCATTTTCTTGTCCCCTGATAACTGCCTCGGTTGCCCCCGGCCTGAAATTCCAGCCTCGTCGTTCATGGACGCAGGTTCCATGGTGGGGCCCAGGCCGCGACTCCGGCTTGCACAGTTCCGCACCTCTCACCATGGTTTATCACATCACTCCCGGCATCTCCCGTTTACAGGAAGAGTGTCCCTTTCCTGCAGGCCCTGTGTGGTGTGGAAACCACCTCTACCTACCTTTCTCCTGTGTGAACTGTACCGTGAAGCTATTTGTTCTAGTCAACCGTCAGAATTTAAGGAACGGTGATTCATGTAACTTATCACACGCTTCTCAGCAGTTCTTGATGAATTTCATTCTGTTGTGAAATTATTGCCGTTTTCATGGCTATGCTGGTCTCACGTTGTGGCCCTTGGTAACTATCCTGAAATGAACTGCCTTCCCTATTGTGTGTTAAGGTTATGCCTGGGAGCTGTTGAGCCCTCACCTCTGCTTAGGGCGGTGGCTTTGCTCTCCTGACAAGAGGAAGAATCTTTGGAGCACTTCTAATGTGGTTTTTGCTTCCAGACAGAATTACTTTTTTCACAAAGAGACAGCCACTAAAATCGTCAATTATGCTCAGGATGGTCACAGGGTCAGCTGACAGAGTGGAGTCCAGTACAGACCCAAAGACGCAAAAGCAGTTCAGTGGAATTTGAGTCTTTTTAACAAATGGTGCTGGAATTATGGGACAGCCATATGCAAAAGAGTGAAAACAAGGAGAAATTCCTGTATGAAAATTAAGGTGGACCATGGCCCTGAATGTAAAATACCAAACTACAAAACCTGTAGAAGAAACGGAAATTGTCGAGACCTAGGGTTAGCGCTCTTAGCCATGATACCATGATCCATAATCAAGGAAGAAAACAAGTAGGTAAGACTCATCAACATTAAACTTTTAATATAAAAGACACTCCTAGGGAATTGAAGAGACACATTTTCGATAGATGGGGAGAAGATGTCTATGAACCATGCAGCCGGCAAAGGACTCATGTCCAGAATGCACAGGACTCCCAAGGCTCATGACAGAGAAGAAACCACCTGACTTAAAAGCAGGCAGAGACCTGAACAGATGCTTCACTGAGAAGGACGAGAGGATGGCCCCGAAAGCATCTGAAATGACCTTCAGCGTGACTGGTTGTACCGAGATGTGCACCGAAGCCACAGTGAATTTGTTCACACCCCTGTTGTAGCACCTGACGTAAGGTCTTCCGACAGCCCCAGGTGCTGGTGAGGACAGGCAGTCGGGACTCTTGTGCGATGTTGGGGTTCAGCACGGTGCATCTCATGTAAAAGTTGTTACTCCCAGAAAGAAAGCCAGTGGATATAGAATATTTTTTTGTATGCAGAAATTACCTTAAATTTGTTTCTAACCTTATCCTTTTCTTCCCCCATCTTAGTGTCTAGTAACTTTCTGCAGGTAACACACACATCTTAGCGCTGTATTTCAGTTGCTGTTGGTTCTGATGTGACTTTGTGGTGTCTGAGGTTCTGCCCGTTCTGCCCAAGATCATGCCACTGCACTCCAGTTTGGGCAACAGAGCGAGACTCCATCTCAAAAATATATATATATATGGCTGCTCCATAGGCAGAGCGGCCCCAAAGGTTGCTCGTTGGCCATTTTCATGGTTATTTCTTGATCATACGCTAAACAAGGGTTGGACTATTCATCAGTATTCCAGGAAAGCGGTGGGCAATTCCCAGAACTGAGAGTTTCTGCCCTTCCTTTTGAGACCATGTAGGGTAACCTCCACATGTTGCCATGGCATCTGTAAACTGTCATGGAGCTGATGGGAGTGCCTTTTAGCAGCTAATGCATTATAATGAACATATAATGAGCTGTGAGGACAATCAGAGATCACTCTCCTGGTCATCTTGGGTTGGGTGGGCTTTGGCTGGCTTCTGTACTGCAACCCGCTTTATCAGCAAGGTCTTTGTGACCCGTATCTTGTGCCAACCTCCTATCTCATCCTGTGACTTAGAATGCCTAGCCTCCTGGGAATGCGGCCCAGCAGGTCTCTGCCTCCCTTTACCCAGCCCCCATTCAAGATGGGGTCTCTCCGGTTCCCATGCCTCTGACAAGTTGGCCTGGGTTGAGTGTTCCCTAGTGTGTGGTTGTTGGAGCTGTTCCTAGGAGTAGGAAGTATTGTCAGTAGGAAATAGGCCTCTATTAGCCCTGGGGCTGCCACTCTGCCCCAGTAGGTCGGCCTCATTTTAGTGGTGACCAAACTGAGGCTCAGAGAAATCAACTCCCTCACCCCGAACCCCCAGACTGTGCGTGGTGGGCTGGGGTTTGAATGTGGGGATTGAAGACCCAGCATCTCTGGTCCCCCAGTCTCTGCTGCCCGAGAGGAACAGGATCCCAGGATCCAGGCCCCTCATGGCACCAGCCAGGGTGGGTGGAGATGGGGAGGCCCAGATCCGAAGCCCCCGGACTCGGAGGAAGGTTGGGGGCCGAGAGCAATGCGGACCTGTGGACCCCACCCCGAGAAGGGTGGCTGCAGGCCCGGCCCAGCGGACAGGAGGTCTGTGTCCTCAGTAAACGTGACGGCGCTTCCTGCTGCTCCAGCCAGGCCAAGCCGTCTTCATGTTTCCAATCATGCGGCTTCCAGTTCCCAAGCCCAACCCACAGAGACAGCGATCTGGGGTCAACATGAGGTTTGTCAGCAGCTCTGACCCGCTGCTCCCCGCCAGCTCCGCGGCCGGTTCTGGAAAGCGCTCTGCTGCCCCCTGGTGGGCAGGCTCGGGGCAGGGCTCTGGCTGCAAGCATGGGGCTCCCCTGTGGCGCTCCCAGAACCTCCCGGCTCTGTCACCTCTATTGGGTGGAAAACCAACCCAGGACTGAAGCAGCAGATGGGTGCCTGATTCCTTATCAGAGCTCTGCCCACTGGCAAGTCTCTCTCCGGGCCTCAGTTTCCCCTTCCATTAAACGAGGAGCTTGGGGGATACCAAGGAGGGGTAACTGCTTAGTGAGGATGGGAGGTTTCTTCTGGGGAGGTGAATACATGTTGAAACTAGATGGCGCGAGTGGCTGCACAGGACTGTGAATGCACAAATGCCACCACATGGTTCGCGTTGAAATAGTTAATTACACGCGATGTGAATGTCACTTCATTTAAAGTGTTTAAAAGAGGGGCCTGGGAGAGTGCAGTGTATATGAGAATCACGTGGGACACCCAGTCTGAACCTCGGTTTCCTTGCTGTAAACTGGCAAAGAGACCGTGTGAGCCGTGTTCCCTGGGGCCGAGATTCCAAGAAGGAAAACCTGGGATTCCTGGGACTGGGATGAGGGCCGGGGGCCGGAAGGGGAGGAGTATGTGGGGATGGCTGGGGGCAGCCCAGATAAGGCTTTTAACACTGGGCAGCAGCGTCTACACAGGCAGTCTGTGTAGATCCCTGCATCTCACTTCCCGCAGGGCTGACCAGGCTCGGCCCAGCCAAGTCTGGGAGCAGAGGATACTGAGTGAGGGATCCCCGGGGCCACCCTCACTGGCCTGTGGCTGTCCTGACACCACAAGAGAGGATCAGGAGCTGACCTTGGGTCCTAATGGGGACACCTTCCTGGCTGCAGGCTGGCAGGGTGGTGTGGTGGTCCGTGTACTGGGCTCTGCATCTCTGCCCCTATCTGCTGTGTGATGGTGGGCCAGACGCCTAACCTCTCTGCGCCTCTATTTCTTCAATGACGAACAGAGGCACTAGCAGCCCCCACATCCGGGCACAGTGGCCTGAAAGGTAAAGGCAAGGGCGGCACGAGACCTACAGCAAAAGCTCTGAGCAGGGAGAGCAGGGAGCTGCCCAGGGAGTTCCACCACCATCTCCCCTCTGGCCACCAAGGAAACCGAGGCTCATGGTGACCTGGCCCAGGTCTGTTGGACTCAGGGTCCTTCTCATCGCCAAGATCACAGGGCTGCCACCGGGGAAGGAGCTGGCTCCTAGACACCGCCCAGGAAGCACACAGGGAAGGAAGCCCTGGGGACTTCGGTATGTCATTGCAAAAAAAAAAAAAAGTCATTGCAAAAAAAAAAAAACCTTTATTGCTATTTGACCCCTGCTTTCATGCCTCTATTTCCCAGAAAATGAACCACGGGAGACACCAGGAGAGACAGGAGACCATCCTCCCCGCACAAAACCCACTTCCTCGGATGCTGTCCTCAGCGAGGGTGGCTGGGGCCAACCAGGGGGCCCGCCCGCAGAGTGGCAGAGGAGGCAGGTTGACCCTGCAGACGTTGAGCTCTGTGGCGAAGGTCCTGGCCTTCTGGTAGAAGAGGAGCGACTTCTCGCGGTCCAGGAGGAAGTTGCGGGAGATGGTGGCCAGCCGCGTGTAGATCTTCAGCTGTGCCTTCTTGTTGCCCAGGTGCACGGCGGCCGCCAGCACCAGCTGGCAGTACCCGGCTGCATCAAACGGGTCCTGAAGGGGACAGGCCATGCTCAGCAAAAGGGGGACTCGGAGTCTGTCTTCCCAGAGGCCGTTCCTGTCTCCAGGTTATTCCACATGTCCAGTCAATCCTGGCTCACCCCATGAACCCTGAAGCCTGTGACACTGCTGTGGTCTCAGCTGCAGGAGGTGGGGACAACCCTGACACCCCCGGAATACTTCCTGACTGTCCCTACGCCCCCACTCACATCAAGCCTCCTGCCCCAGTCCCACTCTCTCTGCAGGCAGTGGCTGCTTTCCCCATGGGCTGTCAGGGCAGATCCTGCCTGCTCAGAGTTCCATGCAGGACTGGTGGCTCCAAGCCACAGCAGGGGCACAGCGTTGAGTGACCCAGGCTCCTCTCTGGCTCCTGTCCTTGCTGACCATTTCCAGGCCCTCCACGGGCCAGGCCAGGTACAAAACCGTCTCACAGGTGTCCTCTCTGGCAATGTTCCCTGAAATAGTGATGGTGTGTCACTCCCCAGACATCTACTCCCCTTTTCAATGCATCTTTGGCTCAAACTCACCATCCCTGGGTTGGCCTCCCAGACCTCCTCCTTGACCCTCCCATCTCCCACCCGGCTTCTCTCCAGGCGCCTCCTCCACATGGGGGTCACCCAAGAGACCTAAGACTTGTGCCTGGCTTGTCCCGCTTTACCATCTCAGGATGGCTCCCAGGGCCAAGGACAAAGTCCAAGATGCAGCAGTCCATTCCCTCACTGCCCCACCCCACACGGAGCAGGGCCGTGAAAAGGCCCCGAGTCCCCGCCCAGTCGAACACTGGACTCTGTGCTGGGTGCATGGCTGAGCCTAATGTCCTAGCTCCCAATCTGAGGGACCTGGGAGTGAACACTGACCACACAGGGTGGCCCAGGATCCTGTGGGGGACCCAGGAGGCCCCAGACTCAGCCAGGGGTGGGAGGCAAGGGGTTTCTAAAGGGCTGGAGGCATCCCAACTAAACAGGAAGGAGCCAGCCGAAGCATGTCTCGGCGTGTGCGTGGTTGTGTGCCTGTGTGTGCGTGCACCTGTGTGTGTCCTCCAGGAAGGAGTTGCTCAGTGCAGGCAGGCATATGCCTGAGTGTGCATGTCCCTGTGCCTGCCTGTGTGTGTGTGTGCGCCTGTGTGCATTTGCCTGTGCATTTCCATGTGCCTGTGGTGTGTGCAGCAGCTACTGAGTGACAGGCTCAGTCAGGACACAACTAATCCCCCCTATTCCAGGGCTCGCTCTCATGTGTAGACTAAAGGGGACCCCATTTTAGAGGCAATCGGCAAGGATGTCCATTTACCCCGGCCTCTGCCAGCCTTCCAGGCCCCATCCAGCCCGGCTTTCTCTTCCCCTCCTCTGGGCCCTGGGTCCAGAGCCTCCTATACAAGGAGGAGGGCGTGGCCTTGGAAAGGCAGCCTCCCTGTGGGAAGCAGGCCTGCCCTGACAGCATGGTGACGATGAGGCCCAGAGAGCTGTGGATGGGAAGGAGGTGAAGGAGGTCTCTGCCCCTCGACCGCAACCGTGCACGTTGGCCTCTCAGGTACTGCTTGGCCCTTTCCTTCCTCCTGGGCAGGCAGAGTGGGCGGCAGCTTAACCAAGAGAAAGGCTCCTGCTGGGAGGCCCGTCCCCTGGATCCCAGGTGAGCCCCTGAGCAGTGAGCAGCGTCCCTCTGGGCCTGACACCTGGCACCTCCCTGTCTGGCTGGAACTTGGGAGGCCACAGGGACTCTTTCTGAGCACCAGGTGTCACCAGCACTGGGAGGGGGCCTCCCGGGAAGCCCCAGGCCTGTGGTGGGTGATACGGGGCAGGGTTTTAGGGCTGCCCCAGTGCCTCATGTTGTTCTAAGGCCCCCAAGATCTCAGTCTCTGGACTGGAGCGCCCTGGCCAGAACCCGCAAGGAGCACTGACGTGGTGCCAGTGCGATGCTGAGGAGGGGTGGGCGCCTGCTGGGCAGAGGGGTGGAGACACCCCAGGTCTGAGTCTGCCAGTCCCAGCTTTCCACTCATGCAGGGCTGGGGGCAGAGGGAACAGCAGTCCCAGCACCTCCCCTCGAGACAGACCTGACCCAGCAAGGCCTCAGTCTGGCTGGCTGGGGCCCCGCCCCACTGCACCTGTCCTGTGCTGGGGTTTCCCTGTCTGTGAAGCAGATGGTAAGACACCGGCCCCACTCCCCCCTTCCTGGGCGATGTGAAGATGCACGGTGTCTCGGGACTCCAGAAAGGAGTTGCTCAGTGCAGGCTGGCCCCCTGGGCAGGCTTCCTAGAGGAGGCACCGGGATTTGGGTTGGATCTTGCAATGTGGATTCAACGTGAGGATGATGCTGTCCTCTGAAATGTCCTTCTCCCGACCCTGTTTTTGTTAAATGCAACTTGACAAGACTCAGCTTTAGTGTCACCTCCTCCAGGAGGGCCCCCTGACTACGATCCCCCTTTACCCAGAGGCCACCATTGCCCACTCATGTGTCAGCCTCCCTGGCTGAGACTGAGTTCTTGAGGGTGGGGCCTGGCCAGCTTCGGAGCTGGGTTGTATCTGCTAACCTTGCTGGCTCCTCCAGCCAGGTGCAGAGCTCCAGGGAGGCCACTGGGCCATTCCTAAGGAAGGCTGGAACCCAGGTCCCTGGGGTCTGGGTGGAGATCCCACTCCAAGGGGGCCAGGAACACCCCAAGCCCTGCCCCTCCCCACCCAGCTTCAGGCCATAGATGATGTCACCGAGCACCAGGTACACCTTCACGTAGTAGGGGGTCTCCTCGTGGAACTCCAGAGGCGAGTTGCAGAGCGACAGGGCCTTGAGGTAGAGATCTGCCAGCTTGCCATGGGCCAGCCGGTGGTAGGCCATGCGCTCGTTCCCTGAGGTGCAGGCCAAAGGGGCAGGTGTGAGGATGTGGCTTCCAGGGGTAGGCAGGGCACAGGCCCCTCAGGAGCAGATATGCAGACCCCGGGCAGCACCTGGCTTGCCTCCAGGCACCTGCAGTCACCTGGGCAGCTCTGGCCAGTCCCTTCAGGGTTCCCAGACTCAGTTTCCCATCTGAAAAGCAGCACTAATAAGGCCTGCCCCCGTCTACTGTGGGGCTTTGGCAAAGTCGGGCTTGGATGGCCCAGCTCTGTGCCTACACAGAGCCACCTGCCTTTGCTCACTGGTTTGAACCAGGGGAGCCCAGAAGCCATGCAGTCCAGGTGCTCCCGGGCACCCCGGCTCCAGGCAACCCACAGACGTGACATCCGACTCCTCCTGGGTGTGTCATGATCAGAGCCCCCGACCTTGGGGAGTCACTGTGTGCCTGAGCTCCAGGTCCCCCCCCCACATGCGCAAACCCAGCTAGGCTGTCTCCGATATCCTCCCCTTTTCAGGGCGGGTGCTGGGGAGCCTGCATTCAATGCATTCCCACACAGCTGCACACCTGTGTACTGGGCCCTGGGGCACAAGGCGCTGGGGCCTGCGGCCTGCCCAGGGCTCCCTGTCTCTGGAGGAAGACAGACAACCCTGGCACAGCACCAGGGGATGCCCAGCTTTAAGGGGCAGGCTGCTGGAAGGGGAACTGGGACTTCATCAGCCAGAGAGCTGTGTGGTTGATGAGGGTGGGAAGGGCACAAGAGAAAGGGAATGTGCCACTCAGCCTGGCACAAGAACCAACGAAATGCCTGGCATGTCTGGATGGCAGAGGGCACACTGGGCAGCCCTTGTGGTCAGCAGCGGGAAGAGGCAGAGGAAGCAGAACTCAGCCAGGCAGGGAGCTCCACACTGCGTGAGAGACCTCGGGCTGTGCCCCACGGCCGGACGGGGAAGCCAGCTGGGCAGATCTGCCTGCCTGGACAGGAGACCAGGAAAATCCAGCAGCTGCTTCAGCTCCTGCCCTGCAGACCTAGAGGCTGGGCTCTGGCAAAGTGTGGGTCCTTGCAGGGTGGGGGCTCAGGGGACTTACCCAGGGTGATGCTGAGTGCTAGGGCCATGTGGGCAAACTCCAAGCCCTCCTGGGGTGCCACCAGCTTGTTGCATAGCCACAGCTCTGCCTTGTGGTTGCCCGTAGTCACTGCCAGGGGCAGGGTCCGGTCCCACCACACAGGCAGGTGGGGTCAGGCTTCCCGCAGAACCCACCTTGCCCAGCGCCCTCCTCAGAGCTCGAACATGTGCTTGGAGCTTCCCACGCCCCAGCTACCCCTGGATCTCGACACAGCTCTGTGCTCTGGGATAACACACGGTTCAGACACCCAAGTTGGGGGCTGAAGAGTCGCCTAAGGCCCATCCAACTACACCTGGCAGCCTCAGACCGGCCTCTCCCACCTGAGCACCGGGGGGAGCCAGCACGCCTCTCTGCTCTAAAAACGCACGGATCTGTGCCCAGGGCTGAGCCACACCATGAGCTCAGAGGGAGGGAGAAGCCGTCCCCGCTTCGGGGTGCATGCAGAGCTGGGCCCTGATCCTGGGCCTCCCACTGACATGCTGTGTGTCCTCTGACATCTCCCTGTGCCTCTCTGAGTCTGTTTCCTCATCTGTAAGATGGGGAGAGGATTTCCTGCTCACGGTTGCTTGAGATCATCAGGTGAAAGGGTAAGGCCATTGCCATGTCCAGGCCCCAAGCATTTGTCCCGGGCAGGAGGAACAGTCAATATCATTCCCAGTGAGACCACTAGGAAACTAAGCATGTGCATGGGTGGCCCTGCCTCCAAGTGGGAGACCTCTGCCCTGCCACACCTGTGCCTCAGCCCTCCCGGTGCCCTCTGACGCTCCCCCACATCAGCCCACAGGCCAGCTCACCCGGTAGAAGGACACGGCTTTCTCCCACTCCCAGGCCCCATTGACAATGTCTCCAGCTGCCTCAAACAGCTCCAGCCCGAGGTTGGGGTCGCCTGTGTACAGGGCCACATTCTGTGCCACCTGAAAGGAGGCAGACGTTCCCTCAGGACCCAGACCTCATGAGGTGGCCATGCCCACCTTCGCCAGCCTTTTTCCTCTCACACACGGCAGGTCCACCTGAGCATTTTTCAGACCCTGTGCATTGGGGCTGCCCCCACCACTGGCACGAGGACAGTGAACTGATGAACCTGAGTGCCAGGAGGTGACTGAGCAGCTGTAGCCCAGGAGCCCGACACCTGTGAATTCTACCACCAGGGCTAGCCCTAGCCCACGCTTCCTGCACTCAAACCAGTCTCCATGGCCCCCAGATTGTTGGGAACCTATCCCCTGGCTCCCTTCTGTGTTGCCACATCCGTGCCACAGCTCAGGGCCGCACAACAGTGTTTGTGGGTGGGCCTGGTCCCCTCGTGGACATGGGCTCTTGATCCCTCTCCTCAGCTCAAGGAGGTATACAGCAGGTGCTCAATAATGAAAGCTTCACCAGATTCGTGGGCTTCAGGTTCCAGATCATACTGTGTTTGGGAAAGCCTCTGAAGACAGCCGCTACGATAGATGCATTTTGTAAGGAGATGTGCCACGTGTCGCTTGGAGCAGGTTCTTCTGTGTGTTAACTGAGTGGCCACGCCTCTGCCCTCAGGGAGAAAATGCTGGCCACTGGGGGAGGATATGAGGGAACCCGTTGAAGGGAGGGAAAAGGCATACAACAGATGCTCAGCAGTGGCTTAGGAATGAATGGGTGGGTGGATGAATGGATCAGCAGATGTATAGACACGGATGGATGGGTGTGTGGATAGATGGATGCATGGATGCACAGACAGACGGATAGACAGATGAGTGGGTGGGTGGTTAGAATGATGTATGTACATATGGATGGATAGATGGGTGGATAGACAAATGTATGGATAAACAAATGGACAGATGAAGGATGTATTAATAGGTAGATTGGTGGGTGGATGGATGAATGATGGATGGGTGAAAGGATGGTTGGTGTATGGATGGGAGGATGAACAGGTGAATGGATGGTTGATGGAAGGATGGATGGATGATGGAAGGATGAACAGGAGGTGAGCAGATGGATGAAAGGATGAACAGGTGAATGGATGGATGACAGAAGGATAAATGGATGATGGAAGGATGAACAGGTGAATGGATGGTTCTTGGACAGACGGAAAGATGAACAGGTGGTGAGTGGATGATGGATGGATGGATGGACGGATGAAGAGGTGCATGGTGGGTTAATGGATGGATTATAAGAATGCATGAAGAATTAACGAATGGATGGATGACGGATGAATGGAACGATGAACAGATGGACGGAAGGATGGATGATGGATAGATGGAAGGATGAGCAGGTGAGTAGATGGAGGATGGAAGGATGGATGGAAGAATGGATGGAAGGACGGGTGAAAGGATGAATGATAAAAGGATGGAAGATGGATGGATAGAAGGATCAACAGCTGGATGGATGGATGGATGATGGAAGGATGGACGGACGGATGGATGGACGGAGGGATGGATGGGTAGACGACAGATGGATGGATAAATGATGGATAGATGAACAGGTAAACAGATGATGGATGGGTGGATGGACAGATGAATGGATGCATAGACAGGTGAAAGGATGAATGAATGATGGACGGAATGATGATTGGGTAAATAGATGATGGAAGGATGGATGGACAGCGAACAGCACAGGGGCCCTCCTGCATCCCTTGCCACTCACCTGGATGTACAGGTCCACCAGCTTGCTCTGCTGCAGGATGTAATAGATCTTCCCTGCTTGCAGCCAGGCATGTGCCTCCTCCTCTGTCTTCTGAAGGTCGATGAAAATCCCCAGACTTCGTTTGGTGTAGTCCAAAGCGGATTTGTAGGCCCGGGAATCAGACACAGGTGTCAGAAAGAGGGCTCTCATCCCCCTGGAACCAGTCTGCCTTTCCCGTGGGTCTGGTGACAGATGAATCTGGAATGTGGGGACTGGGAATGGCCCTCTTGTGTGTGCAGTGTTCTGCCCTTCCCAGACTGCTGGGAGGGCCAGGGTGAACACACGGCATGGAAAAGATGAAGGACATCCTTCTGAGGGAATTGAGCATCATGCTGCCCTGTGGCAGGAGGAGTGTGCTAGTCCATCTCCCCTGCCTCCCAGACATGGCCTGTGTCTTCTCCAGACGCACCAGGAGCCGTTAGTATTCAGAGGCTATCTAGGCCGATGGTTCTCAGGCTGTGCTGGCATCACAGTCACCCGGAGGCCTGTCTGCATAGCTTGGTGGCCCTGCCCCAAGAGCTTCTGGCTCCACAGGCTTGGGGCAGGCCCTAGAACTCCCACTTGCCACAAGCTCCTAGGTGACATGGATGCTGCTCTGCTGGTCCAGGCACCACACTTTGAGAAGCATGGCTCTAGCACACTGGCCCATTTTCCTTCTGTGAACCCGAGGCCAAGACTGGAGTCAGTCTCCCGGGTCCCCATGGAATCTGGCTCCTTCCCTGCTCTCAGTAAGTCCGACACTCGAGGGGGTGTAACTGCAGCAATGTCACCGGGCCCTTTGAGTGGGGTGGCCAGGGCCATGGTTACCCCCACGAGGTCAGGATGCTCATGGGACGTGAGACCTTGAAACCCTGCCCCAGGGAAGCAGGTGACACAACTGCCTCTGTCTTCTGTGGAGGGAAGCTACAGGTGGCTGCTGTGGTCACATTTAAGGGGACAGATGAAGGCCAGGAGTGAAGACACAGGGCAGGCACAGGTCAGATGACAAAAGCCACCGTAGTAAGAACAGCCCAGAGGGCACGTACTGCCTCTGCTGGGGTTGAGATGACCTTTGGGGAGGTGTGCAGGCACGGACGGGAAGACGTGTCACCCAACACGGGAGGCTCAAGCTGGGACTCACGGGCCATCCACAGCCCTGGGACGACCCCAGGCCCAGCAGCTCAAAGAATCTGATGCCAAGGAACCAAATGATCCCAAGGACAGGGGCTGTTGGGGCCCTGGGCCAGCTTCCCTGTGCCCCCTGCCCTGCTCCCCCGCCCCCTTTGCGCCCCTCCCCGCAGTGGGGGCTGGGGCGCTGGGTTCCTGGAAGGTCTCCTTTCAGTCAGAGAATGCCCCTGGGGAAGAAGCCTGGGTCTGAACCCCCACCCCTCCTTGGGCAGATGTGTTGGACCAGGGCCCCTTCACATGGTCCTTTCCAATATCTCATCCCTCCTAGGGCCAGGAGTGGGTGCCAGGCCTGTGCTGGGAAATGGGCAGATTTGGTCACAGCCCCCGGGGCTCTGGGCCAGGCCACAGGAGGCACCTCTGAGTGGTCTCACTATGCCATGATGTCCATCCTGGGAGGATGGAGAAAGCACTGCAGGGCAGAGGGGACCCACAACAGTATCCCTTGTCTTGGCCATTTCCCTAGACACAACTTCCTCATCTATCCTCTGCGGCCTAGATTTCGGAGAGCCCTGCCCACCTACCGTCCGTTCACTGCTCAGTCTGCAGTGACTGTTCTATAGCACTCCATGGCTCCCCAGTGCTCTTGGGGAAAAGGACAAGCCACAGCCTGAGGCCCCAGGCTCTGCTTAGCTCTCCAGCAGAGCTTCTCACCATCCAGCACCCAACCCACCCACTCCCATCTCTGCACCTCCCTGCGTAAGCCCGGCTCACTCAGCCCCCCACTCATCCCTGCTCACACCGCCGCTCACTCACCACAACTCACACCCCATTCATCCCCGCTCACTCACCCTCACCAGCTCACCCCGGGCCTTCACACAGGCTATACCACCAGCTACTCCCCACCCCCCACCACCACCTATTACTAAATCCTCTCAACCCTCTGGTTCCAGACTACAGAGGCTTCCCTAACCCGGGGCCAAGTGCTGCCCCGCCATCACGCCACTCACCCTTTTGTGGCTTTTCTGGCCTGAAGCTCACATTCCCACGCTCAGCCACTGCCACCTGAGGACCCCACAAACCCCATTTGTGGGTGGGGCCTGGCACACACTGCACAACGAGCTGCTTTTGCATGAATTGCTCTGCAGCTTTGGGCAATCACCTGCCCCTGTGTCCTCTGTGAAGTGGGATGGCAGCCTTGCACAGGCCGCCAAGATACCAAGCAGGTAACACGGGCACAAGGACCGCCATTCAGGGCCTGGCCCATGGAGGGGCCCCAAGTCCCGGCGCAGCAGAGCCTGCCTTGACCCCAGGGTATGGCCAGGGATTCCCAGCATGCGGAACTTTCAGTGCTCAAGGCAGGATGGTCGCTGGGCAAACTGGGAAGAGCTGGCTGCCCCAGGAGGGCACAGAGGGCCTGGCTCCAGGGCGCTTGCCAACATCTGCTGTTGGCCACGACTCGGCATTTTCGATGGTGGAAAAACCACCGCTTGTTTCTGAATCACAAACCCCAGGTGTGCCCTGACCCGAGTGGCCCGGAGGGCGCACAGGAGAAACCGGGGCACTCACTCTCCACGTGGCACATCTCTACAGCGACCAGAAGGGCCCACTCGTAGTAGCTCTTGCCCTGATGGGTGCAGAGGTGGCCCAGCTGCAGGAGCATGTGGGTGAAGTCCCGGCCGCACTCCCCGTAGGGCAGCCTCGAGAACAGCCGCACAGCCTCCAGGAGGTAGTGCTGGGCCAGCCTCCTGGCACCCACGTGCAGGCACCGGGCACCGAAGTTGGCCAGCACAACTGCCTGGTTCCTCCGCAGGCCCAGGTCCCGAGCTGCCCATAGGGTACGGTAGTAGGCCTTGGCTGCCTGCCTCGTCCGGCCCGTCCTCTTCAGAGCCACGGCCACCATGTTGGCATTCACACCCTCCTGGTCCTCGCTGGCCACCACTGCATCCTGGACAGACTGCAGGATGTCCAGGGCCACCGGGCCCTGCCCATGAAGCACGTGCAGCCACGCCAGAGCCACCAGGCAGTCCACAATGGCACGGACTCTGGCAACAGCACTGGCTTGTATCATGAAGGTGATGGCCGGGCCATGGTAGCCATGGTGGCTGTGCAGCTGGGCCAGGCTGGCGTGGAGAAGGCTGCGCAGCGCCTGGCCTGTGCCTGGGGTTAGGGAGGCCAGAGCTCGCCTGAGGTAGTGGGAAGTCTGGGTGGGGAGGTTGTGGGGCTGGAGGATGTTCTGGAGCACCAGGTTCATGCTCCTCAGCGAGCCGGCCTGCGAGTCCTGTGCCCTCAATGAGGCCACCTTGACACACCTCAGCACCATGTGGGGCAGGCACTTGCGGCTGGAGATGTCAGCCAGGAGTAGGGAGCAGTCTGAGAGCTACGCAGCCTCTGGGGCTCCTGAGTCCCCGTGCAAAAGGAGCAGCCACTCTAGGAAGGGCAGGGCCCCCTTGGGCTGCTTGAGGTACACGTGGTGCCTGACTAGCAGGAAGCAGGCCCGCGACTCGGCCTGCAGGTTCTGGCCACCCACCGCTCGCCGCAGTGCCAGCTTCTGGAGCTCTCCCTCTGCCTCAGTGCTGCAGATGTGGCCAGGCGTCCCCAGAAGCAGGGCCATGGCTTTGGGAACCACCTGTGTACACTTCTCCTGGTTCTTCTGCTTCCGGTAAATGCTGGCCACGTTGGTGTACACAGCCATCATCAGGAACAGGTCCCTGAAGCTGCCCTCCGGGGCCCCCAGTGCTTCCTCAAAGTACACCCGGGCCTGGGACAGCTGGAGCCTCCTGCTGCACAGCTGCCCCAGGAGGAAGCAGAGCCTGGCCAGAGCCATGAGGAAGCCAGCTTTCTTGGCTGCCCCTCGGGCCCGTGCCAGGCGCCCAGTCAGCTCCTCTTGTCGCTAAAGCTGCAGAACACGCTGCTCAGCCATGGCAGCGCCACGTCGTACAGGCCACGGAGGCTGGCCTTGTACCCGGGGCTGTTCAGGAGCAGCAGCAGTGAGCTCAGGGCCTCTGGGTCTTCCCAGTCGTCCTCAGCTTCCAAGCAGAAGGAGGGCTCCTCAGGGTCCTGCAAGCTCATGTTGCTGGATGCCGCACAGAGACCCAAGGATGCTGGCTCCTGGGGGCAGCCTGGGCAGGACTTGCATTGTTCCAGAACATTCTTCACCTTCTGCAGGGTCTCCTGTGGCTCCAGGCCCAGGCAAGGTGGAGGTATTTCTGCAAGTCACAAAAACACCTAGACAGATTAGAGTCCAGCAGTGAGTCCTTGGTCCACTGGGGACAGCGTCCCTGCATCCCCACCTTCTGTGTCCCTAGTGCAGCTTGCCATGAGCCCTTGAGAATTATGTGCAATGCAAACCCGGGGCCTGGAGCACGTAGGAACTCCAGCACTATGGGGACAGAGAGAACACGCAGGCCTGTGGCCCAACTCTCCTACAAAATCACCCTCCTGTCCTGCTTTGTCGCCCACCTGACAGCATGGTTTGAGGAGACTATGTCAGCTCAGTGATCCCTCAGAGATGCCTTTCCCTTTAGAAAGAATCAAAGCCTTCTAACTGGACCCATGTATATGCAGCACTACAACTACAAATGTAACTTCTGTCAGCATATTGGGCCCCCCGGTGGGGTACAGGAATCCATGAAATCCTCAACAGCCAATCAGAGCTATTGATCAGCTCAAAAGCTGCTATGCAAAATTGGTAAAGCCACCGACAGCACAGGACAGGGGTGTTGTACCCAGGTACCCAGCTCCGTGCAGAGAAACAGACCATCCCTGCAGGAAGGATGGGAAGGCTTCCAGGCCCCTGTGGCCACCTTCACCTTGGAGGGTGTGAAAACCTGAAGCCCACAGTTCCTAAAGGGTCAACAAAGGCCAGGCTGCTCAAGTAGCCCGCTGGCCCCTGCTGGCTTCGGTGGATTCCTAGCCAAAGCCCCGTTCAAGAGGTGAGCAAAGAAGCGCATTTCCTGTTGGAAAACCTGGGATGAAAGGAGGCATTACTGGGAAGGAAAAAACCTAGATTTAAGCAGACTCTCTGTTTCAAGCTCACATGTAAAAAATATTTTCAATACAAACTGTCTCCTTATTCGTCTGTAAAGCCCTGGAATTAAAAAAATAAATATGATTTAGAGACAAATGTCTGACTTGACTACACTAGATTAGCTAAGAAATCTCCCCCACCCGGCAGAGGCAGATAGCCCCTCCCAGTCACCACCCTGGCCTCCAGGACAGCTGGAGAGCCATGTGCCTTTGCTCCAGGGACTTTGGCAGAGGGTAGAACCACCCCTCCCCGAGGCAAACCTACAACAGCCTTCCCTTCCCCACTGGCTTCCTGGGCCTCCTCTGGGACCTTGTGCCTGCCTAATACTGGGATGGATCCCATTCCCAGGGAACTTCCAAAGGCCCTTGGGGCGTCCACATCACCAGGCTGTCCACATGCAGATCCTGTGTGAGGGGAAGAGACAGAGCCGGAGAGGGGAGATGGGAGGGCCTCCCTGAATCAGCCCCTCAGGAAGGAGCAGACCCTTCTGCGACCTCAGTTGAGGCCCCTGCAACCTAAGGCTCTGAATTCTGCCACCCGCTGAGGGCAGTGCGACCTCCCATCTCTGAGGCAGAGCACAGGGCGAGCTGCAGCTTCTCCAGGTCATGAGAAAGGAACCCACAGCTACATGTGGGCCCCAGCAGTGGAAAGGATGTCCCACCTCAGTCGGGGGCCAGCATGTTCATTGGAAGAAGTGTGGGACCCCACGGCCTCCAGTGCCAGAGTAGACAGGAGGTTCAGGCCCACCTCAGGCGACGTCCCCCAAGTCCCCAGCCCACAGCATACAGGGGTGACAGCCGGATCCAATGCCGACCATACTCAGCTCTGTCACCTATCCCAGCATTACCTCAAGGCCCAGCTCATAACCAGAGGAAGACTGAGCCACCGGCAAAACTCACCTTGTTCCTGTGGCTGCTCGGTCTCAACTTCCTCTACTGAGTCTGGCAAGGGAGAAAACAGAAGCAATCACCACCCCCAGCCAGCACCTCTGGTCCCATGTCAGCTTGAGCTGGGTGTCGGTGTTGCAGGGTGAGAGCATTGCAGGGTACAGGGGTTGAAAGTATTATCATCCTCTTCCCTCCTGGATCACAGGAACAACATCACTGGTGGGTGGACACTTTCTGCAATATTGGGAGTAACATCATCTTCTGTGTCTTGGAATATTAACGACAATATCACGGTGGGGGGCGTGTACATTTTCTGAAATATTGGGAATAATATTATCCTCTCTCCCCCTGCAAATTCGGAAAGATATCACAGAGTGGGTGTTCACCTCCTGCAATATGGGGATTAATACCATCTTCTCCCCTTCCAGGTATCAGGAAGAGTATCACACGGGGGTGTACAGTGTCTGTGATACTGGGAGTAATATCAATCTCTTGACCTTGAGATATTAGGAACAATATCCCAGGCTGGGTGTCCGCCTCCTGCTCTATGGGGAGTCATATCATCCTCTCCCTTCCAGGATATTAATAACAATATCACAGGGCAGGTGAACACAGCGTGCGATACTGGAATTATTGTCATCCTCTCCCCCTCCGGATACTAGGAACAATATTACAGAAGAGCTGTACCCTCCCTGCGATATTGGGAGAAATATCATACGCTTCCTCTGTGAATATTAGGAGCAATATCACCGGGTGGCTGTCCGTTCATTGCTATGTTGGGAGTCATGTCATACTCTACCCCTCTGGATGTTAGGATCAGTGTCACAGGGTGAGTGTACACCTACTGCAATATCAAAACTACTATCATGCTCTCCGTCCCTGGATATTAGGAATGACATCACAGGTAGGTGTACACCCCCTGCGATATTAGAAGCAATAATGTTATAAATCATTAAACATCAATGATCGATTTTAATAATTATCAGGCTGGTGTCGAACTCTTGACCTCAGGTGATCTGCCTGCCTTGGCCTCCCAAAGTGCTGGAATTACAGGCGTGAGCCACCGCCAACACTTCTTGACATCTCTTTTTGGACCTCAAATTTAGCATGCCCAAAATGCACTTTTGATTCCTTCTGCTATAACCCACTCCTCCCAGTCTTCCCGATCCCAATAACAGCATCTCTAGTCTTCCAGTTACTCAGGCCAAAATCCTTGACATCATCCTTAAAACTTCTTTTTCTCTCTCTTGCCATCCAACCCATTTAAACTCTCCTTTCAAAATATATATGCCAGACCTAACCACTTCTCACCTTCCTCATCATTTGCAACCAGGTCCAGCCCTCATCATAGCACTCTGGGTAACTGCCAAGGCCTCCCAATCGCCAGGCACAGTGCCTCACGCCTGTAATCCCAGCACTTTGGTAGACCAAGGCAGGTGGATCATCAGAGGTCAGGAGTTCAAGACCAGCCTGGCCAACATGGTGAAACCCCTCTACTAAAAATACAAAAAATTAGCCAGCATGGTGGTGGGAGCCTGTAATCCCAACTCTTTGGGAGGCTGAAGCAGGAGAATCACTTGAACTCAGAAGACAGAGGTTAGAGTGAGCCGAGATAGTGCCATTGCACTGCAGCCTGGGTGACAAGAGCGAAACTCCATCTCAGAAGGTTAAAAAAAAAAAAGCCTCCAAACCCACCTCTCTCCTTCCGCCTTTCACCCTGCCCTGCATTCTCCCTTCCACTCTCAAACATTTCAGAAAAAAAAAAATTATATCCACAGAGAGAGAAAGAGAAAGTACAAATGGGGTGAAATGTTTGGGGAACCTGAGGGAAGAGCATACAAGAATTCTCTGTCCCTATTTTTGTAACTTTTCCAAAAGTCTGGATTATTTCAAATACAAGAGTTAAACAAAGAAGAAGAAGAAAAAAAACACTATCTCCCTTTGTGAATTTATCCTGTCTTTCCCCTGGCAACTTAAGGACACTCTCAACTAAGCACATCTATTTTTACATGAACACTAAAAGAACCCTTGCCTAGTTTTGTCTTTCTGTGCTTGGCAGTAGAAGGGTGTGTGTGTGTGTGTGTGTGTGTATTTCATATATACATGTGTGTGTGGTGTGTGTATATATAGAGAGGGAGAAATATATATGTGTGTGTATATATATATAAATAAATATATATTGTACATTGACAATGGTAATGTGTATATATAAATATATGTGTGTGTGTGTGTGTATATATATAATACATACCCCATAGCCTATCCTTAACCAGTTCTAAACTTAGTGGGAAAAACAGATACCTAAGCAGAGAATTTCAAAATCATATGATGAATATTTTGACAGAGGGATGCGTTGCTATGGAACACGCTGCAAAGACACAAAACCTCACAATGAATGAAGTAAGTTTTGCACCTATAGTCACCCACACTGATATCCTCACAAACTTTTATAGTTATATGCATTTGCTTCCCCCAGGACCCCCGTTTCATAAGGGTTAGTCCTAGAGCCTAGCAAGTTCCTACTACAGCTGGCACACATGCCATTCAAGAAAGAGTGGCTGAGTGAATGACGAGTTAAGAACCATTTGTCAGCCAATGCTCAGTAATACAACACGCACTGGTATGCAAATTATATTTTTGTTGAAAGCAAGGGCAGGATCACAAATTGTCTTTCCAGAGAAAGCAAACCTCAAAAGCTTCTTTACCCTACTAAAGCACATTATAAGACGCTCCCCTTATACAAAAGAAAACCTCCTCATTTGTTATCAATGGCATGTAAACCTAATAAGCCATCACCTCTGATGACATCTCTTCCATCCCCAGGGCTAGATAAAGGAGGATCCAGAAACCCTGGTAGTTGTGAAGGTGGCTCCCAGCTCTGACAGTCTTGAACCCTGCGGGAGCGGAGGTCACACAGCATAAGAACAACCGAGGGAAGCATCAGCAGGCTCCAAATATGTTTGAACCAGAGACAGCAAATAGGCTTCAACCAATTGAAAACACCAGAGATTCACGGTGGCCACCTGAGGGGTTGTGCTCCTAAAAAACAAAAATAAAAAATAAAAAGTGAAAAAGTGAAAAACGAAGGGGTCAAGAATCCATCAGGTCTGACAGAGACGTGTATCAGTGACTAACACCTCATGTGGTAAAAGTTCTCAGGTACGCTTTGGGTCCTCACAGCTTCAGCAGTATTCAAAGGCGTGTGCTTCCCTAAGACTACGCCATGGGAATACCCCCAGCAACACTGCCAGGAGAAACAGCTCACATGGATTTGGCTGGAAATACAGTTGTCTTTAACAAATTAACACTGAATAAATCCTGATTTACTAAAGCCTGCGAGAATGACATTCTCAATGATAACGGTTATCACTACAATCTCCAAACATCTGCGATCCTGCAAGGAGGAACTGGGACAGTGCAGGCCACGTGTCCAGAATGCTTCCCAGACTGCCTGTTAGAGAATAAAAGAAATGAAACCCCCCAAGAATGTCTTCACTCACATTTAGCCAGTTGTTCCTATGTGTGCATCTCTGTGCTAAAATGGCCATTCTTCCCCACAGCCTGAAGTCATATCCTCAAATAAATGGGACTCACATGAAGCCAGAAACGCGCAGATGTGAGGAAGCCAACACAAACGAAATGGGCTGGAGAGTGTGGCCAGGAGGATGGTACTTCCCAGGAAGCAATCACTTCATCTCTGCCCACGAAGCAGGCAGCTGTCACTGTCCCCCAGGCCCACGCCAGCCACTTGAAGTAGGTTCTAACCAAACTACCACCAACAATCAATGTAAATACACCACACAATTGGCTTCTGAAAGGACGCCTTGCAACCAACAAGAAACTGTAAGCACAACTTTGAAAAACTGGGCAACTAGAAACCTTGGAAAGGGATAAACACTGCCACATTTTCACTCAAATACTGTTACATGGTAGCACTGCAATAATTCACTGAAATGAAACAATGAAAGAAGAATACGTTTATATGGGAATCAGAGGAAGCATGACTAATTATTTTAAGAAACAGGTCAAGAAACTGCTAGGTTCAAATGCTACCGTGAGACACTGTCAGGGCCTTAGGCAAATTCACTTCTCTTGGTCCTGTTTCTAGGTTCATCAAAAACCAGCTTTGGACTAGGGAACCTGTTGCTTTCCAATGCCTTCCTTCTGCGATTCCAGCCCAGATTTTAGGACTGCTCTCCCACTTGGTATATGAAAGCACTTTCTATGTATAATAGCAAGAGTACATTTCTGTGTTGAATGCGGTTTGGGACCTACTCTATGAGGCAGAATATCACCATGTGGCTTTAAGCATGATGACAAGGCGCACTTTAGATAAGGGTAACACATAATATGTGGCCATACGCCTGTGCGTGCCTGGTAGGCAGGCGGGGAAGTCTCATTTAGTGAGGCCAGGGGGGCCGGTTGCACCTTAACATCCTCAGTCCACGTCAAGTTCACAACGTCCTGCTGACATCAAACCACAGGTATCACATACTTTTCCAAACTTTCTACCCAAGATTAAAATATGCAGAGCACCATGATAAAGACGCCCCATCCCCAGCATGTTGGCTCTCATTCTGTAGAATTACATACTTTCGGTGCAAAATGATCACCAGGCTGCAGCGTCAAGCAAGACTGGGCTCCGAGGGGACAGCAGGCCCTGCAGCAGCCACCGCTCCTGTCGCCACAGTCTGATGCAGCTGCAGAGAAGCTGTGGCTGAGGCCATTCACTTTGTGAGAGAACCGCACAGGAGGGAAAAGGTAGGGAAGGTAGGGAAGAGGGCAATGTCGGCCTCTGAGTCCAAGCCAAGCCATCACATCCCCTGTGACTTGCACATATATGCCCAGATGGCCTGAAGTAACTGAAGAATCACAAAAGAAGTGCAAATGCCCTGTCCCACCTTAACTGATGACATTCCACCACAAAAGAAGTGAAAATGGCTGGTCCAAATGCCCTGCCCCGCCTTAACTGATGACATTCCACCACAAAAGAAGTGAAAATGGCTGGTCCTTGCCTTAAGCGATGATATTATCTTGTGAAATTCCTTTTCCTGGCTCATTCTGGCTCAAAAAGCTCCCCCACTGAGCACCTTGTGACCCTCCCTACTCCTGCCCACCAGAGAACAACCCCCCTTTGACTGTAATTTTTCTTTACCTGCCCAAATCCTATAAAATGGCCCCACCTTTATCTCCCTTCACTGACTCTCTTTTCAGACTCAGCCCGCCCGCACCCAGGTGATTAAAGAGCTTTATTGCTGACACAAAGCCTGTTTGGTGGTCTCTTCACACAGATGCACATGACAGGCAGGTGCAGAGCCAGGGAAGGACCTGTGATGAGAACAGAAAGGAATGCGCCTCCCTGTACACACACTCGGATTTTATGACAATGTGCGCAGGGGACTGAACTGGATGCCTGAGAACATTCCTCCAAGTTCTTTTGCTGATTTTCTAAATATTGATGTAAAATCTGAACTCAGACAAAATTTTTTAAAATCACTTCAGTCAACATCTTTGTCTGGTGCTCAGCATCATGTCTACATGATCATCTAGAAAACCAACTTCTGTTCTAAGGCTCACATCTTCCTATAAGGTCCCAGGGATTTTACAAGGGAATGCACCTCTCATTCGCATCAAGAACACACACAACTACCATTAAAGAAACGCCTCATTTGCTTATATCATTTTTTAAACACCCAGATTTGAAATACAATAGAGAAGACAACTTTTTGATAGTTCTGCTTTCGAACTGTGAACTGCAGGTGGAGAAAATAACCTGCCATGATTTCTAACCAGTCAACAACCCGTCTTCCCTGGCTGCAGTAGGAGCAATCTTTCTGAGCTCAGGATGAAAAAGATCACAGCTGGTTAGGGGACAGATAATCATCACTTCTCAGCGGGCTTCCCGGGTCCCAAATCCCCACGTGATACGTGGAAGTAAAAAGCTATCAATGACCAAGCATCTGAAAGCTTATTCCAACTTGCCATCTGCTTCTCCTGCCATGCAAATTTAAAATTAATAAGCCTGCTATTAGAGAACAGAGTTGGTGCTGCACCTGTCTTCCTAAAATTACAGATAATTACCACCCCACAATGGCTTCTAATCAGATTTGTGTGGTCCCTTAGACAGGAAGCTAAAGTGCCTCAGCCCTAAACTGAGAAGAAAACAGAAACTGGAAGGCTCTAGGTGTGATTTTTTTCTGCCTTGTTCTAAAGTTGCTGTTCCCGAATCTCCTTCTACTGTCTGTTTATAAAATATATGAGAAACAGGGACATTTAAAGACATGATAGAAATGGCCACTTTTTCTAGGTACAAACTTTGTGAACATGATTTTCAGCTGCTGGGCTTTTTCTCCACAAACTGTGAGCCTGGAGTACATTTTCTCCCTTGTGGTTACACACTCAGAGTCAGGGAAGGTGGCTTTAGCAGTAAAGAGGGGAGTGCAGTGAGAAGTGACCGGGCACTGAGAAGGGCAGACAGGGACTCTACCTTGGTGGCCTGCAGTGCTCCTGGGCCTCGGCCTTTACTTTTCTATCTGTACAAGGGATCTAAAGGCCCGTGATTCTAGGCCACGACAGCTCTTCATACACACATACGCAAACATCACACACCTATGTGAAAAGCGGTGACACTTGGCTGATTTCCTGAAGAAGTTATCTTGTATCATTTCTACTCAAGTACTCCACCTCCTTCCAGACAAGTATCTGAGGATGATGGGCTATCCCACAGCAATGTGTGTAATTTCTCCTGCTTATGATCCCTGTTCACATAGCATTTTCCAAAAGCATTTGGCACGAAGTGACAGAAGAAAGAAGAATAAGGTTCTTTCAGCCCATTCATTCATTCATTCAACAAATATTGACTAACTATCTACGTGCCAGGCACTGGTATATCACCAGGGGCACATATAGATATATAGATATCAGATATAACAGGGAACATATATTTTTGTAGGTAGAGACAGACAACCAAAAAGTATGTTAAAGAGTGATCAATGCTGTAGAGGAAAACACACCAGGAAACATGAAGGAAGAATACCCCAGCCACCCTACACTGGGCTGACGCTAGCGTTACAAAATGGAAACAGCGGCCGGGTGCGGCGGCTCACACCTGTAATCTCAGCTCTTTGGGAGGCTGAAGCAGACAGATCACGTGAGTTCAGGAGTTCAAGATCGGCCTGACCAACACAGCGAAACCCTATCTCTACTAGAAACACAAAAATTAGCTGGGGGTGGTGGCACACGTCTGTAATCCCAGTTACTCAGGAAGCTGAGGCACAAGAATCACTTGAACCTGGGAGGCAGAGGTTGTAGTGAGCCGAGATCGCGCCACTGCACTCCAGGCTGGGTGACAGAGCAAGACGTTGTCTCAAAAAATATAAAAATAAAAATAAAATGTAAACAGAGAATAAGCTACCAAAAGACAGAACATGAAAGATTAATTGTAACAAAAGGCTTTGTAAGCTGATACTTTCCTTCCTGGATCCTTGTTCCTTACAAATGGAAAAAAAGGGCGGGTAGGGGATAGCCTCAAAATGATTGTGATGTTTTAAGCTGGCTTCGGGTTTTAGATGTCTGACAGCCATACTCATGAACTTCAAGGAAAAAGCTCTATAAGCCATCTGGGCAATGGTTTAATATCTCTCTTTTTTTTTTCTTTCCAGAGAGTTTTTAAAATACAGGAAAATGTGTGTGTTTATTTGGCTGTTCTGTGCCCGCACACGTGCAAACTGTGCTAACAGATTTTTCTATGTTTTGATGAATTTGCCAGCTTGCCATAAACAGGCTTCCATGTCTTTTCTTAATTGTCTATAAATAGCACAAACACCCAAAAATGCAAAGCAAGACAAGCTGTCCCTTCAACTGCTGCTGCCATGATGACAGCGAGCGACAATTGGCCAAATCAGTACGCGGAGACTGAAGCTGTCTGGCAGACAGCAAAGGGCCGACTGCTTTTCCCATAACATTTAAAGAAACAAGTGGAAATGGTTCTCCACACAAGACAGACACGTCCTTTGTTCTTTGAATAAATACTGTCAATGCCCGAAATACTTTCTCCATCACACTATCTATATGGAATTCAAGTTCCTTCCAATACTATGAGCAACGCCAGTGATAGACTATGCTTAGCCATAATGACCCATTAGCATTCTTTTTCCTCTAAAATGTTGAAATAATAACATTGAGTGTGCACTCACGAGGGGTCAGGCTCTGAGTTTTATCTCATTTAGTTCTTGAAATCCTGTAAGATCAGCACCATATTCTCTCATTTTTCATCAATGAGGAAACTGAGGCCTAGAAAGGCTAAGTAAGGTGTCCATGGTCACAGGTTATTCAGGAACTTTTCTCCAAACTTTCAAAAGTTAACTACTGCCACTATTACAAATAGGTTTCTCCTTGTTTGTTTGTTTTGAGACAGGGTCTTGCTCTGACCAGGCTGGAGTGCAGTGGCGTGATGATGGTTCACTGCAGCCTCGACTTCCCGGGCTGAAGTGATTCTCGCACCTCAGCCTCTCCAGTAGCTGGGATTACAGGCATGAGCCACCACACCCGGCTAATTTTTTAATTTTTATTTTTTGTAGGGATGGGGTTTCACCATGTTGACCAGACTGGTCCTGAACTCTGGGCTCAAGAGATCCTCCCAGGTCGGCCTCCCAAAGTGCTGGGATTACAGGTGTAAGCCACTGTGCACAGCCCTACAAATGTGACTTATACAAAGTCAGAGCAGTGAGCAGGAAGAGAACAGAGACTTCAGCGAGTCTCCTGGCTGTTGCAACACCATATCCCTCCTCCATACTGTAATGTGTCTACACCCACTACGCTCCTAGACGTTGAAGGCAGGCCGGCTCAGAGACGGAACAGCAGTAAAGAAAGAGAAGATGCAGACATGCGTCTTGATTTCAGCCCGAGCGTGCCTCTCTCCCCTGCAGCTGCGCAGGCAGAAACCAGGGGCCCTGAGTCTGAGGCAGTGTGTTTGGTTCCTGGCAGGTAATCTTTTGGGAGGCCATCCTATAAAATTAGTGTTACATTTCTCAAAAAGGAAGTGTGACTTTTATAGAAAAATCAATTCCATTTGGGAGAAAGGTCTAATAAAACCACAAAAGGATAATACATTCATACAACAAATGAAATTCATCCGCCACTAACTGAAATCCCAAAGCTCTCTGGGCACACAGCTGCTTTTCAGAGCTGAAATTCAACTCCAGTTGAGAAACAGATCAACTTTTCTAAAAAGATATCTTTTTCACATGCCTTAAATAAAAATTCCTTTCCCTCACTTGTCATTTTCCAGATTTAATGGCTCCGTTGGCCTTCCTCTCATTTAGGCCATGAGCACTGACTTCATGTCTGCTACGGCAGGGACTCCAAGGGAGGCACCCTAGGGAACACAGATGACGGCAGCACAGCGACACCCTCAAGGAGCACACACAGGGAAGGCAAGATGATACAATCGCAGCCTTCACACAGGAAAGAACTTGGCATCCATACCCCGTCCCATTTCTAGAAAACAACAATGCTGAGTCAGTAACATTTACCCAACAGCGTGCAGTGCGGAGGAAGGCACGACGGGGCTCCATGCGGGGAAGAGCACCTTCAGAAGGGGGCATGCAAGCAACGTGGAGGCAGGAGACGCCCCCACGCACATGGGCCAGCCTGGGGGCCTGCAGAAATGCCCATGCATCTAGGAGGAGGGAGAGAGGACAAGATACTTAAATGCTCCAAAATGAATAGAAGCCTCCCAAGAACCTCCCCTGAAATGGGGCAGGGATTTACAAAAGACCAAACTGAGCATGCGCAGTTACCTGAGCATAGCGCCACCAGAGGGAGCTATGGAGGAAGAAACAGGGTCACTACAAGCCTGAGCCTCTACTCCCAGCTCTGCGGCTCATTCACCCTATAACCTTGGTGAAGGCTCTTAGCTTCTGTGAGCCACAAGAGAATCACGGGAAAACAGAAGATATGAAAACTGCTCTGCCTTTTTCACAGAACTGCTGAGGGAATAAAATCAGATAATGAATTTTAAAATTCTCTGTGAATTACGAAGCAAAATACGAACGTATGAAATCATTCTTATCATTAATAACAGCACTGTAAAATTAAGAGCAGAGTTAAGACCACAGCATTTTCCACCCCCCTACTCCTGAGAGAAATAATGAGTCCAGCTGATGTATTCGGGCAACCCCAGTATCTTGGCTTTGAGAGCCTCAAACAGCTCATGAACTCTGACAGTATCACTCCAGCCCAGTGCTCATTAAGTTCTCCAAGACAGCCAACTGACATAAAATACTACAGCTTTTTCAGCTGGGTATTTTATGCTGCGAGCCCTCCAAGCTCACAGCACAGCTAAACAATGAAGAAGAGGTTTTCTGCCACTAGACTCAAAAGCTGGCTTTTGAGAACATTCAAGGCCAGGTGTGGCGGCTCCCGCCTGTAATCCCAGCACTTTGGGAAGCTGAGGTGGGAGCATCACCTAAGGTCAGAAGTTCAAGAACAGCCTGGCCAATATGGCGAAGCCCCGTCTCTACTAAAAATACAAAATTTAGCCGGGCATGCTGCCGGGCACCTGTAATCCCAGCCACTCCGGAGGCTGAGGTAGAAGAATCACTTGAACTCAGGAGGTCGAGGTTGCAGTGAGCTGAGATCACGCCACTGCACTCCAGCCTGGGCGACAAGAGCGAAACTCCATCT
>NW_012112030.1:3440198-3443875 GCF_000951035.1 Colobus angolensis palliatus
AAAAAAAAAAAAAAAAAAAAAAAGAGCATTCTTTTTTGCTGATGTTAAATTTCCTGTGCTTAACACAGAGAAATCACACAACACTGAAATCCCGAAAAACATATCATAAAAAGCATTCAGTGACTGAAAAGACACTCAATATAAGCTGTAACAGTGAGTTCCCCTCCTCTTTCCAGCCAGCTCCACTAATGCTGTGACCCTTAACAATGCTTTCACTAAAACAGAGGAAAATTAATAGGACCGCTTACCCCTCTCAGCTGACAGCTAAAGCAGTGCTTCTCCCTGGGCTCACTAAAGATGACCTTTACCCAAAACCAGGCTGCAACGACCCTGTAAATGTTGACTAACAATTCCAAAATTCCCATATTCTTTATTCACTCCTAAGGAAGATGAACTGAAGCCAGGTGTCTCCAAGTCAGAACTAACAGAGGCCTTAAACATCAGACGGCCCATCCCCTTCTTTGACAACCGGGGGATCTAAAGCTGAGCTTATGGAAGAAAACAGCCTGTTTAGTAACAAAGCGAAAACCAAAGCCTAGTCACCGAACCTCTGGTCCAGAACTCCTGCAACAATCCAGCACCCATACAGGATGAGGCTCCCTAACCAGAAACTCCGAAATCCACAACTCTTTGAGTGCTGACATGACACTCAACGAAATGTGCATTGGAGCAGCTCAGACTCTGGATTTTTGAATTCAGGATGTTCAACCAGTAAGTATAATACAAATATTCAAAAATCCAAAACTATAAAAAAATCTGAAACACTTCTGGTTCCAAGCAGTTTGGATGAGGGATATTCAACCTGCATTTTTTTTTTTTTCCTCTAATGAAGGAAATTAAAAATCAGGCCCCAGCAAAGCCATTCAATCCGTACTAAAGTCATTCAATAGTTTAATTAGTACCCATTTAAAGTTAAGTGCAGATATTTAAAAGGATGAATACATACATGCCTATAATCCCAGAACTTTAGAAGGCCGAGGTGGGAGGATCACCTGATGTCAGGAGTTCAAGACTAGCCCAGCCAGCATGGTGAACTTCCATCACTACTAAAAATGCAAAAATTAGCTGGGCGTGGTGGCACACACCTGTAATCCCAGCTACTCGGGATTACCCAGATCTCATGCTCGAGGCATGAGAATCGCTTCAACCTGGGGGGAGCACGTTGCAGTGAGCTGAGATCACACCACTGTACTCTAGTCTGGACGACAGAGCAAGACTCTGTCTCATAAAATAAAATAAATAAATTGTGTTTTCACATGCAGCCCATGTTCCCAGAATACAAGCCCTGCTCTATGCTCCAAGGGCACACAGAGTGCCCCTTTATCTTAATACTCACCATATTCCATGGCAGCCATTGGCGCATGTCTGTCCATCACACTAGACTTCCTGTGCATGAGGCAGGGATCGTACATTATTACCTTTCTGTCCCAATGTCTGACCTAGAAGACAGTCAGTAAAGGATTACTTAACTAAATCAGTTACTAAGACATTTTAAACTTGTATTAACAAAATTGATTTAATAAGTTTGCCAATGCAGCGTTCATACCACACAGCCTAAATCTCAACCTGCGGATTATCATGTGTTCTGCTAGATTATCACCTATTAACATTCAGGAGGCACCTAGTATGTGCCAGGAATTACTAACTGCTGGGAACCTAGCAATGACAAAACAACATTCCTTGTTCAAAGAGAAGTTCTAGTATAAAGAGGAATAGAAGGAACAGGCTAGATTGATGAGAGAGTTAAGAAAAGGACAGGGTACCATGGGAAGCACCTGGTCTTGCCTGGATGGTACATAGTTAACGAAGTCTGAGCGCTTCATATAGCGTAAGATCATCTCCTCCAAAGAAGCTAATGAAGCTTTGATTCCCCAGTACCAGAAGTCACCACAAAGGTGCGTACAGCCACATGCTTAGTGTAGGAAGTGAAACCAAACAAACAAGCTTCAACTTCCAGAGGCAACGGTCCAATTATGAAATCCTCCGGCTACGTTCAATTGAAATTCAAGGTATTCAAGAGGCCAATATTTAAGTGATAAATTAACCCAACCACTTAAAACTAAAGTAGTCTTTGGTTGAAGGGGTAAGGGTATAGTACCTTTTACAAATTTATTAGCTCTTAATATTTACATTTAAATATGATGATGACGGTGTAATAATAACTTCACTGAGTAGTTACTGAGTGTTAGGCACCAAACTAAGCACTTTACACACACATTTGCACAATCCTGTGAGATAACAATCCACATTCAAGGCCAGGCGTGGCGGCTCATGACCCCTTGTCATCCGATTTCACAGATGAAAGTCAGGTTTATATAAGCTTAAAAACTTGCCCCAAATGACACAGCTAGTTAGCAAAACCCAGGCAGCCTGACTCCATAGGCCTTGCTTAAAGAAGTAATATTTATAAACTGTCCAGCACAGCGGTGGTACAAACAAGAGTTTAATAAATGCCTAAAGAGTACTTCATACCCAAAATTGTTTCCCGCCAATCAAACTAGACTTACTCTGGTTCTGCATAACCAACTGTCAAATTATTGTTCCATGAAGAAAAGGTGGAATGGGTAGAGATCACAATAGAGTGAATAACTGGTAAATATACTTCATGGCAGGTAGTAACAGGATGTGGCATTTAGGCTATTTCCACATTTGCTTGCATAACACTTTTTTTCACAGTTCTAAAGCACAAGAGCCATTCTAAGCTAAGACATAAGGCATGTCTATAATCCAGGACTCCAGTACTCCAATTCACTGTGGATCAGTGGACCTCAACCTTTACGGTATATCAGAACCACCTGGGGGTTTTTAACAGCACTATAGCTGCCCAGGCTCCATTCCTGCAGATTCTATTTCAACTGATCTGGAGTAAGCACGCACGCTTTTTTCATAGCCCCCCAGATGCAGCTAGGTTTGCAAACCACTGTCCAAGACACTCTCACACTTCCGTTCAGTTCAACACACACTCACTGAGATTCTAAGCACTATGAATCAGGCTAAGTTAACAAGTCAGGCTCCACTCCCTAATAATATTGGCAAAGAAATCAGTATCACACATTTATTCCAGTCCAAACCAAATAAATTGCCGGGTGAAAAAAATGCCCTGGTATAGTTTGTCATACAAAACAACTTCCTGTATTTTCCCGGTCTGTAGCCTAGAGACTGACTCTGAACCTTAAGAATTCAGAACCAGGGGAAAATGCCAGTCTGAGGCATCTGCCACACTCCTAGAACACCCCCAAAAGTGCCCAGCTACATTTCACATCCACTGTCCTAACAGGGGTTGAAATAGGGAAGAGCAGTGCAATACAGAAAACAGAGCCTGCTGGACATCAAAAGGCTGGGGAATTCCAGTCCTAGCCCTGCTACTGATCGGTCTGGTCACTTCTCTCTGGTCTTGGTGTGGCCAACAGTTACACGAGAGGGTGAGGCACAGAAACACAGATGTCAGGCAAGCTCCAGCATCAAAAATATATAGAAATTAAAAAGCATTAGGGTGATATCAAGGAATGTATGCCATCAACCAGAAAAGTAACTGGGTACTCCTTTTCCCAATCTTAAATCAAAAGTGAGGCCGGGCGCGGTGGCTCAAGCCTGTAATCCCAGCACTTTGGCAGGCTGAGACGGGTGGATCACGAGGTCAGGAGATTGAGACCATCCTGGCTAACACGGTGAAACCC
>NW_012112030.1:3444185-3448504 GCF_000951035.1 Colobus angolensis palliatus
TCAGCCTACTAAGTTGACTGGGGCAACAGAATACACTCACAGATTCTGCTCACAACAGCAGGGGTGACAGACCAACAGGAGAACTGCAGAGTGTCCCTCTCTCCTCTGTCCACCCATGCCACCAGCACGTGAGTGCGTCCACACGCAGCGCCCAGTCTCCTGTTCCACTGACGCCAGCGTCCACTCACCGCAAGCCTACTAAGTGCCACATGTGCTATGATGCTCCCTCACCTCATCACCATAGACATCCCTGCTGGAGGTGAGTATGTGACAGACGAAAATCACAGAGGCCTAGGGAGGTTGAGACCCGCATTCCCACTGCGGTGAGGGCGTGCTTGAGAGGGACCACACGGCTGGGCTCTCCATGCCGCTCTCCTCAGTGATCACTCCCAGACCAGAGCAGCGAGGGTGGATTATCTTCCTCTATTTTCAGCCCCTCAGCTGACCCAGCATTCCCCAGAAAGCTATGGAGTCCTGCCAGCTCTGAGGCCACATAGCCGTAAACACACGGGACACACAGCCCATCTGTCTCTAACGGGTCTTTTACTTGTCACGCTGGTCATTTCTAAGAGCAGATGGGTTGAGAAAGACTTGGCAAGTTACCAGGAAATGACCCCTCCACTCCTCCCTGGGGGAAGGCTGACTAGCGAAGCAGAGCAATCAAGCCCGCTTTCTTCCCCCACTCCCTGCATTCCTGTCCCTAAGGAGCCACAGATAATCCCACCAAATATAGGCAGGAGATAGCCGCCTCCTTCCTACAGCTGGAGGGGGAAAGGGCCCTCTCAGGCCTTTCTAACTGCATGAAAACCAAACTGTGAGCTGTACTGACCCGGGCCTCGCCCATGTTGCAGGCATGTACAACACAGGTGCCCAGTGGTACCATCAGGCAGAACTACGAATGTGCTTTCCATCGTTTTCATACAATGATTCCAGAACCGCTATCCACACAGCTCCACTTCTCACACATACGACGTGCTTCACGGATTACACAGCATGTTCACCACGCCCCTCATCCGCTCCTCCCAGCAGCCTTGTGTGATCTCTTGAGTATGCTTCCTCATCTCCATTTCTTAAGAAATGGAGTTTCTAAGGTTATGAAACCACAACTTTACCAAGAACATCCAGCTAGAATTAGAACCAGGATATGAGGGCTTCTGATTCTAGAACCAGTATTTGTGCCACTGTTCCACATGGGCCCCTCCAGGGATTTCTGCCTGATCTTAAAATGCAGACAAGACAGCAAATCCGTCTCTCTACAGTCCTGGCATTCCCTCCCTATAGACAAGAAGTAAAACTTCTAACAGAAAACTTGTACATATTTGGAAGGCTACCTGGGATATTTCTTTTAAGTTAGTTTGTTCATGTTTTGGAAAGATTGTTCCAACGGCAATGCGGGGCATAAAGTGTAGAAAGGATTCCATGATGAGGCAGAGAAACAATTCGGTGGCTCTTACAACAGTTCAAATGAGGCATGAGGCGCAACCAGAAAGGACAGAAGGAAAACGCATTGGAAAGAAATGCAAAATGAAGTCCACTCAGACCCAGGATGGAGAAAAGGGGATTAAGGATGATGGTGGTTTCTAGTTTGAAAGACGGATGAACAAGGATGTCATTAACTACTGCAGAGTGGTATCCGGGGCCTGGGTGCCCCAGTTTGTTCAACCATTCACCTGCTGAGCGGTCTCCGGGCTGTTTCCAGTTTCTAGCCTTTATAAACAATGCCGCTATGAACAGATACATAGAGGCTTTTGTGTGAACATAAGTCTTCATTTCTCTGGGATAACTGCCCATGAATGTGAGTGCTGCGTCCTATGGCAGTTGCACGTTTAGTTTTTAAGAAACTGTCACACTGTTTTCCAGAATGGCTGTACCATCTTCCATTCCCACCAGCCAAGTGTGAGTGATCCCGTTTCCCCGCATCCTCACCAGCATTGGTTCTGTTACTACTTTTTATTTTAGCCATTCTGATAGGTGTATGGTGACGTGGCTTTAGTGTGCATTTTTCTGATGGCTCATGATGTTGAACATCTTTTCAAGTGCTTATATGTTATCTGAAATGTCTCTTCTGGTCTTTCGTTCATTTTCAAAGTAGATGGTTTGGTTTCACTGCTGAATTTTGATAGTTCTTTATAAATTATAGATATGAGTCCTTTATCAGACTTGTGGTTTGCAAATAGTTTCTCAGTCTCCAGCTCCTCTTTTCATCTTTATTTTGCATTTTACATTTTAGTCCACGATCCATTTTGAGTTAATTTTTGTACGAGGTATGAGGTTTAGATCAGAGTTCAGGTTTTTTTCCTATGAATAATCAGGTAGCCAGTAATTTTTTTTAAGAGACAAGGTCTCACTCTGTCACCCAGGCTGGAATGCAATGACAAGATCAGAGTTCACTGCAGCCTCGACTCCTGGGCTCAAGTTATCCTCCTGCCTCAGCCTCCTGGAGTAGCTGGGACCAGACAGGTGCCACTATGCCTAGTTAATTTTTTTAGTTTTTGTAGAGACAGGGTCTTGTGCCATGTTACCCAGGATGGTCTGGAACTCCTAGGCTCAAGTCATCATCCCACTTATATGGGCTCAGGCAGTGGCCCATGCCTGTAATCATAGCACTTTGTGAGGATGAAGCAGGAGAATCACTTGAACCCAAGAATTCCAGACCAGCCTGAGCAATAGAGGGAAGCCCTGTCTCTGCAAAAAATTTTAAACATTAGCTGGGCATGGTGTTGTAGACCTGTGGTCCCAGCTACTTGGGAGGCTGAGGTGGGAGGATCTCTCGAGCCTATGAGGCTGAGGCTGCAGTGAGCCACAATTGCACCACTACACTCCAGCCTGGGAGACAGTGAGACCCTGTCTCCAAAAAAAAAAAAAAAGCTAGAGCACCACCCATATTAAAGACAGGTATTGTCGTTTTGAAAATTTAATTACTGTTATATAATGGACATGTAAAATGTCTAGTTTGAAAGTCTGAAAATACATAACTCTAAGTATTCTTACCTTAAAATTCTGATTCCTAAGATATCACATACTGTTTACATAAGTATCACAATGCCTGGACAACAACTTAAAATGTGTAAGAGGAAGAAAAATGAGCATGTATGCCTATTAAGGTACATTTCCCCCTTATTACATAAAAAAGTCATCACTGCAAACCCCTGTGACTGTATCCAAAGCAAGCCTACAGTTTTACTTCTCTGTATTACAAAATGCAAGGCTAAAATTCAAATGCTCTACATTTCCTGAAGCCAAGGGTAGTTTACTTAAAATAAATGCCTAGGGTCTATATCAAAAATATGAAAAAGCTAGCTACTTCATAGCCATTCCAATCTAAGCTCAGCTTTTTCTTTTTTAATTGACATGTAATTGTGTACTGTACATATGTATGGAGTACACATAGTGATGTTATAATACATGTAATGTATGTGATCAGTGTAATTAGCATATCCACCATCTCAAACATTTATCATTTCTTTGTGTTGGTAATGTTCAATGCCCTTCCTCCAATTATCTGGAACTATAATTTTTTTTTTTTTTTTTTTTTGAGACAAAGTGTAGCTCTGTTACTCAGGCTGGAGGGCAGTGGTGCAATCTCGGCTCACTGCAACATCTGCTTCCCAGGTTCAAGCTATTCTCCTGCCTCGGCCTCCCTGGTAGCTGGGGTTACAGGCATCCACCACCATGCATGGCTAATTTTTGTATTTTTAGTAGAGATGGGGTTTCACCACGTTGGCCAGGCTGGTGTCAAACTCCTGACCTCAGGTGATCCACCCACCTCAGCCTCCCAAAGTGCTAGGATTACAGGCATGAGCCACCGCGCCCAGCCTGAAAGTATATATTCTTGGTAACTATAGTCATCCTATAGATAGTCATCCTATAGAACACTAGAACTTATTCCTATCCAGCTATAATTTTGTATCCTTTAACAAATTTCTCCCTATCTCCCTCTTCCCCGACCCTTCTCACCCTCTAGGATCCTCTGTTCTACTTTCAACTTCCATGAGATCCAGTCTTTTTTGCCTTCCACATAAGAGAACATGTGGTGTGTAACTTTCTGTCCCTGGCTTATTCCACATAATATCTTCCAGTTTCATCCACGTTGCTGAGAATAACAGGACTTCATCCTGTGTTATGGCTGAATAGTACTCCACTGTGTATAAAGACCACATTTTCTCTATCCATCATCTGCTGTTGGACACCAAGGTTGGTTCCATATCTTGGCTATGGTGAACAGTGCTGCAGGAAACACAGAGGTGCAGATGCCCCTCCGACACTGGCTTCCTTTTCTTTGGGTGTCTACACTGTAGTGGGACTGCTGGATCACACTG
>NW_012112030.1:3449109-3449922 GCF_000951035.1 Colobus angolensis palliatus
TTGATTTGCATTTCTCTGATTATAAGTGATACTGAGCATTTTTTTCACATATTTTTTGGCCATTTGTATGTCTTCTTTCAAGAAATGTCTGTTCGGTTGGGTGTGGTCACATAAACTTGTAAGCCCAGCACTCAGAACGCTAAGGCAGGAGGACAGCTTGAGCCTAGACCAGCCTACGCAGCATAGCAAAACCCTAGCTCAAAAAAAAAAGGAATGTCTGTGTCTGTTCAGCTTTTTGACCTCCAAAAATTAAGAGCCCATTTTGGAATCGGACGACCTGACTGATTCAGAGACAATCTGTGTTTGGTTCTACTCGGCTACTCCCTATGTGACTTTGGGAAGTTCCCTTAGCCACTTTGAGCTCAATTTCCTCAACATTAACCAGGAATAAGTACCACCTGCCTCTGCTGGTTAATGCTGAGGACTGAAAGGAGAACCTCCACAACACCACTTCACAATGCTGCCTAGTGGAAGCCCCTCAATGCGGGGCTGGTAGGATCATCTGAAGCCAAGTACAACTTTCCTTTCCACTGTCCCAGGCTCACTCTGCATACAATTAGCAAGGAATAGTGAATAAAGGAAACCAAAACAATTGCTTAATTTTTAATAAGAAATTTTTAAAAAGTGGGGGTGGTGGGAAAATAGGAGGGAGAGGAGGGGAAGGAAAAGCAGCCGGTCACAAGTTCTAGTCCAGGACTCATCCGCGGCCTCCTCAGGCAATCACCAGTCCCCACCTCCTGGGGAGGGGTACTTTCTCGGCTGGCTTCACCCACATGGAAGGCACTGCCACAGGTGTTCAGAAACCAGGAGCAC
>NW_012112030.1:3450152-3462090 GCF_000951035.1 Colobus angolensis palliatus
CATTCTGTTACAGAAATATTTATATCCCAAAGCCAGGGACCTCTCTGGGACACTGTGTTTATTTCCACGTTTCATGGAAGATGTTTGAGTGCACTCACGGGTGTCTCAACAAACTTCCAGCCCCTGCTCTAAACCCTGTGGCTCCTCAGCAAAACCCAAAAACAAGTATCAGTTTTCCTTCCAAATGGGAAATTTCCTGACCTAGCGAAACCAGCATCAAATCCACTTATTATGAGATAGCTGATTACAGGCGAAGCCCTCTAGTCCCAGGCTGACTCCCCTCCTGCAGGAGCGGGAAGGATGGGCATAGCACTGGCCAGCCAGACCACATCTCCAGGCAGTTTCAAACTATGGCTGCTCCGGTGAGCCATGACACACATCAAAACCAAGTATCTCTGAAAAGTGTACATGTCAAGAACCAGACCTCCGACCAGACTCAGCAGAAATGGATGTTGCCAGATTTGTTCAGAGACCTCCTCTCAATGCCCCCTCTCCCTGGGACCTCCCTCCTTTCACTAGGGGCCCAGGGCCAATGGACTGCTCCCTTTACCTCTAGTCCAGTGCATTTACAGGAACAGCTCCCATACCAAACCCTGAAATGTATTCACTGAATGCACTATTTCTTGAAATGATCGTAAATCACCTGACTATAACGACAATTGTTTTAAAAGTGTTCTCTCTCTCTCGGGAATCATGCCATGAGTTTGAGCAAGCAGCTTTGCTTCTCTCTACTGCAATTCTATTATTTGCAAAATGTTAACAATTCCTGTGTTCACCCATAGCATTGTTGTAAAAAGCCGTAACACCCACTTCATGTAGCCTGCCTGGAGCAGATGCTGTCACATGGTAAATGCCCACTGAAGGTGAGTTATCTGTAGCTATTATTACCTGCCACTTCAGCGAACAAAAGAAGTCGATCAGGTCTCACTGTATCACCGGAAAGGATGTCCATGTAGACTGCGCAGTGGGAGTAGGGGGACTCAATGTTTATCAGGTACTATTTCGTTTTTTTACAATGTGTACATATACATTTGTAGGTACACTGGAAAAGATCTGGAAGGAAATACACCCAGTGTTAATAGTGACTACCCCAAAGACACATTCATCCAAACACACAACAGTAAAACACTCACTCTCTTTCTGTCTTCCATATCATTTGAACTATTTTCAATAAGCATCTATGGCTTTTGTAAAGTTTTTGAAAGGAATTTATTGCAATTTTTTCTGGAGAAACAAGCAGGAGGAACATGAAAAAGGTGGAAACAGAAGGTAAAATGGAATAGGACCCAATGGAATTGAGTCCAAGCCAGGCTCAGCAGGCACACGAATCATGCACCTCTCGCTAAAACTCAACACCAGCTCTCTCTTCTTTGGTCCAATGGCCCAAGACTTAGAGATAAAATGTTTATTGTGATCACATCAATCACACCAAGGAGCTTGGAACCACCCTTCCAAACTCCTCTGGTTCTGTGCACCTGCCCGGGGCTGTTAGCTTTCCTCCTGTGTCTTTGGCTGGCCTGTAATCCCCTAGTGGTGGAAATGCACCCTGACACTTAGCCAATATCCCCACAACACTCAGCACTGCATAGAGACCAGGGCAGTGATGCCCACTCGGACTGTGATTCTACTTATAAAGCAAAGGACCAGGGGCCAGATGCGACTTGTCTTTGGTAACTCACCAGCTGTTGCTTGAACCAGAACAAAGCCAGGTCTCCTGATGCCCAGAAAAGAGTTAGTGCCTGTCCCCCTAGAAACGTGGTGAAAATGTTTTGCTTGCTGTGAAAAGATGCACTATTGGAGAAGATGGGTGCAACTTCTCATGGAGCCGCTCAGCCCAGATCACCAGGCAACAGGGCTGCCGGATGAGACACTAAGCCCGTCCACCAGAAAGAAATCTGGCTGGGCAGTGGAGGGAAATTCACACAGGTTACCCCGGCCCAATGTCAACAACATGAACAAAACAAAAAATACCTAACTGGAAAGCCATAGCCTGGCTAGCAAATTCGAAACAGAGCTACAATCCTAGCAGCACACATCACTGCAACACAGAGCTTCAGTCAGTGTGTGCACACTTTAAGTAGAAATGTAAAATGTCCATGTTTTTGGAACAAGGGGGCTATTTTTGTGTGTGTGTGTGATGTCAAACAAAACAGCCAAGAAGAAACTATTGGCAAGGAAATAGAAATAGGCGCCCTTACACATTGACAGTGAGACAATGGTATGACCCTAACGGAAGGGAATCCAGCAACACCCATCAACATTTAAAATGTGCACAACTGGATCCCACAATTCCATTTCTAGCAATGCATCCTATGAACATATTCACACAAATATGCAAGAATTACATTCAACTCAGCATTGATTAATCCAAACGGTTGGGAACAACCTAAATACTTACCAGTGGGGAACTGGTGGAGAACAGTGTTTATCTTATGCCAACATCTGTGTTTTTAAAAAGAAGACATAAAGGCTGGACACAGTGGCTCATGCGTGTAATCCCAGCACTTTAAGAGGCTGAGGCAGGTGAATCACAAGGCCAAGATATCCAGACCATCCTGACCAACATGATGAAACCCTGTCTCTACTAAAAATACAAAAATTATCTGGGCATGGTGGTGCACACCTGTAGTCCCAGCTACTTAGGAGGTTGAGGCAGGAGAATCGCTTGAACCCGGGAGGTGGAGGTTGCAGTGAGCTGAGATCACGCCAGCCTGGTGACACAGCAAGACTCTGTCTTGGAAAAACAAACAAACAAACAAAAACTAGCAACAGTGGTCACAGGGCAGTGATGGGATAGGACTTCCTTTCACTCTCCAGGACCTTTTGAATGCCGCTCATATCACATATTCAAAATATATGACTACATTAAATATTTTCAAAGTAACTATGAAAAACTGGGGGAATAATAACATCTAACACACAGGACTGCTGCATAATTAAAGGATGAAAAACATTAAGCACTATCAGAGTTCAAAGGAAGAAAGATTAATTCTAGCTTGGATGTCAGAGTGGGGATCGTGTAAAGGAAGTGAGTATTTCAAGTCTTGAAGGATAGAGAAGATTTAAAGAGACAGAAGTGTGGAGATGATGTCCCAGATGGAGATAAGAACATAGGTGAAGAAGATGAAGAGATGAGAAGGTGTAAATTCTTGAGAAGGTATAAAATGTTGTCTCACTCTGGACAACACAGCAAGACTCTGTCCTTATAAAAAATTTAAAAATTAGCTAGGCAGGATAGCAAACCTGTAATCCCAGCTACTCAGGAGGCTGAGGCAGGAGGATATACCGTTATCTCACTGTCAATGTGTAAGGGCGCCTATTTCTATTTCCTTGCCAACAGTTTCTTCTCAGCTGTTTTGTTTCTTGTGCAGTTCTCAGGCTGGGCTTCAGAACAGGGCTTAGGCAACAAGCTGGAGTGCAAGGCTGATGGTGGGAATGGAAACACTGAAACCTAAACTTGCATATCACACCCAGATCATGAGCCTTGAATGCCAAGCCAGGGAACCTGTCCTTGATCTTAACAACAAAAAATCACTGGGTGGGGTATGGTGGCTCACGCCTGTAATCCAGTGCTTTGAGAGGCTGAGGTCTCTTCTTCTAAGGGCACTAATCCTGTCAGACCAGGGCCCACGCTCATGACCTCATCTAACCCTAATCACCTCCCAAATGTCCTACCCCCTAATACCATCACACTGGCAGTGAGGGCTCCAGTATAAGAGGACTGCTTGAGGCCAGGAGTTTGAAACCACTCTGGACGACACAGGAAGACTCTGTCCTTACAAAAAATTTAAAAATTAGCTAGGCAGGATAGCAAACCTGAAGTCCCAGCTACTCAGGAGGCTGAGGTGGGAGGATCACTTGAGCCCAGGAATTTAGGGTTACAGTGAGCTGTGATGGCACGCCTGCATTCCAGCCTGAGTAACAGAGCAAGGGCATGTCTCAAAAATAAAATGAAATAAAATCAGTAAAAGTTTGTATAGACATAAAGTACAAAATCATACCATATATGATTTAATCCAGATATATAATATAAATTAGAGGGGGAAAAGAGAAATTAGGAAGCTATTATAAGAAGACAAGACTCAACTAAGATGTGAGCAAAGGTCCTGGGTTCACAGCGCTATCTTTATATAAAGGAATGAACTACCACATTTATTTTCATGGCATCATCAACTTAAACACAGGCTACAGTATTCTGGAACCATCTCTGTATCAGTCAAATTAGATGCCCATAATACCACAGGCAAATACCATAAAAACACCATAGGCTGTGTGGTTTAAACATCAGTTTACTTGTCCAAGATCAAGGTGTCGGCCAACTCAGTTCTGGGACAGGGACCTCTTCCTGGCTTGCAGACAGCCACCTTTCTTCTTGTTTCCTCACACCAGAGCAGTGGGAGCTCTCTGCTTTCTCTTCTTTCTTTTTTTGAGACAGAGTATCACTCTGTCACCAGGCTGGAGTGCAGGGGCACAATCTCAGCTCACTGCAACCTCCAACAACCTGGTTCAAGCAACTCTCCTGTCTCAGCCTCCCGAGTAGCTGGGATTACAGGCACGTGCCACCACACCCAACTAATTTTTGTATTTTTAGTAGAAACAGGGTTTCAGGATGGTCTCAATCTCCTGACCTCGTGATCTGCCCACCTCGGCCTCCCAAAGTGCTGGGATTACAGATGTGAGCCACCACACCTGGCCTGGTTCCTCTTCTTCTAAGGGCACTAATCCTGTCAGACCAGGGCCCATGCTCATGACCTCATCTAACACTAATCACCTCCCAAATGTCCTACCCCCTAATATCATCACACTGGCAGTGAGGGCTCCAGTACAAGAATCTGGGGGAGACATAAACACTCAGTTTATAACAATGTCTTTTCAATCCTGTTGAAAAAACAACCAAATGAGTAGGCGAAGAAGTACCTTATATGTAAACAAGTCAGGACTTTTCATATTTCTGCTAAACATTAAGGTCAATTTAAAATGTCTGATAACAAGAGTCAGAAGCAGAGATAAATGAAAGTTAGTTACTCTGCATTTTAGGCCCACATTGAGCTGTCTTTCAATGACATTGTGGCACAAAGAACACTGCTTTCTATTCCTGGTTTTGCCACCAAAAAAGCTGGAACATTTCCCTGTATTTCATTTATCTCTAAAATCACTGGGCTGACCTAGCAGACCTCCAAGGTCCCTTCCATTCACAAATTCCACAAATAACTACCTACCAACAGAGGCTACACAAATAAACTACACTGACAGGGGGAAAGCTAACACTAGCAAACAATGAGATGCACACAAGACAAGACATATAGAGAAGTGGATCAACCACAAACTGGTGGATGATGAGCCGGCGGTGGATAAAAACACATTCCCTAATGATAGACAGAGAGGCAATGGTGCCTAGGTAGTATTGTTGAAGATTTCCTATTTTAAATCTTCAAGATAAATGGCCTAATTTTTTATATTCATTCTGATTAAATGTGAACGTGAAAACTTCCTCCAGGGGACACGGACATCTAAAAAGTTCCCAATGCATCCAATTTGTCATTTGATATTTTTACTGACAAGAAAAATGAGGGACTGAATATACAAACAGACCATGCCTGATCATATGTATAAAGACAGAACTCAGACAACAACCAGTAGCTGCCCACCCAGGAAACCAATCCCCTATCTACAGTAAACAGCCAGGAGGCCAGCCAGGCTAGTACATCAGACAGGAACTCAGACTGCTCTCTCTCCACAACCCAGAAACTAAACCACAACTCTGCCCCATGTGGCCAGGACTCAAAACTAACAGCCACCCTAATTTTGGCACCTGTTTCTTAGGTAGGATCATTCAGAGAAAGCCAAATACCCCCCTAACCAGTCACATAGGACACCCCACTTCTGCACAGCCGCCTCCAGCCCCCACAACAGCCTCCACTGGGAGCCGTTCTTTTCCATCCTGAAGCTTCCCCACTCCTCATCCGCCACTCACTTGCACGTCAGTCTCTGCCACATGCAAGTGACGGTGCCAACTCCCTTGCCACAGCAGCTCTGAGAAAGTCGCCTTTGCCTGCCTCAAGTGGGTGGCCTTCCTTTATTTCCCCCAAAGAATAAGTCTTCAATGAGGGGCTTCTCTCTATATGGCCAAGCTATACAATTCAGAAGCCCAGCATGGCAGATTCCAAGCCTGGAAAGACCATACACCCCTCAGGTCTTCTTTCCACAAAACACAGCTTCCTTGAGTTCTTCAGTCACTCCTCACCAACCAGGGAAGGAACCACGTGTTATGGAAAGATCCTTGAAGTCAAACTTCTGAGTTCATCAAGTACTTCATCTTTCCACTTAAGAGATTACATGGCCTTGGCCAGGGGTGGTGACTCACACCTGTAATCCCAGCACTTTGGGAGGCTGAGTCGGACAGATCACCTGAGGTTGGGAGTTCAAGACCATCCTAACCGACATGAAAAAACCCCGTCCCTACTAAAAATACAAAATCAGCCTGGCGTGGTGGCGCATGCCTGTCATCCCAGCTACTCAGGAGGCTGAGGCAGGAGAATCACTTGAACCTGGGAAGCAGAGGTTGTGGTGAGCCGAGATCGCACCATTGCACTCCAGCCTGGGCAAGAAGAGCAAAACTCTCTCAAAAAAACAAAAAAAGACATGACCTTGAATAATCTTAACTTCTCTAAGCCTCTATCTTCATCTTCAATAAAATAATTTTACCTTCAAGATTGCATTAAATGGAATCCCACATGTAAAACAACTGACAAATATTAGGGGCCCAAAAGCTGTGCGCTCCTACTGCTGCCCCACTTTACCCCAAGGGAGAAGCGCAAGACATCCAGAAAAAGTCTGTTGATCCCTACACCTCAGCATCCTGTGTTCACACAAGGTGCAGTGGGATCCAGACTTACCGGGGTCACCCAAATACAAGACACGTTTTGATTTTTCAACTTAGGTACGCATGGCTTCTAACGTTCACCATATATGATCCATAATTTATAAGAGATTTTCCTACACTACCCTGCGGTTCTATTTTAGCAGACTTAGATGTGCTCTAATAGCTCACTCTCTTAAGCCCTCTTCAGTATCAAAACCAAAAACTTTAATCTGTAACACAGTTGTCAGCAGTGAAAGTGGAAAAGGTACCTATGAGTCAAAATGACCCTCTGCCCTGCCCGGCCCCACCCTACAAAAAGCTGTTCAGGAGTATTTGGGCTGGTTATGAAAATGCTGTTTGTATTCCCAGGGACAGACAAATGCCTACCCTGGTTAGAAGCTGCGCTGCTCAGCCTTCAGGGTAGAAAGCTCCCCACACCCTCTACCCAAGGAGAAGAGAAACAAATGGGGTGGCCAGGCTCCAGAATGTGGACTGTTCAGTGTGGTTTCTGCAGTCCAGGTCACCGCCATGGGTGAAGCTCTTCCTTCCTTCTTTTCCACCCACGTGGCCAAGGTCCTACGGCTGCTGTAGGGCCTCTTCCCTAGGATGAGTCAGACCAGCCGTTCCCCTCCCCCTTCTTTTTTTTTTTTTTTTTTTTGAGACAGGGTCTCATTCTGTCATCCAAGCTGGAGTACAGTGGTGCAATCTTAGCTCACTGCCACCTCTGCCTCCTGGGTTCAAGCAATTCTCCTGCCTTGGCCTCCCAAGTACCTGGGATTACAGGTGCCCGCCACCACACCCAGCTAATTTTTATGTTTTTAGTAGGGACGGAGTTTCAACTTGTTGGCCAGGCTGCTCTCAAACTCCTGACCTCAGGTGATCCACCTGCCTTGGCCTCCCAAAGTGCTGGGATTACAGGCATGAGCCACCGCATATGGCCGAGTCAGCCCAGCCATCCTGACTTTTTGTTCTGGCAAAATTACTGTCTTCCATGTCTACCTTCCAAGTAGCTAAATCAGAGATCTGGCCTTGGGGCAGGCTTGAAGAATCCCTGTTTTTGGTCCTCAAGAGGTCCTACCAGGGTCTGGGACAATTCCAAGACTTGTGTTCTTAAAGAGGAAAGAAACTTGGCTGGGTGCGGTGGCTCAAGCCTGTAATCTCAGCACTTTGGGAGGGCGAGGCGGGCGGATCACGAGGTCAGGAGATCGAGACCATCCTGGCTAACACCGTGAAACCCTATCTCTACTAAAAGATACAAAAAACTAGCCGGGCATGGTGGCGGGCACCTGTAGTCCCAGCTACTCAGGAGGCTGAGCAGGAGAATGGCGTGAACCCGGGGGCGGAGCTTGCAGTGAGCCAAGATCGCGCCACTGCACTCCAGCCTGGGGCACAAAGCAAGACTCCGGCTCAAAAGAAAAAAAAACCCTCACATACAAGGCTCTCGGAGGCGGCCCTCAGGTTTGGGTGTGTCATCTATGATAACAGCTAAGAGATCTGAAGCCAGCTGTCTGGGTTCAAACCTGAATTCCAACAGCACTCGCTGTGTGATGTTAGACAACGTCCCCAGACTCTCTGTGGTTCAGTTTCCTCACTGTAAAAGGGCCACAATGATAGAGCTGCTCTAAAAATTAAGTGAATTAGTGCGAATAAGGTATTCAGAACAATGCTTGGCACATGGAGGAGTTCAACAGACACGTATTGAACAGAGTAACTTAGCAATTAGTAAATACACTCATGCAGGCCAGGCGCGGTGGCTCACGCCTGTAATTCCAAAACTTTGGGAGGCTGAGGCCAGAGTGTCACTTGAGCTCAGGAGTTTGAAACTAGCATGGGCAACACAGTAATATTCCATCTCTAAAAATGTGTTTGTGTAACATATATGAATATATACACTCATATATTGACAGTATATTTATAATATACAAAATAGCTGGAATACAGACTTAACTATTCACAATGGTTACTTTTAGAGAAGGGGGAATGCAAATTTCAGCTTTTTACCCCACATATATATTCTTGTATCATCTGAAATATTTAAGCCAATTGTATGTATAAATTTGCCCTGAAACACACAGCAGAACAATGTAGTTTTGACTCAAAAATCTTCAAATCATGATGGAATTGTTCTGTGAAAGTAAAGTTATAGAAATGAAAAGTCTCCCTCCAGCCTAAATGCTCTTTAATATGACCTATATGACACAAACCAATGCAGACCCCCCGAATCCTTTCCCCACTGTCATAAGAATTTTTCAGTAAACCGTATTCCCCTTTACAAACTGGATGATAGTTAGAGTTACCAGGCAAGAATGTGGATCCAGTTCTGCTTTTTCAAAGCCCAATATTCCTCACATAATAGCAATGCATTCTTCAACTGGTCAGCTGCCCCCAACACCTGAGCTCTCTGTTGTACACAACTCAGCGAGGCCTGGGAGGAAGCAGGTGCAAATTTCACTTACTCAGTAACAACACATCCCGCCTGATTCCTCTGCTTGGCTAGTTCTCAAGTCATCTTTTTCTAAGCTTTCATTAGGCTCTACCACACGTACCCAGGCTGGGTAAAATACTTTACCAGGTTTTTTTTTTTTTTTTTGAGATGGAGTTTCACTCTGTCACCCAGGCTGGAGTGCAGTGATGCCATCTTGGCTCACTGCAACCTCTGCCTCCCGGGTTCAAATGATTCTCCTGCTTCAGCCTCCCAAGTAGCTGGGACTACAGGCGTGCCACCATACCCAGCTAATTTTTGTATTTTTAGTAAAGATGGGGTTTCACCATATTGGCCAGGCTGGTCTCAAACTCCTGACCTCGTGATCTGCCCGCCTCGGCCTCCCAAAGTGCTGGGATTACAGGCGTGAGTCACCGCACCTGGCCTACTTTACCAGTTTTATTCCTGAATTAAACCTGTTATTACTATCAATAATGTCAATCAGTGCCATTTCATTCACCGTATGACACACACATACAAAGCACTTCATACTCGCTCCACCTATCTGGCTTTTCTGCAATGGCCACAGTGTTCCCCATCTTACGTGAGAGGCACAGAGAAAGATAATGACTTCTCCAAGGTTTTGTAATTCACAGTCAGTGGCAGAACCAACATGCCCAACCAGGTCTGGCCAAGGCCTGTGTTTCAGCCACACCACCTGGTTGCTGCCCCTAAGGCTCAATGGGCAACTAACAGATCACTCTGATTGCAGAGGCTTCAGAAATGCCTTCCACCGTGGTACAATGGATGGTTCGCTCTCAGGAGGGGAGGCAGGGGTGGGAATCAGCAGACAGTTCTGCTAGGTTTCTCATGCAGGGCACTGACTATGCATTCTGTGCCTTGCTTTGCAGATGAAATGTCTCCTGCCCCCGTACAACAGCTTTCTTTGTCCTGTCCACATAAAAGTACAACTGAGTTCCTCAGGGGCAGGCAGTGATCACTGCCCTGTGCCACACCTGACTGATGTCCAAACAGGTGGACACACAAGCTCTTCTCATATGGCCCAGGCTGCCCCCATCTGCTAAGCATCAAAAACTACACACAGGATTTGCAGAACATGAATGACATGGAGATGACTGCTTTATCTCTGCTGAAAACTTACTGCACTGTCCTAAAAATCAGCATGCAGGAAAAGCTGAGCATTTGAGGCTGGCTGGCTGTAATCTTCAGCTGCTGAGAAAGCCTCAGCTGCTCGGTTCCACTGTGGAAATCCAACTCCTCCCTCAAAGTCTAACTCAAGTACACCTCCTCTGCGGTGCCCGCCTCCTTCCTCCCTTTCACAAGCACGTGTTCCCTCTGCAGTCCCAGAGCATTCTATCGCCACCTGTGGAGCCACACTGACCCAGCCTACAGCCAGCTCAGTGCACAGCTGCCTCTCCCTGTGTGTACCTGCAGGCCCCACCTGGGCTGGAAGGCTGCCTCCTTCTCCACACAGAGGCGGCACTCAGGAACTACTGAATGAGGGAGGGAGTGGATGAGCAAGATCAGCCAAGGGCCACAGAGAGTGGCCTGCAGCTCCCAGCAGGAACAGCCCCTGCCCTGCCAATCCGGAGGTGCTGGCTCTGTTCTCAGCAGGGCCACTAAAAGCTCCATTATAACAGCTCTAGGCCACAACGATCAACTTGGTGTCAGGCCCTAGAGACACCAAAACTCCTAATAAATAAAGAGGCCGTGTATGCAGCATGCTGGTTAAAAGCACAGGCTTCTGAGTCAGAGCTTCAATTCCACTTATTATGTGACCTTGAGCAAGTTACTCAATGCATCAGTCTTATTTTGTCACCGGCAAAATGAGGACATTATCTGCCACACAGTGTTGCTGAAAAAGTAAGGGAGGTGACAGACGCAAAGTGCTTGGCACTTACTTACTCTTACTGGTTTATGACAAAGAAGAGAACACAGGAACAGCCAAATGCAAGAGATGCACAGGGCACACCATGGGGCAGAGAGGTCGGGGCTCCCATGCCATCCCTGGAAGTGCCACCTCCCCAGCACCAAATAAGTTCACTAAACCAGAAGCTCTCCAAACCCAATATTTAGAGGGTTTTATGGAGTTTTCATAACACAGACATGATGAAGTCATTGGCCACCCATGACTAGCTCAATCTCCAGCCTGCCTCGTCTCCCCTACCAGAGGTATGGGTGGGGCTGATAAGTCCAACTCTTTACTCATGACTCATCTTTCTGGCAACCAGCCCTAATCCTGAACCTGTCCAGGGGCCTGAAGCCACCTGTCATCTCATTATCATACAAAAGACACTCCTATCACCCCAGAGATTCCAAAAGTCTTAAAAACTCTTGGGTCAGGAACTGAAACATAAGACCAAATATTATAACCAATGATGTTCCTATCACTCAGGAAATTACAAGGGTTTTAGAAGCTCTGGGCCAAAAACCAGGAAGAATACTAAATAGATACACTATTGTACTATGTAGCCCACTATCACAAGAATTTTTTTTTTGAGCGAGTCCACCTCTGTTGCCTAGGTTGGAGTGCAGTGGTGCGATCTCAGCTCACTGCAACCTCCACCTCCCAGGTTCAAGCAATTCCTGTGCCTCACCCTCCTGAGTAGCTGGGACTACAGGTGTGCGACACT
>NW_012112030.1:3466045-3466695 GCF_000951035.1 Colobus angolensis palliatus
GCGGAGCTTGCAGTGAGCTGAGACCACGCCACTGCACTCCAGCCTGGGCGACAGAGCGAGACTCCATCTCAAAAAAAAAAAAAATTTAATTTTTAAACAAAATCTGATACTTGACCAACAACAATAGTATATTAAGTGATATGGTTTTTTGTTTTTGTTTGAGAGAGGGTCTTGCTCTGTTGCCCGGGCTGGAGTGCTGTAGTGCAATTCTAACTTACTACAGCCTCAAATTATTGGGATCAGGTGATCAACCTCCCGAGCAGCTAGAATCACAGGTGAGCACCACCACGCCCAGCATTTTTTTTTTTTTTTTTGGTAGAGGTGGAGGTCTGGCTATGTTGCTGGTCTTAAACTCCTGACCTCAGTGGATCCTACTGCCTCAGCCTCCCTAAGTGCTGGGATTACAGATGTGAGCCACCACACCAGGCCCAAGTGGTGTATCTAAAATTTTTTGGAATCTAACCACTTTGAAAATGTATGGAGAGCTATAAATCATCTCCCCATAAACACACATGGATGCATATACACAAAATTGTTGCACAGGATTTTGGGGACTTCATAAATTTCTGGAAGCCAGGTTAAAAACCTTAGGATTATAGATTCTGATTTCTTTTTTTTTTTTTTTTTGAGACAAAGTCTCACTTTGTCTT
>NW_012112030.1:3474765-3478498 GCF_000951035.1 Colobus angolensis palliatus
AACATAGTGAAACCCCGTCTCTACTAAAAATACAAAAATTAGCCGGGTTTGGTGGCACATGCCTGTAGTCCCAGCTACTCAGGAGGCTGAGGCAGGAGAACTGCTTGAACCCGGGAGGTGGAAGTTGTGGTGAGCCGAGATCGTGCCACTGCACTCCAGCCTGAGCGAGAGAATGAGACTCCATCTCAGAAAAAAAAAAAAAAGAGGGATCTTCATGTTCCTCCAATTTGCAAAAAAAAAAAAAAAAAAAAAAATTGGAATCTGTTAACCAGAGGCAATGAAAAGCACCTCCCAGGCTGTTGTAGTAAGTGGATTGGTAACTGTGCTGGGAGATTCCAACCTGCCATACCTGTGACTATGTCATGCAGCAAAAGGGCTTTGCCACAGGCCTTAGGAGGAGTATCCTGGGCTATCCAGGGAGGTCCAATCTAATCCCATGAGCCTCTAAGAGCATAGAACTGGCCAGGTGCGGTGGCTCACGCCTGTAATCTCCACACCTTGGGAGACTAAGGCAGGTGGACCACGAGATCAAGAGATGGAGACCATCCTGGCTAAAATGGTGAAACCCTATCTCTACTAAAAACACAAAAATTAGTCAGGCGTCATGGCGGGCACCTGTAGTCCCAGCTACTCAGGAGACTGAAGCAGGCGAATCACTTGAACCTGGGAGGTAGAGGTTGCAATGAGCTGAGATCAGGCCACTGCACTCCAGCATGGGCAACAGTGCGAGACTCCATCTCAAAAAAAATTTTTTAAGTAGGGCATAGAACTTTCTCTGAGTGGAAGAAGAGAAATGCACACAGGGGAACTGGAAAGCCTGACTAGATCCCTGGCCTAGCTAGTCCTGAGCTGATGGGACCATGTGCAAAGACCAGACAGAGGCCTCAGGAGCTGAGGGCAGCTCCCAACAGATGGCCAGAAAGGGAACAGACACCTCAGTCCTGCAACCACAAGGAACTATATTTGGCCAAAAGTGCTTGGAAACAATTCTCCAATGAGGAATGCAGCCCAGACCACATGGTGATTTTTGCCCAGTGACACCCACGTCAGACTTCTGCCCCACAGAACTGTGAGATGATACAATTTCGATTGTTTTAAGCCACTAAATATGTGGAAATGTGGTAAAGCAGCAACAGAAATGAATACAGTGATTTACGTAGAAATCCCTACAAGAGTGTCTGGCACGGTGTTGACACCTGACAAGCGTTTCCTGATTTCCTTACATCGCAAGGCAGGGCTGGCCACACTCCATCCAAAACAACAGATGATAGACTTGTTCTGACAAAACATTCAGTGAATTATAAATGGCCCAGAACACCTACAGATTTTAGGTTTCAGGTAAGTGGTTGCCTTTCCTTTCACTTAGAAACCTCCCAATGCTCATCTTACTGATAAACTCTAACTACCAGGCAGGAGACGAAACACCAGACAAACCCAACCCCAGATGCCCCGAGGGAGCCCATCCCAGCACTCACTCTGCTGCACTGAAATGATGTCCAGGTCAGTTTATCCCACTAGACCAAGAACTCCAGCTCTCCATGTGTGAGTCACCAGTGCTGCCTCTGCATCTCTGCTTCTAGAATGGTGCTTCTGCACTTCACAGGAAATCTGTATCAATGTTTGTCAACATTATATATGACAGTGTAACTTAATATCTGCACAGAAAACATAAATTCTTTGAGGACCAGGGCCGGGTTTATTAGCCTTTGTACTCCCACTGCCACTGTCTGGGACATCAGAAGCACTCGGTAGAAGTTGGTGAAGAGAAAGAAAAGGCAGAGGAGAGAGAGGAAAGCAGGACCAACACTGCAGACACAGATTCTGAGGTGGCTGGAGGAGAGGCAGGGCAGAGAAACTTCCTGGATGCTGGAATGGGGTTCACTGTGATACCTGCTGCTGGATTTCAAATGTCAAAGGTGATGCTTTGCTGACCTTGACCTCTGACTGCCCTTGAGCTTTCCCAACCTCAAGACAGGGCACATAATGTCAAGAAATTATGCTTCATTAAAGCATGGGAATGTTATTTACATGGACGCTCATTACTTCATTTTTTACATGGGAATGTAAATAATTGAAGAGATTGTTAAAGACTAAATCATGCACATTCAATAACTTTGTAAAATATTAATGATAACTGAAACAAATTTTGATGGTCCCCAAAAATGCTAAAATATAAAACAATACTGGCCAATTAAAGATAGAAAACAATCCTAATGAAGCTCCCCAACAGACACATTAAAACTTCTCTGTACATTAAACATTTGGGATTTCAAAGGAAAACCTAGATTCATTCCATTCTTAATACGGCGTTTAAAAAAAAAAAAACTTAGGTAATACAATATTTCATTTAAAATTTACAAAATTCCATTACATTCATGATTTCATTTGATCCTCAAAACAATCTCCTGAGTTAGGCAGAACAGGTATTACTAACAACTAACTCCATTTTACAGGTAAGGAAACTGAAGTTCAGAAAGTACTTGGACTTAACAAAAGCTTTAATAGGGCCACATATCGAAACCAAATCCTCTGCTCAAAAGAACTAGAATAAGTTATCTTTTACATATTATTCATACTTATATCCTGTCAATATCCAAAAATGTTTTGAGGTAGCCTGCAATAATAGACACCTATCCAATAAAAACATTAAAGTGAAAAACAGGGGGAAAAAAACAGCAGGTGACATGGGAGACAGACGAAGGTAGATAGCAAAGCCTGAGACTTATAATCTAAGAAAACTTCATCTCTGACCTTCCAGTTCCAGCGAGATAATACTAAAGGAAACAAGATGGTTTATAGACTCATAAACTAACAAAAGAGAGGTTGCATCAGTTCTTAACTATGAAACACTCCTAGTAGCCACAGCAAATCTCTAGGACAATATACCAATGGCATCAAAGCATGAGTATACTTCAGTGACAGAGCGAATTAAGTTCCCTGTTTGGGACCCAGGCCAGGGCTAGAGAAAAGAACTCTGAAATGTAGAGCTCAAAAATATATCCTCTGTCGGCCAGGCGCACTGGCTCACATCTGTAATCCCCAGCACTCTGGAAGGCCGAGGCAGGCAGATCACGAAGTCAAGAGATGGAGACCATCCTGGCTAGCACAGTAAAATCCTGTTTCTACTAAAAATACAAAAAATTACCCTGGCGTGGTGGCAGGCGCCTATAGTTCCAGCTGCTTGGGAGGCTGCGGTAGGAGAATGGAGTGAACCCAGGAGGCGGAGCTTGCAGTGCCCCGAGATCCTGCCACTGCACTCCAGCCTGGGCAACAGAGCAAAACTCCGTCTACAAAAAATATATATATATACACCCTCTGTCTTCTCTGTACCCATGTGTCCCCTTCCATGAGAGACTTCCTTTCATTTAATCCATATAAAAATCAAGCCTACTCTAAATGAAAAATACCTCGACACAGAAGCAGCATTAACTAGTTAAGTTTTATTAAGACATTAATAAAATCTAGAAAACCATAAAGAAAATCTGGTCGCATTTTGAAGCCCTCTCTTAAGATCTGATTCCCCAAAAGAACAAAGTGCATGGGGCATATAACAAAGGTCTTTTCCTAAACTAAGATAAGAATGCAAATCAAAAGAAAGGCAAAATCCTACTGAGTGAAGCAAAAATTGTAATTCAGTAGCTCAAGACTTGACCAAATGGCTATTTTTAATCCCTATAATCATCCAAATAACTAGGAATAGCAGAGAAAATTGTGTCTCCTTTCTACAGAGACA
>NW_012112030.1:3478838-3479769 GCF_000951035.1 Colobus angolensis palliatus
CTCACTGCAACCTCCACCTCCCGGGTTCAAGTGATTCTCCTGCCTCAGCCTCCCGAGTAGCTGCGACTACAGGCATGTGCCACCACACTCAGCTAATTTTTTGTATTTTTAGTGGAGACGGGGTTTCACCATATTAGCTAGGATGGTCTCCATCTTCTAACCTCGTGATCTGTCTGCCTTGCCCTCCCAAAGTGTTGGGATTACAGGTGTGAGCCACCACACCCGGCCACAAGTGGCAATTTTAAACTATGCTTCAAACCATTACACAATGCCAAGTACTCAATACTCAAGGCACTCTCAAATTTCCATTTACTCCCATTTTACTCAACCAAATAAAATGTTAAATTGGAACATATTTCACATGACACTTAAAAGATCAACAAAACGCTCCTGAAAAGTTCTGAGCTCAACAACTCCATTAATGAGAAAAAAACAAACCAACTGGATATAGTGAAGATGCTGCACATAAAACACAATTGTGAAGAATATGCAAGATATTGCCAAAAAGCTGCTTAAGGTTTCATCATAGATACTTGTCCTTAACTCTGAGATCAAGTATATACTCATGTAACTAAACTCGTTTAAAAGGAAACAAACGGGAAGAAGAAAAAGAACTTCCACTTTAAAATCCACATTTTCAAAGGCCTCCATTATTTACACCATTGCAGGGAAGAGAATTTTTCTGTGCTATATTTGCTTGAAAGAATTAAAGGTGTAGGGCAAAAATTCTTGGAAATTACGTAGTTTATGATCCTCAAAAGTGAGAAAAATGAAGCCCAGAAGAGAAGGCCTTTCAGGAAAATTCCAGAGCCGGAGGTGGACCCAGTACATTGTTTTTGTTTTTGTTTTGAGAGGAAGTCTCACTCTATGGCCCAGGCTGGAGTGCAGTGCAGCCATTTCACTCACTGCAACCTCCGCCTCCTGGGTTCAA
>NW_012112030.1:3479871-3481590 GCF_000951035.1 Colobus angolensis palliatus
TATTTTTAGTAGAGACAGGGTTTCACCATGTTGGCCAGGTTGGTCTCGAACTCCTGACCTCAAGTGATCCGCCTGCCTAGACCTCCCAAAGTCCTTGGATTACAGGCGTGAGCCACCACGCCTGGCCGACCTGGTAAGTTTTAATCAAGTACTCTGAACTATGCAACAAACCCTGGGAAGTAATAGAAAAAAAAAATTAATCTAAAAACCCTTTGGAGAGTCAAAGAATTGCAGATTTAAAATAGCATGAATACTTGGATTCATGGTATTGAGAAAGGACCTTGCATTTACCCGCATGTACAAACTGCCTGCCCACCTCTATCAGAGCATTTTTCAAGTTGTGCTACAGTTAACTATGTACTGCCCAAAGCCAATCTGTCCCTGCAGATCATAAGCTCTTAAAGACCAGGACTTCAGGAGAACAAGCAAAACTTCAGAGAGAAGGGAGCCACCGAAACAGAGTTCATAGCAATGGGTCGGCAGGAGCTGATGACTGGAGGTGCGCGGTAGCCTTGGGGTCTGGGACAGCGGAGGTCAGAAAAGGCAAAAGGGCCTGCATGACATGCTACAGGGCTAGGAGCCACAGCTGCGGTGATTAGTTCAGTTTTGTCTCGTATGCCTGTTACTTATACACCATCTCTTGTTCAGAAAGAACTTCAGGTTGAGTATTTGGACTCCTTGAGCCTTCTGCTGTTTGTCTCCGGGACGTTTAACACTCTTAAAAGGGGAAAACTGTCCAGTTCGATTTTGCTTCCTGGGACATTACAGATTTTTCAAAAGATTGATGAAAGCATTCACTAAGGACTGATTCCACTTTCTTTGGTGGCTGAGAAATACAGCGTCTGAGGGGCAGCATCAGGTCTTCCCATCAAGCTGAGGTCGGAGTCTCCCCACCCACGGACCTCACCCTCGCTCTCCCCTCAGAAATCTGACCTCTAACTGTAACTGCCTTGGCCTCATTCCGTGGGTGTGGATGCTCCTGCTTGAAACTCATTTTCCAGCCCGCCAAATTCTTGGGAGAGTTTCTTCCACTCGCCAAGCGCTGAGAGCTACAAAGTTCAATCTGACTTTCCAGATTTTTTTTCTTCCCATTACTAACGGAAAAAATCAAGAAGCGCTGGGCAGAAGGGCCCTGTTCCCACCAATCAGAGCCCAGCCCGGGGCCAGAGCAGGAAGCGAGGCGGTGGGACTCGCGGTGACAGCACCTCGCCCACCGGGACCCGCCGGCCAGGGCAGAGGTCGATGCGGCCGCTGCGCGACAGCTCCGGGCCCACGCCTCTCGCTTCCTTCCGCCGGGCAAGTGAGAGGATAAATCATGGGGCGGGGGCAGTGCGCCCCCAGAAACCGCGCCCCCCGCGCACAGACCCCCACTACACGCGCCTCCCAGGCGGGGTCGACCCAGACGAGCCACCGGGCGACGCACAGCACCACTAGCAGGGCGCAGGACCCACAAGCGCGGGTCCACGCAGCCACCTATATAGGTGACAAAACACTCAGGAAGCCGTCATGGGGGGCCGGGAAAGAGCCCCCACCCAGAGTCAGGGATTCCCTCGTCCGAGGGTCCGCACAGTCCACTAGGTGGGTCTGGCGAAGCAGTCTCGCTGCGAGGGAGGGCGGGGAGGGCGGCGGAGTCTCCCACTCGAGGTGACCTGGACCACCTCCACGAGTGGGTCCTCGCAGGGCCCCCTCTGCCGCACGCGGGGACCAGCCACGCCGCGG
>NW_012112030.1:3482492-3576660 GCF_000951035.1 Colobus angolensis palliatus
ATTTGGAAGCACGTATGGTGGGCGTTAGGAGTGAAGTAGGGCTGGGCGCGGTGGCTCGCGCCTGTAATCCCAGCACTTTGTGGGGCCAAGGCAGGTGGATCACTTGAGGCCAGGAGTTCGAAACCAGCCTGGCCAACAAGATGAACTCCCATCTCTGCTAAAAATACAAAAACTTAGCCGATCGTGGTGGCGCGCACCTGTGGTCCCAGCTACTGGGAAGGCTGAGGCAGGAGAATTGTTTGAACCCGGGAGGTGGAGGTTGCAGTGAGCTGAGATGGTGCCACTGCATGCGCTCCAGCCTGGGCGACGGAGTGAGACTCTGTCTCCAAAAAAACATTAATAGATGGGAAGTAGAAGCGAACTTAGGCCTTCCCTGAAGGAGCTCGGCCAAGGAGTACCTGAAATGTCTCTGCATCTCTTTAAGGTCTGATAAAGGAACCAGGAGCGAGCACTAATCACTTCCCTTTCCTGCCTCAGAGCTTTCATGTGTTTGCTGTTCCCCTCCTGAAATGCCAAGTGCCAATGGTATTTATTTATTTACAGAAATGGGGTCTCCCTATGTTGTCCAGGCTGGTCTCAAACTCCTGGCCTCAAGCTATCCTCTCGTCACAGCCTCCCAAAGTGTTGGGATTACAGGCATGAACCACTGTCCCCAGCCCTGATCGTCTTTAAAACGTCTTTCCTCATCTTATTTGAGCTTCCTGCTTCATGTGACCCCACACCCTTGGTTTTCCTGTACCTCCATAGCTGCTCCTCTGTGGGTCCCGGGGACCCACCCCCTTCTCTGCCCAAGTTGTATATGTCTGGGCTCAGGCCAAATGCCCTTCCATTTGCAGTGGGCACTGCCACAGGAAATCTCATGCCCTTCCGGGCTTCACAAACCATCCACATGCTCTGCTGCCTGCCAGAGAGACATCCATCCCAGTCAGATGCCCAGCCCTCACCTTTCCCAAAGCCTCAGCTGGACACAGGGGAGCATCTCAAATCTTCTGCGGGCCAAAACAGTGCTGTATTAGTGCCCCAACCTGCTCATCCACATTCTTGTGATTCTCTGTAAACAGCCCCTTCATCCACCCAGCTGCTCAGGTGAAAATCTCAAATCCTCCTCCAGTCCTTCCTCCCCGAACCTCTCATGCAGCCCTCTGCCTTCCTAGGACGCTGAGCACCCCTCACTCCCAGTGCCAGCTGGGGTGCTGTCTGAGTGGCTGCCTCCCACTTGGCATGAAGTGTGACCTCTTGCCCGGTGTGGTGGCTTACACCTGTAGTCACAGCACTTTGGGAGGCTGAGGCGGGCAGATCGCTTGAGGCCAGGAGACTGGGACCAGCCTGGCCAATATGGTGAAACTAAAATACAACAATTAGCCAGGCATGGTAATGCGTGCCTATCATCCCAGCTACCCTACCCAGGAGGCTGAGGCAGGAAAATTGCTTGAACCTGGGAGGCAGAGGTTGCAGTGAGCCAAGGTCACACCACTGAACTCCAGCCTGGGCAACAGAGTGAGACTCTGTCGCAAATTAAAAAAAAAAGAAGAAGGAGAAGGAGAAGAAATGTGACCTCTCTAAGGCAAGGCAGTGTCCCACTCTGATTCACTTCCATGTGTAAAACAGGACCTGCACCCTGAGGGCACTCACTCAAGGAGGCTGCTGGGATGGGTGGATGCACAGTTAAGGTCTTCATGGTGGCTGGGGCTGACCCCATCCCCATCACTCCCCACACACACCTGCACACTCATCACTCCTACACTCGCACCCACCACTGAAAGCCTGGCCCCTAATCTGATTTGCCTAACAAGGTCCCCGGATGAACAACACATGCTTCCCTACCTCTCCCCTGCTAGGGCCACACCGTGTTCTGGGATGTACTCAGGGATCAGGAGAACAAAACCTCGGGGAGTGAAAGGACATTCCAGGGTGCTGGCCTCTGCATCTCCCTCCATGCCCTCACCCCTGCCTGACACACCCTCACCCCTGTACCTGGCCAGCTCCTACCAACCCTTAAAGTCTCACCAAGTTCAGTGGTGGCAGCCACACCCTAAAGTGACTGACTCCCCAATGACCTATGCCCTTATATAGTCTTCCTGACCTTGGGTACAAGCAAAATAGGTGACTGGCTTCTAACCCATAGAGCCTGGCAAAAGCAATGGGATGTCACTGTCACAGTGCATCACCTTCGCACACTAGAGAGAAAGGTTCCGCCGGCAGGCACTGCAGGAGGGAGATGCTGTGCTGAGAAAGGACCTTTGGAGGGACCCCGTAGGCAAGGAAGCAAAAAGCTGGGCCCTTGCCAAGCGGGTCTGAGGAAATGAATTCTGCCAATAACCTCAGTGGACGTGGAAATGGATTCTGCCCTGGTGGAGCCTCAGATGAGGATGCAGCCCAGCTGCTTAGCATGAGATCCCAAGCAGAGGACCTGCTAAAATGTGCTCAACTCCTAGCTTGCCAAAATTGGCTTAAAGGTGTGTGTTGTTTTAAGCTTCTAAGTTTTTAGTTATTGCCTATGAAAGTGTTAAAATATGAGACAATAACTTAGGTCCCCTCCCCATCACATACATTCTTCTTTCTGGCATTCATCACAATTATACTCATTGATTTAAAATCTCCCTCTTGACTGGGTGCAGTGGCTCAGGAGTTCCAGACCAGCCTGGCCAACATGGTGAAACCCCATCTCTACTAAAATACAAAAACTAGCTAGACGTGGTGGTGCAATCCTGTAATCCCAGCTACTCGGAAGGTTGAGGCAGGAGAATTGCTTGAATCCAGGAGGCAGAGGTTGCAGTGAGCTGAGATTACACCATTGCACTGCAGCCTGAGTGACAAGAACAAAACTCTGTCTCAAAAAAAAAAAAAGATTGTCTCTTGCCACTAGCATGAAGGTCCCATGAGAAGAAAAATGGAAACTCTTGCTCATAACAGTGCCCCAAATGCCCAGCACGGTGTAGCTCTGGGGCAGTTGGTAGATGGTGGACGCTGCTGGTTGGAGGGCCCAGCTGGCCCTCCCAACTGCCTTCTCCCTGGTCACGTTCCATTAGAGAGAACAGAATAGTTTCTTGCCTTTCCAGAGTCCCTCTTAGTGGGGATTGGCCAAGTGACATTGTCCTGCCCCGGGAGACATAAGTGGAAGTTACCTTAAAGGTTTCTAGCCTTGGTGTGCTGCGACAATTTGAACCAGGACATGAGAGCTGACCGTCCATTGTTCGGGAATTCTGCAAGTTGGTTGTTCAACACATTCAGTGCTTAAAAATATGAAATAATATAAGCTCGCAAATTTAAAAAATGCATTAGAACAGATGCAGTGGCCCACGTCTAACACATTGGAAGCCTGAGGCAGGAAGATCACTTGAGCCCAGGAGTTCAAGACCAGCTTAGGCAAAAAAGGAAGACCCTGTCTCCACAAAAAAGTTTAAAATTAGCTACGCATGGTGGTGTGTGCATGCCATCCTAGCCACTCAGGAGGCTGAGATGGGAGGATCGCTTGAGCCATCTGTTCAAGGCTCCAATGAGCTATGATAGTGCCACTGCACTCTAGCCTGGGTGACAGAGCCAGACCCTGTCTCAGAAATAAATATATTTCATATATTAATAAATTTATAATAAATGTATATATATGCACATTTATGTATTATAATTATATATTTAGACATAAATATATATTTCTTGTTTTATTTATTTATTTATTTACTTATTTTGAGATGGAGTTTAACCCTTGTCGCCCAGGCTGGAGTGCAATGACACAATCTGGGCTCACTGCAACCTCCACCTCCTGGGTTCAAGTGATTTGCCTCAGTCTCCTGAGTAGCTCCACCTCCTGGGTTCAAGTGATTTTCCTGCCTCAGTCTCCTGAGTAGCTGTGATTACAGGTATGCACCACCACGCCTGGCTAATTTTTGTATCTTTAGTAGAGATGGGGTTTCTCCATGTTGGTCAGGCTAGTCTCGAACTCCTGAGCTCAGGTGATCTGCCCACCTCGGCCTCCCAAATTGCTGGGATTACAGGTGTAAGCCACTGTGCACAGCCTATGGGATATATTTATACATTATAATTATGTATATTAATTTTATATAATTATATATAAATATAAAAATAAAAAATTTCCTTGACTTCTCTTGTTTCTACCTACAGTCAGTACCAAGACTTCAAATACTATCTACATGTAATGATTTTAAATGTATATTATATATATATATATATTTTTTGAGACGTAGTCTCGCCCTGTCACCAGGCTGGAGTGCAGTGGCACAATCTCAGTTCACTGCAACCTCTGACTCCCAGGTTCAAGCGATTCTCCTGCCTCAGCCTCCCAAGTAGCTAGGCTTATAGACGCCCACCACCACGTCCAGCTAATTTTTGTATTTTTAGTAGAGACAGGGTTTTGCCATGTTAGGTTGGTTTCGAACTCCTGACCTTAACTGATTGTCCACCTCAGCCTCCTAAAGTGCTGGGAATACAGGCGTGAGCCACCTTGGCCAAAATATTTTTCTGTTTCCAAACATTTTACTCTACTGTAAAAAAAATCTTTGTACCTCTCTTCTTTTCATCTTTCCTAAGTGTACATATAACCAAAATGTCTTTAGGTTCAGGTCCCCCCGTGAAAACTTTACAGGGTGTTGTGTCCTCAGCCACCCTCCTGTCTTTTCCTAGTCCTGGCATTTTAGAACTGTCTGGGGATGTCCCAGGATACCCACTGTGGCCATGTCTATTGGAGGGTCTAGTGAGTATTAGTCCCGGCGTCATCTCATTGCCAAGGACAGCCTGAGGTAGGGGGTAGAGTCGCTCAGGGAGCAGCTGGATGCTCTTGGCCGTAGAGGAATCTCCTGGTATAGTTTCATCTAACATGGTGACCCCTTAGGGTTATTAAAATTTTAGGACATTAAAATTATGGACAATACAACATAATGTCATTAAAGCCAGGTCATTAAAACTGTTCCTCCAGCCGGAGTTTTTATTCCTCGGAGACACATTGACGGTCTGCCAATGGGATGCTGATATTGAGAGGAAAAGGCAGAAATGATTTCTGCTCTCTAGATTGTCTCAGACTTGTGAAGAGAGAAAAACTGTCCCAAAGGACAAGGAAAACCCTCCCCAGAGAGGACGTGCAAGAACCTGAATATGAAAATGCACTTAAGGCGCACAGAGGACAAAGAGCAGTGCCAGTGCCTCCTAGGTGGTCACTGAGTACTTTACTGAACAGGATGGGTGTCCCGACGGATGGAATGGCCTGCCGTGACACTTAGAAAGGTCTGTGTTGGAGTCAGCACTGCCTCTCCCTGAGTTTGTTACCTTGAAAAAGCTTGTCCGCTTATTTGAGTTTCAGTTTTTCATTGACTGTAAGATACATTTTGTCAGTACAGCTTGAAAGATAAAAATATTATTTCCAAAGAGGCAAGGTAAAATGATATATTTTATTTGCTAAAAATTCGTATTTATTTCTTCCCCAGAGTGAGTGTAGTAAGTTTTAAAGGTCTGTTCTGTTTATGGGTAATTTCAAATGGAATTGTATTACTTAGCTTTGTCAATGCTACTGGTGAAATAAAAGTGTGACAGATAAATTGATGATTTACAAAGATTCACCAAAATGTCAGTTCCCCTCTTGTAGCATGGTGAAGAATTTATGACAGTGGACACATCTGTATCCTCTTATCTGGATATCTGAGGGGTTTTTTGTTGTTGTTTTTTTGGAGACGCTGTCTTGCTCTGTAGCCCGGCTGGAGTGCAGTGGTGCCATCTTTGCTTACTGCAACCTCTGCCTCCCGGGTTCAAGTGATTCTCCTGTGTCAGCCTCCCGAGTAACTAGGATTATAGGCACCTACCACCACACCCAGCTAATTTTTGTATTTTTAGTAAACACAGGGTTTTAGGCCTGGCACGATGGCTCATGCCTGTAATCCCAGCACTTTGGGAGGCCAAGGTGGGCGGATCACGAGGTCAGGAGTTCCAGAGCAGCCTGGACAACATTGTGAAACCCTGTCTCTACTAAAAATTAGCTGAGCATGGTGGGAGGCACCTGTAATCCCAGCTACTCGGGAGGCTGAGGCAAGAGAATTGCTTGAACCCGGGAGGTAGAGGTTGCAGTGAGCCAAGATCTTGCCACGGCACCCCAGCCCAAGCGACAATGCAAGACTCCGTCTCAAAAAACAAACAAACAAACAAACAACAAAAAGATGGGGTTTTGCCTTGTTGGCCAGGCTGGTCTCAACCTCCTGACCTCAGGTGATCGTCTGCCTCAGCCTCCCAAGGTGGTGGGATTACAGGCATGAGCCACCACACCCGGCCCACTCTATTTTCTTTTTATTCCCTACATTTTAATATGTTTCAGTTTGTCTGTTCCTTTACCACTTTTTTCTTACATAAAAATTCTGCCTAATCCTTCGTAAAAAAAAAAAAAATCTTCCTGTGACTTCTAAAAATGTTCTGGTTTTATCTTTCATGGAATCCTCTCTCTAATAGTGTACTTGACTTCTTCATTTGGCTGTCTGACAAGAACTTGAACTAACTTGTCTAAACCAAATTACTCATCTTTCCTTCCATCCCCAAATCTGTTTCTCCTACAGTCTTTCGTTTTGTTAATGAAGACTTCAGACTTTCAGACGCTTAGACAAAAAACATAGAGTAAACATTTTCTCTCTTTCTCATCTCATCTCAGCAAATTTTAGAGACTGTGTCTTCAAAAACATACATAATCTAATCCCTTGTCATCACTTCTGCCATACTCGTCTAAACTTCTCCATTTCTTGCCAGGATAATTGCCATCAACTCCTAATTATTTTTTCTAGTTCCTTACATTCCCCTGATGTATTCTCAAGGTAGCAGCCAGAGAGAGCCTGTTAAATGCAAATTTGATCATGCCATTCTTCTACTCAAGATTTTTCAGTGGCTTCTCAACTCATTCAGAGTAAGCCAAAATCCTTATGAAGTCCTATAATCATTTGAGTGATCTGATTTTGTCTGCTTGTCTGCCCTAAAATGCCTGGCTCATCCCATGCGAGCAACATTGGCCTTTGTGTCACTTGTTGAGTATGCCAAGCATTACCTCAGTGATTTCATGCTTGTGTTCTTTCTTCTTGGAATGCTCTTTCTCAGATATCAACACTAAATGTTACCACTCCTCAAACATCACTAAATCACTAAGTCATTGAGGTCTCCAACACTGCCTTGTTTAAAGAGAAATCTCATTTCCCTCTGCAGTTTTTAATTCTTTTTAGATTTTATTTTAGGTTCAGAGGTATATGTGCAGGTTTGTTATATAAATAAATGTCATGGCATGGGAACTTGGTGTATAGATTATTTCATCCCTCAGGTGATAAGCAGAGTACCTGATAGGTAACTTTTTGATCCTCACCCCCTCCTGCCCTCTGTCTTCATGTAGGCCCTGTTGTCTGTAGTTTCCTTCTTTGTGTCCACATGTATTTAATGTTTAGCTCCCACTTACAAGTGAACATGTGGTACTTGGTTTTCTGTTTCTGTCTTACATTCCCACCAGCAGTATAAATGCACAACCTTGACAGAGTGTGTTTTTTTGTTGTTGTTTTTGTTTGTTTTGTTTTGTTTTGTTTTTAGTAATAGCCATTCTGAGGGGTGTGAGAGGATATCTCATTGTGGTTTTGATTTGCATTTCTTTAATGATTAGTTCATATTGAGCATCTTTTCATATGCTTGTTGGCTGTGTGTATGTCTTCACGTGAAAATTGTCCATGTCCTTTATTCACTTTTAAATGGGGGTGTTTGTTTTTTGCTTGCAAAATCAAGTTCCTTATAGAGTCTGGATATTAGGACTTTGTCAGATGCATAGTTAGCAAAATATTTTTGCCCATTCTTCAGGTCATCTGTTTACTCTGTTGATAATTTCTTTTCTTGTGCAGAAGCTCTTTAGTTTAATTAAGTATTCCATTTGTCATTTTCTGTTTTTGTTGCAACTGCTTTTGGCATCTACGTCATGAACTGTTTGCCAGGTCCTATGTCCAGAATGGTATTTGCTAGGTTATTTTTCAGGTGTTTTTTTTTTTTTTTTCTTTTTACAGTTTTAGGTTTTACACTTTAGTATTTAATCCAGCTTGCTTTGATTTTTGTATACGTATAATGAAGGTGTCCAGTTTCAGTCTTCTGCATGTGACTAGCCAGTTATCTCAGCATTATTTATTGAATAGGGAGTCTCTCCCCATTGCTTGCTTTTCTTAACTTTGTTGAAGATCAGATGGCTGTAGGTGGGTGGCATTATTTCTGGGCTCTCTATTCGGTTTCTTTGGTCTATGTGCCTGTTTTTGTAACAGTGCCATGCTGTTTTGGTTACTGTAGCCTTGTAGTATGGTTCAAAGTTAGGTAATGTGCCTCCAGCTTTGTTCTTTTTCCTTGGGATTGCCATGGCTATTTGGGCCCTTTTCAAAATTCCATATGAACTTTAAAATAGTTTTTTCTACTTTGGTGAAGAGTGTTGTTGGTAGTTTGTCAGAAATAGCATTGAATCTATAAATTACTTTGGGCAGTATGGGCATTTTAGCAGTATTGATTCTTTCTATCCATGAGCTTGGAATGTTTTTCCATTTATTTGTGTCATATTTTATTTCTGTGAGCAATGTTTTGTAATACACTTTGTAGAGATATTTCATCTCCCTAGTCAGCTGTGTTCCTATATATTGTTTTCCTTTGCAGTTATTATGAAAGGGATTGCTTTCTTTATTTGTCTCTGCCTGGATGTTGTTGATATGTAGGAATGCTACTAATTTTTGTACATTGACTTTTTTTCCTGAGAATTTGCTGAGTTTGTTTATAAGATCAAGGAGATTTTGGGCAGAGACTGTTGGATTTCTAGGTATTGAATTATATTGTCTGCAAACAGGGATAGTTTGACTTCTTCTCTTCCTATTTAGATGACTTTTATGTCTTTCTCTTGCCTGATTGCTTTGGCCAGGACTTCCAGTACTATTGATTAAGAGTGGTGAGAGAAGATATCCCTGTCTTATTCCTATCTTCCAGGGGAATACTTCCAGTTTTGCTTATTCGATATGATGTGGCCATGTTTGTCATAGGTGGCTCTTATTATTATGAAGTATACTTTCCATTCCTAGTTTGTTGAGAGTTTTTAATATGAAGAGATGTTGAATTTATTGAAAACCTTTTCTGTGTCTATCAAGATGATAATGTGGTTTTTGTTAATTAGTTCTGCTTATGCGATGAATCACACTTATTGATCTGCATATGCTCAAACAACCTTGTATCTTAGTGATAAAGCCTAGTTGATTATGGTGGATTAGCTTTTTGATGTGCTCCTGGATTCAGTTTGCTAGTATTTTGTTGAGTACTTTTTCATCTATGTTTATTAAGGATATTGGTCTGAAGTTTTCTTTTTCTTGTTGTGTCTCTGCAAAGTTTTGGTATTAGGGTGCTGCTGGCTTTATAGAATGAGTTAGGGAGGAGTCTCTTTTCCTCAATTTCTTAGAATAGGTTCTGTATAAATCGTACAGTGCTTTGTTATATATTTGGTAGAATTCAGCTGTGAATCTGTCTGGTCCTGGGCTTGGTTTGGTTGGCAGGCTTCACTTGGGTAATGAGGCAGTTTGAAGGCTCAGAGCCCCATTTCTACATTATAAGCAAAACAAAAATTCATGAAATACAATGGTGTACCTGTTGTTGAGATACTATATTTTATTTATTGGAATGGCATTTTGAGATCCAGTGCTGTTCGTTGAATTTCCCTGTAAGGAGAGCTTGTGATTCTCAGGAATATTTACAAAAATGTTGGATATTTTAATGAAATGTCAAATATTTAGACATTAAATAGCCTTGAGGGTAACTTTAACAAAGGTTTAAGCATGAGAGATATGTTTGATATATTTTTATGGACTAAAAACTCTGAGAGAGAAAATAGGACTAATTTCACCAGGATGACCTCCTAGAAATTCATTTTCCATTTTGGAAATTATTTTTAAAATTCATTTTTTCTGGATAGGTGTATGTATATGTGTGTGCCTGTCTATATGTGTATGTTTCATGAACTTGTTAACAATAATGTCATACAAAAGAACTGGTTAGCAGGAGTAAGATTTTAAAGTGTGTTGGCCTTCCCATGGTTCCCAAGAAAACTATCGATGATTTTGATTAAAAAGTTTGGATTCTGTCTATTTAAATCTAGCATAAAAATTGGTCATAATGATGATCCTAGTAATGACTAATTTCCCTTTAAGATTTAGATGTTTACTGTATGAACTATGTGGTACATTTTCCATAACTAACAGGTAAAGTTGCTGAACACAAATTATGGAGATGTGAAACGAGGAAAACATTGCAAAACACTGAAAGAGAATATGTCTTTATTTGCATGCTGGCAAATGAAAATTCAAGTTTCATTTCAACCTCAGTATGAATATTTCCAGTCTCTAACAAGAACAGACATTGAATAAATGAGTTAAGTTGAGCTGTTTGAAAATTAGAATGGTTTCCATAAATACATTATCGAACTCATCAATTAGCATAAACTTGTACTTTCTTGTTTGACACTGGTCACAATATTTAAAAGTAAAAAGAATGTTACTGCACATTCAGAAATCAGGTGCACATAAAATTTAAGGTCAGGATATTAAAGGAATCACAGCCAGTGTTGTTAAGCCTTCATATTTTCTATCTTTTTGTCTGTTCAGACAAGATAACTTTTCTACCCATATTTTCCATTCTAGTAGTGGTTACATTTGTTCTTGGAAATTTTGCTAATGGCTTCATAGCATTGGTAAATTCCATTGAATGGGTCAACAGACAAAAGATCTCCTCTGCTGACCAAATTCTCACTGCTCTGGCAGTCTCCAGAGTTGGTTTGCACTGGGTAATATTATTACTTTGGTATGCAACTGTTCTGAATCCAGATTCATACAGTTTAGCAGTAAGAATTACTACTACTAATGCCTGGGCAGTAACCAACCATTTCAGCATCTGGGTTGCTACTAGCCTCAGCATATTTTATTTGCTCAAGATTGCCAATTTCTCCAACTTTATTTTTCTTCACCTAGAAAGGAGAATTAAGAGTGTCGTTCCAGTGATACTACTCGGGTCTTTGTTATTTTTGGTTTGTCATCTTGTTGTGGTAAACATGGATGGGAGTATGTGGACAAAAGAATATGATGGCAACGTGAGTTGGGAGATCAAGTTGAGTGATTCAATGCACCTTTCAGATATGACTGTAACCACGCTTGCAAACTTAATACCCTTTATTCTGTCCCTGATATATTTTCTGCTGTTAATTTGTTCTTCGAGTAAACATCTCAAGAAGATGCAGCTGTATGGCAAAGGATCTCCAGATCCCAACACCAAGGTCCACATAAAAGCTTTGCAAACTGTGATCTCCTTCCTCTTGTTACTTGCTGTTTACTTTCTGTCCCTAATCACATCAATTTGGAATCTTAGGAGGAGGCTGCAGAAAGAACCTGTCCTCCTGCTCTGCCAAACTACTGCAATTATATATCCTTCATTTCATTCATTCATCCTAATTCGGGGAAGCAAGAAGCTAAAACAGACCTTTCTTTTGATTTTGTGTCAGAATAGGTGCTGTGTAAAAGACCTGAAACTCTCAAATTTCTAGATTCACAAGTGGGACATCGTGTGTCTCCAAGAGAAAACAAACTGATGCTGTCTGGAACATTTTATACTTTCTACTGGTTTTTCTGTATTGTATGTTTTTGAGTAATTTCCAAAAGTATATCTAGAAAAGTCCTTTACCTAAAGTTAGTCTAAAAAGTATCTATATATGCATGTGTATGTGTATATGAAACACTGAAGAGAGAGTGACAATAACATAATCTTAATCATTTTTTACAAACTGCCAAATTATAGAAAATATAAGAAATTTTTCAGAATCATAAAGCCATGTGTATTTCACAAATACATTTCATATTATCATATTTCATTTGAAAAATTTATAATCTCTATTTTTAATTGTTAAGAACTTGCAGCTTATTTCACAAAATCATTTCTCTTTTCCACTGTTATTTGTACCATACATAGGTACCATAGTGTGCTTAAACACGGTTATTTTAACTTCTAGTTTTTTGGATGGTATGAGCATTCTATTCTAAATCAATAGTGAGGTTTTATCTTTGGGGTAGTTTTTATTTCATAATGAATTCTAATTTTATATTCAGTTTAAAGCAAACAATTATTGTTAGAAAACTGTGCACAAAATAAAATTCAAGAATGACAAATATATTCAAAATACATTTTGTATATGTCTGCCATAATCAGTACTGAGGAATATTAGGTTTTATACAAGTATGTGAACAACTGAGAAAAAAGTCATATCTGTAATAGGGATGAAGAAAGAGACACAATGCTCACCTCTTAAGTGCTGTCATAAATCTCCATATACAGTCAGAAAAGTCATTTCTTTCAGTTTTTGAGGTAAAGAAACCCTTTTTGGAAATTGAGATCTGATACCAAATATTTCAGTTTTTTTTTTCCTAAACCACTTCAGAGTTCCTGAACTGCCAATTATCTCCACTATCTTCCACATTTAACATTCTTTTTAAACATCACATAAATGAACTCAAATCTTTATTACCTGAAAAAATACTTAATGTAAAAATAGTATAGAAATTAGGAAAATCATTTGAATTATACATTCTGCAAATGTTAAAATGACATCTATGAAATCTATGTATTGATGATAGGAAATGACTTAAATATATGTTTTATTATAATGTAGTTGCAAATAATGCAACTATCCTTCGTTTCATTCATTCATCCCAATTCAGGGAAGCAAGAAGCTAAAACAGACCTTTCTTTTGATTTTGTGTCAGAGTAGGTGCTGAGTAAAAGACCTGAAACGCTCTCATATTTCTAGATTCACAAGTGGGACATCGTGTGTCTCCAAGAGAGCACAAAGTAAGAGAAAGTGTGTTGACATATTCAGTGATAACAAGTTCTATTATAGGAAAAAATGTGCAACATCATTAAACAAGTGAATTCTATAGACTGTGTCAATTCTTGGAGTGATGAAATTTTAACACTGTTATCTAAACCTTGAGATAAATCATCTTATTTAGTTGTTTATTTGTTTATCATATATCTTTCTTGGTACAATATAAGCACCATAAAAGCAGAGATCACGTAGATCTTGCTTACTGTTGACTCCCAGGACCTAAAAGATTACATAAAAAATAGGTAGCCAAAAATATTTTGATGAACAAATAAATTAGTGAATACATGAATAAATTATATATATTGGGGTGGTGAACCAATGAAAATGAAACTCATCACAAAATCTATAGTTGCTTGAATTTTCCTATTCTGGTTTCTGGTTGAGATTACAGGATTATCTAAGAAGAAGCATTTATCAGAGTAAAAGTGTGGCTATTCCATAATTGTATGGGAAATATCACTATAATATAACCTTGATGCAGTTATATCAGATGAAAAACATGGAGACAAGGTAGAACATCAAAATCAGACGGCACCTACTACAATACCTACAAAAAAGCATATAATATATTTGTGGATATTTTTATATATTTTCTCAATTGTGAATGATATACTTGTATTGTGATATTTCTAGCTAGTAATTATGTAAAGAAATGGCATTGAAATTTTAAAAATTGACTTAGTTATGAATTACCTTACTAAAATGTGATTTTTATATAATATTTTAAATATCCTTTCTAAATGAACATTTTAATTGCTATATTATAAAAGTTACAGAAAAGTGAATGAAAAATAAATTATACCACTAAATGAATATCTTAGCTTTAGGGGTCTAGAACTAGAGCCAATGTCTGATATTAATGTGATAACATTTCTTTGGAAAATAAGTCCAGGGCAGCAATGACAGGGACACGTGGAAATTCAGGCAAGAGCACGTGGACATTGAGGCAAGGGCAGATGTGAAACAACGTGTTGGGATGCATTATAACAATGTGTTGTGTGTATGTGACTGTGTTGTGTCCATTTCACTACAAGGTGAGAGAGACAGCATGGTGGTCATCAGATGCGTGCACTTGGATCCCAGTACTTTTCCAGAAAGCTACGGAAGGAAACCACAGCCGGCATTAGTCCATGGAATTGACAGAGGAGGGAGAATGTATCTGTTCAGCTGTCTTCTGTCTTCTATTTCCCATTGGCAAGGGTTTCCCTGAGGCAGAACTACCATCTCTGCTGTTCTGTTTTCCATCATCCGGTCCCTTGGTGGCAGTTATGAAAGACAGACCTCATGCTCACAGTGTGGTGTTCCATTCATGCCCCAGTAGGAGGGATGGTAGGATGATCTAGATCAGGCAAGGTGGTGGCCTACAGAATAAGAGACAGTTGAGGGAATCTGAGGGAATACATGTTTGGGTCCAATACTGTCTACTCCTTGTACCACTTGGATTTGCTTATGTCTTCCAATCATGGCTGGCTTTATGGGCATACGATTTCCACAGTTGCACAGAGTCTTGTGCTTAGAGGTGCTCATGTTTAGAGGGGCAATGGTTAAGTCTTCATATTGCCTGCTCTATTAGCAGCATTGGACCTGGTTTATTTGGGGGATGCTGCCCTCTTCTGATTTTATCGTTGTTCACTGGGCACCTCTTCTCAGTCTTCTTTGCTAGTTCTTTCTCTTGTCTCTAATCTTCTGCACCTGCTGTTTTGTTTTGGAGACAGAGGGCACTCCTCTGCTGAAGAGGGAATGGTCTTGCACTAATTCCCTCGGCGTTTTCTCTCCCCTCTCCTATGGATTTGTCAGAGACTTGGACGGAGTCCTATAACGCCCACTATGCATGCCTCTAGCATGTTTGAATTCTGCTGGATCATCTGGCACAATGGGCAGAGCAGCTTGGGCCAGAGCCTATATCTGCTATGGAATCCTTTTTTGTTCTGGGTTCCACTTGAGACCAGTAGCCTTTGGAAGCTCCATTAGTGAGTCACAGCAATATCCTCAAATGAGGAATATGTTGACTCCAAAATCCCAATAGGTCCAAAAAACACTGTGCCTTTTTTTTTAGTGAGAAGAATTATGTATCAGGAAACGAGCCATTTACTTTAAAAAGGATGTTTTGACACAAGGACCAGGAGCATTGGACCTCTAAAAACTCCATCTATGTTATAAGTCCCTGAATCTTCTGAGGTTTACGTCTCTCTTCTTCTGCTATTTTACTTCTGTTCAAAGTAATACTATTTTACTGTATTTAAGGAACTTGCTACTTCTTCCTTATGAATACCAATTAAAGTGATATTATTAATATATTGAGTTAGCGTGATGTTTTGCAAAATGCCAATTAATCTGAAAACAGAAGGGACATAGCCCTGACACAAAACAGTGAAGCAGTGCTTTTCTTCTTACCACACCAAACAAATTGTTTTGATTTTCTCTCATAATGCGTGTAGATTAAAAAGCATTCACCAAATCAAAAACCACATACAAAGTGCCAGAAACCACGTTCTGCTCAGTGAAGGTACCATATCCTAGAGAGCGTCTGCAAGTGCGATTTAAGTTTATGCTAACGTGCATTCATCCTATAATCCACCTGATTTCGGCAGAGGCCAGATAGGCTAACTGAATAGGGATATAAAATGTACCAACCCCCTCAGTGTTCATTATCAAGAGGACTTAGGCTTCCTTTCAGTCGTTGATCTCTGCTTCTGTGAATTGGCTCAGTCCTGAGAACTGGCTGAGGGTCTTTGATTTGTCACGTCAGAGGCTGATCTCAGGACTCAGCTTTTTCAACTCTGCTTTCCTCTTGGTTTATAGTTATTTAGCAAAGTATGAAGCCTCTTCAACTATTGGCCTATCAGCCTATTCCAATGAGTCTGTTGCTGTCACCACTCCATTAAATCTGACATTCGTTAAGATCACCAGTGAGTGCGTGTTGCCAGTGGTTAGTCTTCATGTTGCATGCTCTATTAGCAGCATTGAACATGATTTATTGGGGGGATGCTGCCGTCTTCTGATTTTGTCGTTGTTCACTGGGCACCTCTTCTCAATCTCCTTTGCTGGTTCTTTCTCTTGTCTCTAAACTGAAAATGTCACACCGCCCAAGCTCTCAATTCTTCAGTCTTTAATCAATCAGGCTTGTTTTGTTGGTGATCTCATGCCATCTCCTTACTGATAATGTAGTCAAATGGTTCAATAGAGAGGAATAAGGCTGATTATTCATTTGTATATTCATATATATTATTTATATATAGCAATGCAGATATTGGCAGATTGATACATGGGGGATTTTAATTATATAATGATCTATATATAATTACATAATGATATAAGTGATTTTGGTTATTTATTGTCTTTTGCTAGCTTTGGCATTGGTTTGCTCTTGTTTGTTTAGTTTCTCTTGTGAAGTTAGGCTATTAATTTGAGATCATTCTAACTTTTTTATGTGGGTGTTTAGTGCTACAAACTTTCCTCTTAACACTGCCTTATCCGTATCCCAGAGATTCTGGTATGTTGTATCTTTGTTCTCATTATGTTCAAAGACTTTATTGATTTCTGCCTTAATTTCAATATGTACCCAAAAGTCATTCGGGGAAGGTAGTTTAATTTCTATGTAATTATATGGTTTTAAGGTATTTTCTTAGTATTTATTTACATTTTTATTGTGCTGTGGTCCAAGAATGTGGTTGGTATGATTTTCTCTGTTTCATATTTGCTAGGAATTGTTTTATGTTAGATCGTGTGGTTGATTTTAGATTATATCATGTGCAGATGAGAAGAATGTGTATTCTTTTGTTTTGGGGTGAACTGTTTTGTGGATGTCTGTTAGGTTCATTTGGTTAAATGTCTATTTCAGGTCCTGAATACCTTTGTTAGTTTTCTGCATTGATATTCTGTCTAATGCTGTTGGTGGGGTATTGAAATCTCTTACTATTATTGTGTGGTTTTCTTAATTTTTTAATAGGTCTGTGAGAATTTGCTTTATGAATCTGGGTTGGGTGCATATACATTTAGAATAGTCATGTCTTCCTGCTGAATTGAGCCTTTTTCAATTATGTAATGCCCTTCTGTTTCTTTCTTGATCTTTGCTGGTTAAAGACAGTTTTGTATGAAATTAGATGATCAAGGTCAGGTGCCATGGCTCAGACTTGTAATACCAGTACTTTAGGAGCTGAGGTGGATGGATCACTTGACCCCAGGACTTTGAGACCAGCCTGAGCAGCATGGCCAAATCCTGTCTCTATCAAGAAAAAAAATACAAAAATTAGCCAGTCATGGTGGTGCACACCTGTGGTGTCAGGTACTTGCAAGACTGAGTTGGGAGGATTTCTTGAGACCAGGAGGTAGAGGTGGCAGTAGGCTGAGATTGCACCACTGCACTACGGCCTGGGCAACAGAATGAGACCCTGACTCAAAACAAACAAACAATCAAACAAACAAAAAACAAGAAAAAAGAAGAAAAGTTAGAATAGCAACCCTGCTTCTATTTTCCATTTGCTTGGTAGATTTCTCTGTCTTTTAAATTTGAGCTTATGGGTATCATTGCATGTAAGTGAGTCTCTTGAAGACACCATACCATTGCATCTTGCTTCTTTATCCAACTTGCTACTCTGTGCCTTTTAATTCAGGGGTTTAACCTGTTTACATTCAAGGTTAGTATTCATATGTGGGAATTTGATCCTTTCATCATGTTGTTAGCTGCTTATCACGCAGACTGGTTTCTGTGGTTACTTTATAGGATACTGGTCTATGTCCTTAAGTGTGATTTTGTTGTGGCCGATAATGGTCTTTCCTTTCTATGATTAGCAATCCATTCAGGACCTCTTGTGAGACAGATCTGGTGGTAATGAAATTCCTTAGCATTTGTTTGTCTGAAAAAGATCCTATTTCTACTTCGCTTATGAAGTTTAGATTGGCTGGACATGAAATTCTTGATTGGACATTCTTTTTCAAAAAATTTCTGAATATGAGCCCCCATCTCTTCCTGATTGGAGAGTTTCTGCTAACAGGTCCCCTGTTAGCTCAATGCTGTCCCCTTTGTAGGTGACCTGCCCTTTCTCTCTAGCTGCCTATGGCATTTTTTCTTCCATTTTCACCTTGGAGAATCTGATGATTATGTGTCTTGGGTATAGTCTTCTTGTGTAGTATTTCGTAGGGGTTCTTAGCATTTCCTGAATTTGAATGCTGGCCTCTGTAGCAAGGTTGAGGAAAATTTTATGGACTATATCCTGAAATAGGTTTTCCAAGTTGTTTGCCTTCTATTATTCCTGTATTTCATGGATGCCAATGAGTCATGTATTTAGTCTCTTAACAAAATCTTATATTTCTTGGAGGTTTTGTGCATTCTTCTTTTTTTTTTTTTTAATTTTTCCCTGACTAATTTCAGAGAGCTGGTCTTGAGCTCTGAGATTCTTTCCCCAGCTGTGTTGATTCTGTTAACACTTGCATTTGTATTCTGAAATTCTTGAAGTGATGTTTTCAGCTCTATCAGATCAATTGGATTTTTTCTTGAAATGATCATTTTGTCTTGTGTCTTCTGTGTCATTTTATGGCATTCCTCAGAATCTTTGGATTGTGATTTGACTTTCTCCTGAATCTCATTATCTTCGTTCCTGTCCATGTTCTGAATCATATTACTGCCTTTCCAGCCTGGGAGGGAACTAGTGTGGTCATTTGGAGGCTTCTTGAATTGCCACAGTTATTGTGCTGGTTCTTTCTCATCTCTGTGGGCTATTCTTCAGTCTTTGAAGTTGCCATTCTTTGGAATTTTTTTTCTTTCTGTTTTTATCTTATTTGATGCACTTTGGGCTTTCACTGTGGATTCCATCATATGAGTTTCTTTCTGGTAGATTTTAGGAGGGCCAAAGTTTCTAATTCTAACTCTGGGGTCTAGTTTTGGACCCCAGACTTTGTTCTCTAGCCCCTCAACATTGGGAATCTGCTCTGCTGGAAGGGCCATTGTGTTCCTGAATTGTTGGCCACAACACTCTGAAGGGTGTACCAACCAAAGCTCTTCATTGAATAGTGACAGTGTAACGCAAGTTTGTTAACACATGCCAGCACCAGCAGTGTAGCAAGGTATAGGCTCTTGGACTTGGATGGGATGCAGGCTGGCCCAAGGCTGCCAGCTTCCATGTGGGCATTGGCAGTAGCCTAAATTCATCTTTATACATGTGGGTATTCAATTTTTCTCAACCAATTAGTTGAGAAAAATGATTAATTCCTGTTGAATTGCAGTGGTGTGATTTTAAAAATCAGCTGACCATGAATGTCATTACTAATTTCTGGACTCTCAATTGTGTTTCATTGTTCTTTTGTCTCTCATGACACAATTACCACAGTGTCTTGATTTAGTCCAGTAAACGTGTAGTAAACTTTGAAATTAGAAACTAATCCTCCAAATTTGTATTTTAAAAAATTATTTTATTGACCTAATCACTTGGCATTTCCAGGCATATTTTTGGAGTAGTTTTACATTTTCTGCAGAAAAAGCTTTCTGTGATGTAATAAGGATTGCTTTATAAATTGCTCTTCACACATAAAGACTCTCCTTGTGCTGGATTTCAGTTCAGGTGGTCCTTATTGCTTGCAAGCTCTTTGATGAATACACATATAATTTTGGCCTTTTATTTATCTTATCCTAGTTGTTGCAGAAGGACATCTTGCTTTCTTGAACCTACTATATCTATTCAAAAGTGGAGTTTTCACAGGTAATTTCTACATATCAAGTAACATAGGATCAAATAAAAAACTAGCAATCCTTGTTTCCTGCCTGAACCAGACAGGTGAAATTGAAATTAGTTACACAAATGTGTACTAAGTCTTCATAAAGACTATCCAAAGAGGGTATTATTATCATCTGTATTTAACAGATGGCTATCCTAAGGCTGATAGTTGTTGTAAAATAGATTCTCAGATCATACCTATATGAAACAGAGATCCTGATTTCCTGTCCTGGCAGTCTGACTCCAAGATATTTTCTTAGAAACAATTATACTGTAAAAACTTAAAATGAATAAAACCCAACATGGGAGACTGATCTTAACATCTGTTAGTCTTAAACCATTAAATAATAAAAAATAAGTTAAAATGAAAGAAAAATATCCAAATAATCATATACAGAGAAGTCAATATTCTTCAATAGAAAACACTTTTTTAAGTGCTCAAAGAATATTTGCAGAAGTGCTGAATATTTAATTAATTAATATTTGAATATCAAATTGACTTAAGAGAATGAATTCCTTAAAGGCCTAAGGATGAGAGATCAGTTCGATAAATATTGAAAACGGGCTGAAAATTCTGAGTGGGAAAATAGGGCCATTTCAACCTGCATGACATTCCTAAAGTTTATTTTTCATTTTGGAAACTGTAGGACAAAAACTATTCCCATTCATGTGGGGTGTGTGTATATGTGTATGGGTGTATATGTCTTCCCAAGAAAATCTTGAATGCTTTTGATAGGAAAAACTTAGATTCTGTTTACATGTATCTGGTATTGAGAAAAATAAATTAACAGCAGTCATGATACAAGTTATGATCAAGCTGCCTTCAGAAATTTAGACCTCCAATATATGATCTATGTATTGGGTTTAAAAATTTCCATAGCAAGTTATGTTGCTGAACACAAATTATGGCTACACAAGGAAAATATTGCAAAACAATGAAAGAGAATATGTCTTCATTTGCATGCTGGCGAATGAAAAATCAGCTTTTACTTCAAAATTATTATGAAAAAATGTCAGCCTATTGCAAGACGAGACATTGTTTAAATAGTAGTTAATTTGAGCTGTTTTGAAAATTACATGTTTTCCATAAAGACAGCATTGAACTCATCCATTAGTATGCCCCAGTGCTTTCTTGTTTGGCACTGGTCCCAGAATTTAATTTAGAAGAACCAAGAATTGTACTGCACATTCGGAAATCAGGATTGCGTAGAGTTTAAGATCAAGACCTTAAAAGGAAACATCACTGTTGATATTAGGCCCCCCCTTTTTTTTTTTTTTTTTGAGGCGGAGTCTCGCTCTGTCGCCCAGGCTGGAGTGCAGTGGCCGGATCTCGGCTCACTGCAAGCTCCGCCTCCCGGGTTTACGCCATCCTCCTGCCTCAGCCTCCCGAGTAGCTGGGACTACAGGTAGCCGCCACCTCGCCCGGCTAGTTTTTTGTATTTTTTTTTTTTTTTTTTTTTAGTAGAGACGGGGTTTCAACCTGTTAGCCAGGATGGTCTCCATCTCCTGACCTCGTGATCCGCCCGTCTCGGCCTGCGTGAGCCACCGCGCCCGGCCTAGGCTTGCCCTTTTTTAATGTGTGTTTGCTCAGACATGGGAAGTTAACTACCAATCATTTTTTTCCATACTAGTAACGATAGAATTTGTATTTTCCTATGATGCCCATATTAAATGTACAATCAATATTTTAACACTTTTCATGAGTTCTTTCAAGGGTTGTTAAACAATCTAAACAATCTAATTTTCCCTTATGATATGCTGATAACTAATCATATTTTCACAAAGTCATTTGACACAATGTTTGATTGAAGAAAATATCTCTGGTATAACTCTACTTGCTGATAACAAAAGAGAATTTGAAACTTCAAGAAAAAAGATTAGAAAAGTTAATAATGTAATAAGAATAAGTATATATAATTTATTCTTAAGAAATGTATGTGAAATCAGAGTCATAGGATGAAAAAAGAGTAATATGTAATTTTTAAACTAAAGTTGCATTTCAAATGTGAATAAAAAAGTATTGTAAAATGTTGTTCAATAATATTTTATATAAATACAAATGTTCAAAAATTATTCTGGCTTTTGTTTTTAATTTTGAAAAGGACATGAAGCTCTGAAAATTTTCAGACACTTCTCCTAGGATTATCAATTGAAAGAATTCCTTTGTCTGAGCATGACATTATCTGATTATGATGGAGGATCACCTCATAAGAACCAATATTTGTACTCCTACTCGAATATATATGAAAAAAGTGCATATCACTGTGTTTTAGTAGCTAAAGTTGAAAAGTCTCCCAAATGACCATCAGTGATAAAATGATAAATAAATTATGGCATACTTAAACAGTCGAGTACTGTACGGCAATCAAAAAGCAAACCAGAGTGACATGTTTACAAAGAATTTACATAGCAAAGAAAATGAACAAATTCGAGCTAAATAGGTAATATTCACAGATGTGAGAGGAATTATTAATATCGAAAAAACATTCAATTTAAGTCAATTTATATGAAGTTTTCAAAAATATATTTTTAATACATTGTAATTTATTACATTTGTGGTAAAACTCTAAAATGAAATGTATGAGTGATTATCATAAAATTGGAATAGTTGGAAGGAAGAAAACTAAAGGGAAACGATATCAACAAGAAGGTATATATGGGGAGTGTCTGGATTTTTGGCAAATTTTATTTTTTGGCCAAGGTGTAATAAACATGGGAGATACATTTATAATTGTTTTCTCTAACTGTGCATTTAGGTTTTGTTACTTTCCATAACTATGTTATGTTCTACAATAGTAAAAATATTTAAAAATCAGAAAATAAAATAAAAGAATAAAAAATTAAGCCAAAACTACGTATGTGCATAGATACAATGGTATTATAATTATTGTGGTTTTGCTTAACAAAGAAGAATGGTGCATTACAGCAGTAAGAAATACAAGCTAAAATTATAAGCTTTTCTTTAAATTAATTTTAAAAAGAAAATATATGCTAGAAGTGTAAATTTAAATTCTTAATGCTAATCTTGGACAGAGCCTCCAGGAGCAAGTGAAAACCTCTCTGCCACTGCCTCCACAGTGGAACTGCCCTTGCCACTCTTGGACTAATGAAGGATCAAAGGTCTTAAGTGCCTTATTCATACCTCCAACAAGATGGAGGAGAGAAGTCCAGTTAGACTCCCATGGGTCCCACAACTCCCACACCTCCCAGTGCTGGTCCTCAGACAGGGAACCCCTGACTCGGGCCCACAGCACAAACCCTCCATCTTGGACTGACTGTACTGAGCGATTGCTGACCTGCATCTCTCTGGGATGGAGCCCCCAAGGGTTGACTCTTGGCCACAACCACTACTAAGATCTCTTCCAGTGCTGCCTCTAAGCTGGGAAAGGAACATAAACACTGAGATTGCACCAGAACTGCAGTTGGCTGCTCAGGAATGCTAAGTTTTGAACTGTAGCCAGGACTGAAGGGCACAAGGAACCTACATCTTCAGAACACTGAGAGGGAACATGGCTGCAACTGTGAAGAAACATAGGGGAACCACATAACTGAGCAAGAGTCTATCAACTGACCAGTAAGCTGAAGTGTCACCTGCTGGATTACGCCCCAAAGCTTCAACACCAAAAATGCCTCACTAACATAACACCCTCTGAAGCCAGAGACACAGAGTCAGCTTCAGATAGACACCCTACACAATGCCTCTCCCTGGCAAAAAACATCCAGAAAGGAAGTCTATTTGCTGTACTCAGTATGCACTGCAGTTAAAGAAACACCCACATATAGAGAAGAGAAAGAACCAATGCAGTCATTCTGGTAACTCAAATGGCCAGAATATCATATTTCCTCCAAAAGACTATACCAGTTCTCCAACAAGAGTTCTTAACAAGGCTGAACTGGCTGGAATGACAGAAATAGAATTCAGAATATGACAGAAATGAAGATGATCGAGATTCAGGAGGAAGACAAAACCCAATCCAAGGCAAATAAGAATCACAAAAATGTGATACAGGAGCTGAAGGATAAAACAGCCAGTATAAAAAAGAATGTCATGGGTCTGACAGAGCTGAATAATACAATACAAGAATTACTCAATGCGATCACAAGGATTATCAGCAGAATATACCAATCTGAGGAAAGAATTTCAGAACTTGAAGACTGGTTCTGTGAAATAAGACAGTCAGACAAAAATAAAGAAAAAATAATAAAAAGGAATGAACAAAACCCCTGAGAAGTATGGGATTATGAAAAGAGGTTAAATCTGTAAATCACTGGAATCCCTGAAAGGGAGAGCCAGAAAGCCAACAACTTGGAAAGTATATTTCAGAATATCATTCACGAACTCTTTCCCAACCTTGCTAGAGAGGCCAACAGACATTCAGGAAATAGAGAACTCATGCAAGATTCTACACAAGATCATCTCCAAGATACATAATCATCAGATTTTCCAGGATGGAAATAAAAGAAAGAATGTTAAAGGCAGCCAGAGAGAAAGGGTAGGTCACCTACAAAGGGATTTCCATCAGGCTAACAGCAGATCTGTCAGCTGAATTCTTACAAATCAGAAGAGATTGGAGGCCTACATTCAACACTCTTAAAGAAAAAAATCTTCAACCAAGAATTTCATATCCAACCAAATTAAGCTTTTTAAATTGAGGAAAAGGAAGATTTTTTTCAGATAAGCAAATGTTGAGGGACTTTATTACCACCAGATCTGCCTTACAAGAGATCTTGAAAGGGGTACTTAGTATAGAAAAGAAAGACCACTACCAGCTAATAAAAAAAACACCCTTAAACAAAGAGACCAGTGTCACTTTAAAGCAACCACACAAACAAGCAAACACAATAACAAGCTAACAGCACAATGACAGGATCAAATCCACACCTATCAATATTAATCTTGAATGTAAATGGGTTAAATGACACAGTTAAATGGCACAGAGTGGCAAGCAGGATTTCCACTACTGGATATCTACCCAGGGGAAAAGAAGTCATTATACAAGAAAGATACTTGCACATGCATGTTTATAGCAGCATAATTCGGAATGCAAAATCATAGAACCAGCCCAAATGCCCATCAGTCAATGAGTGGATAAAGAAACTGATATAGATATAGATATAGGTAGATATAGATAGATATAGATATAGATAGATACCAAATATATAATCCTATATATATGTATATATGTAATGGAATACTACTCAGCGAAATGAATTAACAGCATTTGCACTGACCTGGATGAGATTGGAGACTATTATTCTAAGTGAAGCAACTCAGGAATGGAAAATCAAACATTGTATATTCTCACTGATATGTGGGAGCTAAGATATGAGAATGTAAAGGCATAAGAATGATACAATGGACTTTGGCGACTTGAGGGGAAGTGTGGGAGGGGGACAAGGATGAAAGACTACAAATAGGGTGCGGTGTATACTGTTAGGGTGATGAGTGCATCAAAATCTCACAAATCAGCACTAAAGAACTTACTCATATAACCAAGCACCACGCGATCCCCAGTAACATTTGGAAAAAAAGTTAAAAAATAACTTACTGGTGAGGTTGTGAAGAAAAGAAAACCCTTATACACTGTTGATAGGGGTGTAAATTAGTTCAACCATTTTGGAAAGCAGTATGGCGATTTCTGAGAGCTCAAAGCAGAACTACTATTCGACCTAGCAATCCTATTACAGGATATATGCCCAGAGAAACATGAAGCGTTCTACCATAAAGCTGCATGCATTCGAATATTCATTGCAGCATTGTTCACAATAGCAAAGACATGGAATCAACCTAAATGCCCATCAATGACAGACTGGATTAAAAAATAGTGGTATGTATACACCATTGAACATTATGCAGCCCATAAGAAAGAATGAGATTGTGTCTTTTGGGGGAACATGGATGCAGCTGGAGGCTATTATCCTTATCAAATGAATGCAGAAACAGAAAATCAAATAACACATGTTCTCACTTATAACTGGGAGCTAAATGATAAGAGCTTATGAACACAAAGAAGGAAATAACAGATACTCTGGTCTACTTGATGGAGAAGGGTGGGAAGAGGGAAAGTAGCAGAAAAGATAACTATTGGGTACTGAGCTTAATACCTGTAATAACATGTACAACAAACTCCCATGACACATGTTTATCTATGTAACAAAGCTTCACATATATCTCCAAACCTAAAATCAAATTTTGTATATCTATATGTTGCTAGGCACCTTTTGTTCTTATTTCCAATTTAATTATTTACAATGCACATTTTGAAGTGGCAGAAATTAGTAAATTTCCAACAAACTATATGACCATAGATATTAAATATATAAAATAATTATATTTTATATATGTGCTTATATATGTGCTTAGAAAGTTTCATATACCAATTTTTGTAAAGATACTTCCCCAGAACTCAATTTGACAGACTGAAGTACGTAGATAAGACAAAAAAAAAGAAAAAAAAAAAAACACAAACCAATGAAAATAAATATGTCTTTATTTGCATGTTTGCAAATGAGAATTCAGTGTTTCCTTTCTCACCAGCTACAAAAGACTTCAGCCTATTGTGTGTAAGGCACATGGCATCTGGATGAAGCTCAGCTGAGTTGTCTTGGGAAATACAGAGATTTTTATGAAGAGAGCTTTAAGCCCAGCCATTAGCAAATCTGGATGTTTGCTGGTTTGACATTCCCTTTTTAAAGGGAATATATTATTGAATTTTCAAGAATCAGATATACATAGCATTTTAGATGAATGCATTAAGAAGTCTTCAGCAGTGATATTAGACATTGGGGCATTCTCTTACAGGCAATGGATGGCGTCATAAAGAGCATATTTACATTCATTTTAATTGTGGAATTTATAATTGGAAATTTAGGAAATAGTTTCATAGTTCTGGTGAACTGTATTGACTGGGTCAAGAGAAGAAAGATCTCTTTAGTTGATCAGATTCTCATTGCTTTGGCAATCTCTAGAATTAGTCTGGTTTGGTTAATATTTGGAAGCTGGTGTGTGTCTGTGTTTTCCCCAGCTTTATTTGCCACTGAAAAACTGTTAAGAATGCTTACTAATATATGGACAGTGACCAATCATTTTAGTGTCTGGTTAGCTACAATCCTAGGTACTTTTTATTTTCTCAAGATAGCCAATTTTTCTAACTCTATTTTTCTCTACCTAAAGTGGAGAGTTAAAAAGGTGGTTTTAGTGCTGCTTCTTGTGACTTTGGTCCTCTTGTTTTTAAATATTTTACTGATAAACATTCATATAAATGCCAGTATCAATGGATACAGAGGAAACATGACTTGCAGTTCTGCTTCATGTAACTTTACACGATTTTCCAGTGTTATTGCATTAACCAGCACTGCGTTCGTTTTAATTCCCTTTACTTTGTCCCTGGCAACTTTTCTTCTGCTCACCTTCTCCCTGTGGAAACATTGCAAGAAGATGCAGCACACTGTCAAAGGATCCAGAAACGCCAGCACCGAGGCCCACAGTGGAGTTATGAAAACTGTGATCACTTTCCTCCTACTCTATTCCATTTTCCTTCTGACTTTTTTCATATCAGTTTGGATCTCTGAACGGTTGAAGGAAAATCTAATTATTATTCTTTCTGAGATGATGGGAATGGCTTATCCTTCAGGTTACTCATGTGTTCTGATTCTTGGAAACAAGAAGCTGAGACAGGCCTCTCTGTCAGTGCTGTGGTGGCTGAGGTACAGGTTTAAAGATGGGGAGCCCTCAGGTCACAAAGAATTTAGAGAATCATCTTGAATATGTTAGAAAAAAATAATTCATAAGAAATTCTTGTATGTTATATTAATTTATACTTCCTCAAGATTCTTTCATTGTGTATAACTTTGTGAATTTTACAAAGGTGTGTTTGGAATCAACACCATCCAAACATATCACAAATTAGGCTATATGAAAGTATGTATATTACCATACAGAGAAGAATGTGAATACTATAAAGAGTTCTTATACAAACAGATAATATAGATTTTGTATCAATCATTAACTTTTTTGAGATTTTTAAATGAGAAACCTATAATGTATAAGATGCATGTGTATGTATGTATGTGACACAGTTACTAAAACATAGACTGCTTAGCCTTACATCTCAATCTGGTAGATAAAGTACATAAAAGAATATGGAATTTTAGTACCTATATTAAATATTTTTAGTTTTTGTATAATATTTAGTACCTGATTAACATGTATGCAAAAAAGTAATTTGCTTTGTTTGTTGAATTAGAAGTCAGCTGCCTTACTAAATGATCACATTTGCTTTGCTCATTCTCTTGTCTTTGCAGATAGAAAATTATATCATCTGCATGTAGTGATTTATAATGATTATTTTACTTTTCCATTTCACTACTTGTAATTCTTCTTTTTGGGATCAGTTGTATAATGAAATGGTTTGAACATTCAAAGTGTTAAGTAATTGTGATCGTAACTGCTGTCTTTGCAAATGGAGTGTTTTCTAGTGTTTTAACAATAAATATAATACTGACTCTAGCTTTGAGATAAATTCTTTTAAAAATAATCTTCAGGGAGAATATTTGTTTCCTACATTCCCATGTGTAGTAGTATAATAAAATCTCTGTTAAAAACTATCAATTATTTTTGCTGTTTATTAAGATGATCATACTTTCGCTCTCTTCTGACCAATTAAAATAATACTTGTTAATGGTTGTACACAAAACAATGATATGTCTTCTAGTCTATGCATTCTAGATTTAATAAAATACAATATATGTATTCATACACACACACACACACACACACACACACACACGGAGAGAGAGAGAGAGAGACAGAGAGAGAGAGAGAGAGACAGAGGGAGGGAGAGAGAGAGAGAGAGAAAATTACAACCTTAGAGGCAAAGTGGAATTCAGAAAGTAGCTGCAAGGTAATGAGAGGTAATCTCCAAAAGGGGAAAATAATCCCAGTTTGAATAACATGAAAAATTGTGTCAAAGAATTGTATGCCAGAAGACAATTGATTCATTTTTTCAAGGGCTAAGAAATGTAACTATAATCCTGAATTCTTTGCTAAAAATTTGTTCTGGGATTTGAATTAAATAATAACATTCCCCTCTCCCCTTAAAAAAAGACGAGGGCTGTTTACTGAGCATACCTCTTTACTGAAAATGCTACTAACCAATCTGCTTCAGAAAGAGTGTTATGGACTGACTTGTTTGTCTCCAAAATCCATGTGTTGAAGCCCACATCTCAGTGTGACCATATTTGGATGTAAGACTTTTAAGTAGGTAGTTAAGGTTAAATTAGGCCATACAGTGAGGCCCTAATACAATAGGACAGGTGTCTTTATGAGAATATGAAGAAACAGGCATCTGTGGGCACAGAGAAGACACAATGATGTATGATTCCATTTATACACCATTCTAGAATATGGAAATTAATCTATAGTGACAGAAAGCAGATCCATGGTTGCCTGGTAACTGGAGGTTTGATAAAGAATGGGCAGTGGTAAGTTGGCAGAATAACACAGGAACATAAAGGAAACTTTTGGGGGTAATATATACGTTTGTTACCTGATTATGGTGAAGGTTTCACATGTGATTAGTATCACATGGTGAGACACTCATGAAATTTTACACTTTATATCTGTACAACTTATTTCATGTCAAGTATACCTCAAGTGGCATATTAGAAACAATTCAGGAGGAAAACTGCACACAAATATGCATTCTTAAAAACCTCTTTGCTACTTTAGAAGAATCAAATATTATTTCCTATTCTTATTTTTTTTTTATCTTAGCCTGGGCCTTATGTTTTCTGGATAGAAAAATAAATCTGCATGTGGTGGTAATTTTACTCCTTCTATTTGAATATGTTTATTTCTTTTATGTGCTTGTTTGCCTAATATTAAATAAAATTATCCACTTTCTTTTTTAAAAAATACATATATTTTTATTATTTTCTTGATTATTATTATTATTATTATTATACTTTAGTTCTAGGGTACATGTGCACAATGTGCAGGTTTGTTATGGATGCAGCTGCAAACCATCATTCTCAGCAAATTATTCACTTCCTAATTATCCATAACACTGACAAGCTTTTTCTTTGTGCCTTTTTATTAGATAATTTTTCAGTGTGTTGCAGATACACATAAGGTTGGCAGTTACTTTGAGGTACACCATTTTAATCATGGTCAGAAGGCAAATCAAAAAACTGTTTTACAAGAAATGTTTTTTAAAAAGTATATTAAATATTATCAAAGACAACGTTGGCATCTTTTGAGATGATCATATTTTTTTTCCTCTGCTGACTTCATTATCCAAAACAAATAATGAACATTCCCTAACATTCCTAGATCAAGTCTGCTTGGTCGTTTAACTCATATATCGTTTTAATTTGTTTTAAATTATTTATTTTTTAAAGTGAGTTTTATAGTTATTACTGTTGTTAAATTAGTCATATCAAAAAAAAATTTGTCAAGAACTTGGGGTATTTCTCCTTTTCAGCATTTTGTATAAATCATCATTAATAAGGACTGCCTGTTAGTGAGGAATCTTCCATGAAGGTACTTTTGGGAGGAGTGAATATTCTCTATTAAATTTCATAATATTTTACTTAGCTATTAATTACTCTAATGTGTTTAATATATTTTAAGATCACTTTGTATCTAAGTCACTCCATATTGTATATTTGTAAAAACTGTGTTCAGTTTTTCATGTTTGCTTTTCAGAATGTAGGAAAAACGCTCACCTTTTAAAACACTTGTTTAGGCTTTACCTGATTACTCTGAAGATTATCTGTTTCTTTTATTCTTCAAGAATTTTCACAATCTTTTGCCAATTTTATTGGATCTTCAAGAAGTTATTACTGTTAGTTCAAAATTTATGAATCATTTCTTCTCATTATTTAATCTTTTAAATTTTCATTAATTCTTATATCTGTTCTCCCAAGTGTATTTTGTCCTTCTTTTTTAATTATTTGAGCTCACTGCTTACTTTTTTTCAGTACTCCTGCTTGCATTATAAAGTCATCAGTTTCTAAAATGTTTTCTAACTATTGTGTAAATCAAGTCACATCGATTTTCACATGCAGTCGATCACAATTTTATTTTCAGAATTATCAGTAAATTTAAGTTTTCTGTTTGCTCATATGTTTCTATTATTTAAATGTTTCAAGGATGCAAGTTATTTGATTTGTATTTGACTTTCATTTTTAATTATTTTCTAGGGCTAGGATAATCTGATTTATAAAAGTACTCTGTAGAATTCCATTGTATTTTATTTATTTTATTTTATTTAAATAAATTCTATCAGAAAACATATGCTTTTTACTTTAGGTTATAAACTTTGAGAGAAATATGACTATAACATTAAGTCTATTTACTATATTACTCAAGACATTTCTTTTAAAAATTTTTGTCTTTCATTTGTCAAAAGTGTCTAAACTTCTGCTACAATTATATTATATTCATTATCTTCTATAATTTCCAATATTTTTGTTAGGTATTTTTCCAAGACATATACTGTTTTACATATAATTACCCTACAGAGATGAGCTTCAAATATAACAGTTGTAGAATCTATCAAAGTTAGTGGAATATTTAAAAATATGTGGGATGAGGTTTGCGTTTTATCAAGTTTAGGTAGCTTAAATAAGTGGAAAAAAGAAAGTGCAATTCTGAAAATTATAGATCATAATGATGGTTTAATAATGGCCACAATTTTTGGACACTTTTCCTATCAGGAAGGAGGTCTGTGTCATCTCCCTTCAAACCTGGGTCGGCTCTGCCTTGATCATACGGCATATGTGATGTCTCCAGGTCCAGTGTTCTGATACTGGCAGCATTCCTGCCTTCAGGGACATTCACTTGTGGAACTCAGTCATCATACTGCTGGAATTCCAAGTCACAGAGAGTGACCCTTGTAGGTGTCTTGATGGATAGCTCATATTAAATATCTCACTGAAAACCTGTATCAACTGTCAGCCATTGGGATGGACCATTGTAGATGTTCAGCTCATTTGAGCCTTCGGATGACTGAGGTCCCATCCCTCACCTGATGGCAACTACATGAAATAGCACAATGAGAGACTACCCAATAAGCCCAAGAAAAAAATGATAATCTGCTGTTTTAAACCAGTAATTCGGGGGATGATTTGTAATATAAAAATAGAAACTTAGAATAGATGGAGAAATGAATAAAAGGAACTTATCAATTTAATCTCAAAGCACAAAGAGAAAAAAAGAGAGTGTTAACTACCAAAATTTTAATAAGACAGTAAAAGTTCAATGTTTTCAGAAATTTTCATGAATTTAAATAAATTTGCTTGATCTATCAAAAGACAGAGAATAAGTGAGAAAACAAAAAACTTTCAAGAGACATACCTAGAGCAGAAACCGCAGTGACAGAAAATAAATGGATAGAAATATACAACATGAGCACAGTGACTGTTACTTATTCCTAATATCTATTATCTTATCGTTTGTTAGTGATAGAATCACACTATTCCCTTGGACAATTTGTGCCACAAAAGCTTTCCTATATACTTTTTAGTTATGTGAAACTTTGAGTTTGAACGTACCCAGCAATGCATTATATAAATAGATAAAGCAAAATCCAAACCATCACAAAGACAAACTTACGAATCCACAAATAATGAGGATGTAAGACACACTTCATAAACTCATATATCAAGCAGTAGTAAGAATGATATGGAATATTTTAAGAATACAACTGGCAAAAATTAACTCAATACTTTTATGTAGAAACCTGTAATTGACAGAAATCTGTACACAATCATTTCAAATACACACGAAACATTTACACATCTAAACCATATACACGCTAACAACAGATTCCAAGGAATAGATATTACACAGAACGTAAAGTAATAAAATGTTAAACTAATCAAAAGTTTGAAAACTATTCTTTATAACTAAGAAAAAGACAAACATTTCTAAGTAAAAGATAAATGTTTAGAACTCAACAATGAAAAAAGCTGTTCATAATCAAAATGAAAAAAACAGTTAAAGCTAAGAATACATAGCCATTAGCACACGTATTATAAGAAAAGTTTTCTAGGTGAATAAGGCACGTATTCACCTTGAGTTAAGAAAAATGAACAATAGAAAAATTCAAAGAAGGATGAAGAAGTTAAGAAGGAGCTTGTGGGTTGAGGTGGCTCACCCCTGTAATCCCAGCACTTTCGGAGGCTGAGGCGGGCAGATGAAGAGGTCAGGAGATTGAGACTCTCCTGGCTAATACGGTGAAACCCCGTCTCTACTAAAAATACAAAAAAATTGGCCGGGCGCGGTGGCTCAAGCCTGTAATCCCAGCACTTTGGGAGGCCGAGACGGGCGGATATCGAAACCATCCTGGCTAACACGGTGAAACCCCATCTCTACTAAAAAAAATACAAAAAACTAGCCGGGCGAGGTGGCAGGCGCTGAGGCAGGAGAATGGCGTAAACCCGGGAGGCGGAGCTTGCAGTGAGCTGAGATCCGGCCACTGCACTCCAGCCTGGGCGACACAGCGAGACTCTGTCTCAAAAAAAAAATTGGCCGGGCGTGGTGGCAGGTGCCTGTAGTCCCAGCTACTGGGGAGGTTGAGGCAGGAGAATGGCCTGAACCCGGGAGGCGGAGGTTACAGTGAGCAGAGATCGCGCCCTTGCACTCCAGCCTGGGTGACAGAGCAAGACTCCGTCAAAAAAACAAAAAGAAGCTAATATTTACCCAATGCTTATTTTGTACATGGTACTGTTCTAGGTGCTTTATGTGTGCTATTTGTTTTATATTTAATCCTTAAAACATTCTCATTCCCTTTGGTTTACAAGGAATCAGAGGCATGGCAGGGCGCTGTGGCATATACCTGTAATCCAAGAACGTTGGGAGGTCACGCTAGGTAGATGCTTGAAATCAGGAGTTCGAGACCAGCCAGGGTAATATGGTGAGACCCCCCGGCCCCTACAAATAACACAAAAATAGATAGATAGATAGATAGATAGATAGATACCAATACATATTCCAAAGAGGAGGTTCCAAAGGGTACACAGTGATGGTTTGGAAAAGGGGAGAGAGGAGGAACTATGAGTTATGCTGTTACTATTTAGCTCCATACACCTCTGTTCAGTAAGATTTTTTTTTGTTAGTTTAATTATATACTAATTTAAAAGTAAGTATTTAAAAATGATACACCATTTAACAGCTGAAAGTCCAATGACCATTTAGCAGGAATACTGGACTTGAGAAGCTGTTGTGAGGCACAACTCAGCAAACAGTGCCCAGGTGGAAACTTTAAATGGGAAGTCTTTTAGTTTGTGGACAGAAGGCAAAGCACCAAGGAAAGAACATGGTTCTATGTCCTCATTGCCAAACCAATTTAAGAGAGGTAATTTGAAGACAGTAAATTCTCAAAATCATAATTACCTTCAAAAGTTTGTTAAAAGTACAGTATCTTGCCACCCTGTCCCAGAATATCTGAATACAAATTAGAAATGGGTTCCTGGACAAGGCAGTATCAAGGGATTTTCAGTTGATTCATTGGCAAAATAAAGCTGGCGAACTGTAGCAGTTGGAGTCTTTGATGGAGAACAAACTGGAATACCTGACATTGAATCCTAGATTACTGGGGAGGCAGTCCCTGGGGAGAGCTTGGTGGTCTGACCCTTTGGGAAGATGGAGGTGGTCCCTGGGGTTTTCCAGAAGGAGGTGGGGGAGGGTGATGGGGATGGCATCCTGGTTGGGGTGCTCCTTGTGCCTTTTCTGGAAGAGATAGAGGACCATGGTGGTGGTTGCCTGCTTGTGGGGATGGTCTTCGCTGGTTTTCAGGGGAAGGTGGGGATCCAAGGTGGTGACTGCTTCCTTGTGGGGGTGGTCCCTGCTGAAGACCATCATCCTGGTTTTCATCATCAGCAGGGGGTTCAGGTGGGAGTCCTCCAAAAGGTAGTGTCTGAGGTTCCTTATCTGGGCTCTGGTTAGTCTCCCTCATCTGTGTGAGTTAACACCAGAAGAGCTGAGCTCAGTGCTGGAAGATCTTCCTGTTTTCATGCCTCTCTGTCCTTATCACACAGTCCCTCTCTCCCAGAACCTACCTCTCAGATTCCTGATCAGAACTCCTCTTGATCCTTATAAGGATGGTGAAAAGTCACGTTCTTTGGTCACATTCCCCAGAATCAAGTTTGCATGATGATTGCCTATATCTCTAGGGGCACTATCATTAGTCAACTCCTGAGAAGAAAATGATGATAAGAAGCCACTGGAGAACTGATCAATTCCACAAGAAAAAAAGAGAGAAAAAGTTTATTGAGAATAAATTGGAATTTACCTGATATTGTGGAGGGAATGTCATCCTTGATGACATCTAGAAAAGATGCCTATGATGAAGAGAAAAGTTATTTCATGAATCTTCAGGGCTCACAGTGTTCTACAGAGAAAAGGGTCTTCTTACCACACCGTGTGCATCCCCTAAGGTACCTCATCAGCCACCGTCTGTGAAGCTGCTGGAAGAGGAGGAAGATATCTGGGGAAGCAGGGTTGTTACTACACTGAGCATCAACTACGAACTCAACATAAAAGAGCACCTTTATGTCCTCCCTGATACCTTAAGCTTTAATGCTAATTTAGTTAAACTGCTTTGAGTATTTGAACGTCGTATTTGGGATTCTCTGCCCTCTTCCTTCTGTAAACACATTGCTTACGTTCACATATTTTCTCAATAGATGCAACCAGGAATAAGCACTTGGATACAATCTTACACGTACACCCCACAGCACATTGAAATATGACACGGGGGCGAGGGAAAAACAAAAATATTTCACTTTGATTATTCTATATCACTATGTAGACAGACACAAGTGTTTTATCCAGTTCTCTGTCTCTGCAGTAGCTCTGATGTGTGTTTATCTCCTTCATTGATGCTGATCCACTGTACAGCAAGATCACCATCATCCCTGTCTACTGAGATCAGTATAGGATCTTCACAGCTGCACTTCCTTGAATCTGCCTTGCATTCTCCACTGCATCCTTCAAAGCACAGTCCCAAGTCTCTATAAATGCAAATCTTACTCTGTCATTCCTCTGGTAGAAACTCTTTATTAGGCATTATCTGTGTATTAAATAAATTATAAGACATTGGTGTGAAATGCAGGCACAACAGGTCTTCTGATCCTCGGCATGAGAACTCTGCATTCCCATCTCTTTTCTCATCCTTCCCTCTTCCCTCCACCAAGCCCCTCTATAGTGTGAGCTCCTAAGCCCCAAGCAGAGTCACGGCATCATCTCCCAATTTTTCTTATCTTCATTTAAGCTCTGAGCTAAGCTCAAGGCCAGCAGGGCCACTGACAGCAGAATCAGCAGCAGCTTGCAGGAGGTTGTGGAGTTGCTCCCAATTTTGTGCTAGGAGAAACATGGAAGTTCCCTTTATACAGACAAGCAGAACAATGGCACCTTTGAGCTCCCTACTGGGTGGATATCAGCATTTAACAGACTGGGTTCTGCTTTACTCTGTGTGTTTACAGATAGTTTCACATTTAGCAAAAATTTTGATGTGATAAAGGTCAGTCTCTGCTTATCTGTGAGGTGTGTAAAGGCAGCACACTCCAGGGCACACATAGACAACAGAAAGCTGCCCCGCAGCCTGCTCAGGCTAACAAAATTATCCAAGCTTCTGTGGATCTCACTCCACTCAGGGAAGGCTTGGAGTTGTGCAACACAGGAAGGCTAAAATTTTGTATTTGTATAAAAATCGTATTTGTAAAACAATTTTGTATTTGTATAAAAGTATGTTTAGGGGTTATTAAAGCAAAACTGAACACAGAAACCACTGGACAAACTGAATACACCTCAACAAACTGAATACACAGTTCCTTGAGTGAGTCATGCAATCTCACGTCACTAAGACCTCCTTCATGCTCTCCCCTTTCTCTGGAATGTTCTATAAAATTCAAATTCCACTTTATTTCTTCTAGGAAATACTTTGACTCTCTTCCACTCCTAATTAAGTGGCCACAATTATACATAGCAGTAAGATAATGAGACACTCCCAACAAATGGTCTCTTGCATTGCATTGGTCTTCTGGTTTTTAGCCAATATTTATGTTGCCTGTTTTCTCAGGTTGTTCTCCCACATAGAGGATTTTTTTTTTTTCCTACAACATTCTGATGTCCATTCCTCCTCACTCTCTTTCTGGTACTTGATATTTCATATGCTGAGTCAACTGCAATATGTGTATTTTTCTTCTTATATCTGTTTTCCCCTCCCCACCCCCCAGTGAATTTTGGAAGACGTCCTTTATTTTACCTTCTAAGTAATGATGTATGGTACTCCTCATGACATTTGTTTCATTTGAGTCTGTATAATTTTATCATAAAGTGTTGTGTTTCCAAAAAATCATCAGGGTCCTACATTGATCCCTCTTTTTTTCAGCCACTGATTCTTCTGTTAAAACTAATAATTCCCTCTCCATCAATTCTTGAAAGATACAGGTCAGTCAGTATCACCAGGTGCCACTTACCATTTCAGACCTTGTGTAGGTTTTCTGTCATTGTTCAGTTTTGTGCACAGTTAGGGATAATTTCAGGATAGCTTGGTTGCAAGCATAGCTGGGGGCCCATGTGACCTGAATTCCTAAAGACAGTCCCCATGACAGATGTGTATAAATAGATCCTAGGCTATGCACATGAGGGTCTGGTCTGACCTTTCTGAAAGGTTGCAGATAGTAGTACAGGAAGGTTTCCTAATACAATAGACTTTGCTACAGGTAACTATGTCCTTGCAAGGGGACTGGGCAGATTTGTATTTTTCCTGGCATAATTATAGACATATTTGAAGAGGGAATCTATTATTAATTGGCAATTCTTCTCTGGCTCTGTAGGAAGTGGATCAGTTCTAATTGGGCTTTATGAGTTTTATCTCAGGTGGAGAGTAGTTGCTTGAACCTAGCAGGTCCCACCGTGTTACCAGAATTATTGTCTCTGGTTTCACCAGACATTGCTTTACGTAAGAACTGAAGATGAGCAGTCCTGTCTAGGAAGCTTGAAGTAGACCATCAGGTATAAGAAGAAGGTCAGCAAAGAACAAAGGGAAGTGCTAGGGAGACATTGCCTCATATTCTCTGCAACTGAGGAAGCTGAAGTTCTGGTGCAAGACACACTGCACCTTGGCTGGAGAGCATAGAAAGAGAAAAGGTGATCTCTCCGATTATCGCTCAGCTCAGGCCTTTTCCCTGACCTTCTTCAAAATCAACAATGAGTAAAAGTGACCAGAGTATCAGGAAAGAGTAAATATCAGCTACGCATTCACCAGGCATAACAAAAACAGAGGTGATGGAAGAGCCAAAAGGGACACTGTCTGAGAGTGAGGGTGGCTTAAAGAGAGAGGCAAGATCACAGCAGGATCTTGGGCACCTGCAGGTAAGTAGAGGCCCTCAGCAATCCACTTGCCTTCTAATACAGATGTTCATATTTTGAGATCCTGATGGTTCAATTTTCATACAAAATTTGTCAGAAACAAAATTCAGCCCATAACGTTTCCCAATCTGTTCTTAGTCACTGGCAGGTGTTCACCCAGTTGTTCAAAAATCCTCACTCCTTCCAGGCACTGCCTACTAGCGGGTCAATTGCCTTCACTTTCGAAATGCATACCAAATATGACTATTTGCATAATCTTTACTAGAAGGCAACTATTCAGCCCATACTGAATAGTCTTCTGATGGACTTTAACAGCCCCCTCGCTGGTCTTGGTAACGTTCTTTTCCTGGCACATTCCATATCAGTTTTTCTCTCAACAGTCAAAGTGATCTTTTAAAAGTAGACATTAGATCATAACACCCTTGTGCTTTAAATGCTCTTGTGTCTTCCTTCTGCACTTGTGATAAGATATAAATTTCATGCCTCCGCCCTCTCATACCCACGTGTCTCTGTCTTTCTTCAAGACTAGGAAGCTCTCTGAATAAGACAGAAAGCAGAATCTTCAACTTTACCATGTACCAGTTTGCCTGGAACACTAAAGACTGACTTCTGCGGAAAGATGAAAATGACAGCGGATAAACTGCTACTTTGAAAGAGTGAGTTGCATTTAGTCCTTGTGGTCTGGGAGGAGTTCATGTGAATAGGAAGAATTATTGTATTCAAATTGCGTCAACTAACCATTCTAATAATACAGTTAGCAAATCAACAAGCTTGTTTCTGAGACTTCAACTTTGCTTTGACTTGTCTAAATATTTTGGTTACACTATTATGATGATTATCATATTTTAATTTGATATTGATGCTTCATAAATAAATACAATTATTTTAATGTATTTATATTCTTTCCACCTACATAGCCAAATTGGTTATAATAGGGAATATTTATCAAGCATTTACTATAGGCCATTTAATCTTCAGAACCATTTTTATGGAAGCATGATTATTATTATTTTCTTAATTTTCTAGATGAGATGAGTTAGGTGCACACTTAGAGTTCGTATAAAGGTAGCAAGTGGACTGGAAGGCCGTCAGTCCTCAGAGCTGAGTTCTTGCTTACTGTGCTCCACTGGTGACTTGCTCTTCACTAGAAAGTGAGACAGAATGAGGTCCAGAAGACAAACACAAGTTTCAATTAGAAGATTTGTAAGGTTATATTGTCCTAAGACTTTCACAGGTGAGATGAGAAAAAATATTTTTTTCCTGAATGAATAGGTTCGTTTTAAATCATAAACACACAAAGTTTCTAGTATTGTGCTCTCCCCATTGCCTTCATACAAAGATACTCATACAGATTAATCCCTTTTCGTTCTAATTTCTGAAACCCTGTCAGTGTAGATCCTGCATGTGCTTTCTTAATGCATACTATGTGCCTTTTTCTGCGGAGGCATATTGGCATTGGCAAAATTTGTGGATGCCCTTTTAATTGGACTTATCTTGGATTCTTCTAATCACAGGGAATGTCAAATTTTAGAAATCCAAGAGGAAGACTGGTCAGAGAGTTGTCTATAAAAGGATTAATTTGTATACCACTTGCACAGCTTTCAGTCTTCTGCATGAGAGTGTCTCCTGTGTCCTGGCCCCAGAGTTGGTGTTCCTTCCTCAGTGGTTGGGGCTGTAGGAGGAGGCAGCACTAATCAGCCTAAAATCAAGTATCCATAGCCCTGGCTTGCTTCAGCTCAACAATGTCAGGGGGTGTCCTGAATCTTTCAGTTACACTTCCTTTCAGTTCATAGAGAAATATAATCACAATCATATAAACACAAAGCAATATCTATGTCCCCCACATTTTAATGAAGATTTACAAAGAAAGTAAGCTGATATATTTAAAAGGAAGATTTTGTTACAGTGATTAATCAATGACTCGCTTTTTTAAAAACACCATTCTGTACATTTTCTCTAACAAAGCAATGCTTCCCCTCCTGCTTAAGAACCACAAATTGGCCGGGCGCGGTGGCTCACGCCTGTAATCCCAGCACTTTGGGAGGCGGAGGCGGGCGGATCACCAGGTCAGGAGATCAAGATCATCCTGGCCAACACGGTGAAACCCCGTCTCTACTAAAAAGTAGAAAAAAAATAGCCGGGCGTGGTGGCAGGAGCCTGTAGTCCCGGCTGCTCAGGAGGCTGAAGCAGGAGAATGGCGTGAACCCGGGAGGCGGAGCCGGCAGTGAGCCAAGATTGCGCCACTGCACTCCAGCCTGGGCGATAGAGCGAGACTGTCCGTCCAAAAAAAAAAAAAAAAAGAAAGAAAAGAAAAGAACCATAAATTATTACCATATTTTTTGATTTCAAAATAAACATTTGTGCATATTTAGCATTGTGGAAATTGGGAGGCGTGGCACATTGCATTTTCCAAGGATAGTCGAACAGTATCCTATCCTTCATTTAACGTTTTCTTCCTACAGTGGGACTTTGACATCCTCTCTTGAAGGGGTGAGGTGTGACTTCACCGGATTGAACCCCTGCCATGACCAAAAGCGTATGTCAGAGTGATGTTTTGTGACTTTTGAGTCTATATCATAAAAATGCCATGCAACTCCAACTCGTTCTTTATAGAATCTGCCACAGGCTTTGAGGAAGCCCATGCTGTGAAATAGAGATCTAAAATTTGTTTTTAAAATGATTGCATATCTAATTGTCCCCCCCAAAATTTGGAAAAACCAAGTTTTTTTCAGTGATTGAATCACTATTTGTATCATATTATTTCTTTACATGCGTAACTACATATCAAAAAATTCATTTATCATTCTTTTCTACTGATCATGGCAATATTTCAGATGGCTTGGTCCTTTTAGTCCTTACAATAGTTTTGAGGATTTTTTTTTTTGCATTGATGATAACTTCTCAGAGGAAAAAATAGTATCTTAATATGATTGGGTGACTTTCACAAAGCCGTACATTTTATAGGTATCAGCATAGTTAGGAAATACGATGGAGGTGGGAGGTGGGGGAGAGTAAAAGAGAGCGAGTGAGAATTACCTTATTTATTAAAACAGTTTAAATTCCTAGCATCAAATAACAAGAACTGCACAGGATTCAGTTGAAGAATGATCAAACTTTGATGCAGATTATACACTGCATCACAGTTTAATTTGTCGATCTGAATACATGTAAATTTCCAGATAGGAAAATACAGCATTAAAATAGAGCCAATTTTCCAGGTATTCCCGTGTACATTGATTGCACCACTGTTGTCTCTTCCTGTCTGGGTTTGGTTTTGCTGATTCATAAACTCTGTTAATTTTCAATTCATCATTCCAGTTCCACAATTTTATCTAAATTTGCGGTTTAATGTAATTTCTCTTTCATTTTCCTTGTCCTTGGGTATTAATTTCTTTTTTGCTTCTTCATCGCAAGTTTATTGGGACATTGGGAAGAACAGAAATCAGTCCGTGTGTTCAATGCACTGTGAATTTCAATACCCTAAGGATAAAGAAACACATTCCTACTACAGTTTAAAACAGAGTCTACAAATAGACCTTTTGTTTATTTGTTTTCTCTTTCATTTTACATTTCTTTAAGTTACTTTGCAACGCAGATTGTTATTATCTACGTTCCTAATTTCAACAGAAGCATTTGCTATCTTTTCTTCATTGGCTGCATAAAAATAACCTGATCATGAGTTCTCAATCAAATGGCTATTTCCACAAGTTTATTGAGTAAACTGAACCTGTCTTTGCAACCCTAGAAACAATTTTAATTGACAAATAATATTTTATATTTTAATAAGCTGACAAATATAGTTTTCTATAACAAATGTACATAGTTTCAAGTCTGTTACTATCCATCTTTAGAACCACCAAAACAAATCTCTCTGTATTATAAGAAAATCGCAGTGGGGCTTGGTGCCTCATGCCTGTAATCTCAGCAATTTAGGAAGTTGAGGCGGGCGGATCACTTGAGGTCAGGAGTTTGAGGCCAGCCTGGCTAACATGGCAAAACCTCATCTCTACTAAAAATACAAAAACTAGCTGTGTGTTGTGGTGCATGCCTGTAATCCCAGCTACTTGGGAGACTGAGGTAGGAGAATTGCTTGAACCAAAGAGGGAGAGTTTGCAGTGAGCCAACATTGCTCCACTGCACTCCAGCCTTGGAAAAAGAGCAACACTCCTTCTAAAAATAAACAAACAAACAAACAAAAAACAACTTTTATGCTTTTTAGTCAGCAGACATAGAAACACAGTATTATAATAAAATACATAAAGAGTTTGAATGTATCTTTCATTTTTCTCTAACTTTATTTTTTAGCTAAAGCTAATCTATACTCAGGTTTCCCTGATGATCTGAAACACGTCTTTCTTACATTTTGTTGAACAGTTGAAGGCTTACTTAAATGAGTATCCAATCAAGATTGACATGTTGCTTTTTGTCAGATGTAAATGGTCCATGAAACAAGAAAGCTTGAACTCTGAGATCCTCCTTCTGCATAGACCCCTTCCAAGACTCTACTTATTCTAAACACAAGAAAAAGGTATTAGCAAGTTTCATGAACTAGCATTGGCCCTATTTCTACCCACTTTTTAAACTTAAGCCTTTATTTTTTTTCTGTCTTCCACTTTCCCAAATGGTCATCCCCCAACACAAACTTCAGTAGTTTGGGGGATATCTGAGATTTTTTTTCTGAAAAGAAGACTTGGAAATTCCTACAGAAGTCAATTTCTAAATAATCTGATTCTTATATCTACAGATAAGAGCTAACTATATTCCAGCACTAGTCTAAATGCACGGTGGGATTGCAGATTGTATAATAGATGGAGGAATCCAGAAATTATTCTGTATTGATGTTCAAAGGTCCTATTGAAGTGAGGCTGCTTGTATGACTTTAAATTTTTGCTAATCCACTAGTTTTTACTTGGCAGAACATACTCCCTTTGAAATGCTACCCTACATCAGTATCTGTAGGATTCTCACTTCTCAGTATAGAATAGATGTTAAATGTTAGCTTATGTCTTTTTTCCTTTATAATCCACGGGGTCATTAGAGAAATTCTCATGTTTGAATAAACAAGCAAGCAGCAGCTTCACGGCCCAAATTAATCTGGTCCTTTTTGCTAGTATCCTGGCCCCACCTGTTTCCACACCTTCCTTTTTAGAGATGATGCTGACTGTGACACATATCAACACAGGGAGGTTCTTTGATTTTTAAAGAGAAGAGCAATTTCCTTGGAGGTTTTACCCTTTAAAAAAGAAATTTATTCTGTGACTTCTCATACGTGTCACTACTGTTTATTCTGAAGAGCCCATGAGTGGAATACCAGGTACAACCAGTTATTTTTGTATGTTTCTTTATTCTTGGTCTTTTGGTTTGTCTTGGGAGGCATTCCAGGACAGACTTAATAAGCAGAACTCTGAAATTCTGCCCCCATTTTGTACCCTTCTTACCCAGTCATCATGTTCACATAGCTGAGTCCACACTTGGGGAGAAGAGAGAATATGGTAGTAACTTATGAGGACAGGTCCAGTTCACCTGCTACTCTTAGGAAGTTCTGACTGTGAGCGGACCAAGCCTTTAACCAAATCCTTCTCAGAGAGTGTATCTGCACTCCATTTCCACTGGCAGGATATCAGCCATGGCAGAACACCTTGGTAGTTAAGAAAAGGAGGAATTTATTTTCACAGACTCAGGGGAATTCTGCATTTACTAGTCCTACTGGAGATAGATAGCAGAATGCTTAGACACATGGTGAGTGAATCTTACTGCAAGTGAATCAAACTGTTTCTTAATTGCAGATCAACCCAGCTACTCCACAGGCAACAGAGTCCATTTCAGCACCTGTTTGTGATTTTCATCCTTTTCAACCTTCACACCTTACTAGAGATTTCACACCATTTTCAATGTGAATTTTAATCCTTCAAAAAAGAATTCAAAACTTCAATCTCACCAGATGTTAATATCAGCTATAAAATCGAATACAGATGTTAAAGACAATCTTTTTCTCCCTGTTGCTGTTCTTGTTGTTAAGAAGGTGAAGCAACTATTCTTAATTTAATTTAATTTTATTTTAAGTTTCACTGTACATGTGCAGCATGTGCCAGTTTGTTACATAGGTAAACCTGTGTCATGGTGGTTTGCTGCACCTGTCAGCCCATCACCAAGATATCAAGCTCTGCATGCATTAGCTATTCATCCTGGTGCTGTCCATACCCCCACACTCCCCACAGGCCCCAGTGTGTGTTGTTCCCTTCTCTGTGTCCATGTGTTCTCACTGAAGCAACCATTTTACTAGCCATGAGTATCTGCCTTGTATCCATCACTTTCTAAGAAGGAAGTGAGAATCCTACAGATACTGATGTAGGGTGGCATTTCAAAAGTTTGATTCCATTTTACTTGAGCTTTGGAACAAGGCCACCACATGAGCACAGGACATAGTGAAGAATGAAATACATGCAAAATAAATTAATTAAGAAATAAAACAAAGCCACCACCAAACTCTAGGAGATTGAGGAATTGCAGAAATGTAGAGAAGCACCGGATGTGCCTAGCTGAGGCATTGATCCTGGCTGAGTGGAGGGAATTGAAAAAGCATTGGGGAGAAACATTTTTTAGCTGTTCCCCATTTAATAGGGACTCAATAATTGTTCATTGGAATTGAATTTTGAGAGTTGTTTTTATTTTGTCAGGGAATATGTCACTTAGCTGCCTTATGTTAATAAGCATGATAATTTTATTGGTCCCTGATACTTTACAAACTCTCATTAACACTTTACAGGGCCATCAAAAACATGAAATGAATCTGTGGAAAGTTTATTAGTTTTCCTATGCTGCAATAACACATTACCACAAAGTAAGTGACTTTGTAACTTAAAATTCAGAAGTGAGTCACACTGTCTTACAACCATATGGAAAAGCTAAGTTTCATGCTAGAGCCTCTTTCTTCCACATTTAAGGACCATGTGACTACATTGGGTCCAGCTAGGTAATCCAGGAAAATCTCTCGACATTCAGGTCAACTGATTAGCAAATGTAATCCCCCTTTGTCATGTAAATTAACATATTCACTGGTTCTGGGAATGAGGAAGTGTGTGTCTCTGGGAGGTCATTATCCTTCATAGCACACACTGGATGGGCATCTTACTCTCCTAGACCTGGTTTGGTTCACTGCAGGGTGGAGAGAGTTACCCAGGCTTCTTCCAGATAGTCACATGAGGGTGCAAATGAATTCATATAAAATTAGATGTAATGCAAATATTTGTACTTTAAAGCATACATCTATGCAGTAGTATAAGTCAGAAACTGAAATGGCAGAAATCTACGTTTAATAACCATTTCCATTTAATGTAATTGTTGGTATTTCTAAGCCATTTGTGTTTTTTCATATTTATACTACTTTTGATTGTTTTCTTTTTCCCGATCTCCTATGGATGCCTTAAAATGTTTTTGATTCCATTTTACTTGATCTGTACATTTTTTACACGACTCTCTATATAGCATTGTTAGTGGTTGCTCTGTGTTATGTAGCCATGAAAAACATAGTTTTTCACAATCTAGTGGTGTGTGCATTTTACTCTATTAGGTGAAATATGGAAAAATTGCTTCTTTGTCTTCTTAACCACTCCTGTTTGTAATAGAATCATATTAAACATAGCTCTACATGCATTTAACCTCACAGTAAGTGTCGTCATTTTTGCTTTGACATAATTTATTGTCTTCCAGTTTTGCAGCTGAGAAATCTGAACTGGGTCTCAATGGGTTAAATCCACGTCTCAAGGTTGAGTTCCTTTCTGCAGGCTTCAGAGAAAAATCTTGCCACATTCCGTAGTCCTCTTCCATCTTTAATGCTAGAAAGCTAGCAATGGCCATTTGAGCCATTTGAAACTCATGCAGAAAACTCAAGAAGGATAGAAAGATATTTTGTATTTACCTACTTTGTATTACCAGTTTTTATTTTTGGTTTATTGTCGTTGTTGTGGTTGTTTTTCATTACTGATGTTCCAAAATGTTCTCTTCTATCTTTTCTTTTATGATTAGTGACCTTCATAGAACCATTTTATGTGATAGGTTTGTTGGGAAGAAATTCTCTTAGACTTTTTTTTCTTTTCTGTCTTCCAAGAATGCCTGGATTTTCTTTTTATTATTGATGAGTAGTTTTATTGGACATAAATATCTGGTTGATACTTTTTTTCTTTCAGCACTTTAAATATTTCAGTTACATTCTTCTGGTTATTCTGTTCTCTGGTAATAACACCATTGTTATTCATATTGTGTATTCTTCTAGCTATGGTGTCATTTCTTTCTTGCTGCTTTCAAAACATTTGTTTTAGTTTTCAGAAATTTGACTACAGTCTCTCTTGCATGGATTTTCTTAGGTATATTCTGGTTTGCAATTGCCCGGCTTTTTGTATTTGTAGGTTTATGCCCATTGCAGTTTTGGAGAATTTTCAGCTATTATATCTTTGAGTTCTCTTTCAGTAACATTCTCATTGTTCTTCCCTTCTGAAGCTCAGATTTCATCATTACCACATTATTTGCTATAGCCTTTCATGTTTGTAATAGTATGTAAAATTTCACCCTGTGTTTATCAGAGTATATAATTGCTATTATCAAGCCTGAAGAATACTGACTCTTTCCTCCATCATTTCTGTCTGTTACTGATCACACCCAATAACATTTTATTTAATTTTATATGTTACATACCCCAGTATCAAAATTTCTATGTCATTATACTAGACAGTTCCTTTTACCTGCTGGGAATTTTTTTTCATTTATTTTGAGAGTGTACACACTGACCTAAAAATGGATGTCTATAACACCTCCTTCAATGTGATTGATAGTCTCATCGTTTCAATATCCAAATCTTTTCAAGGTTGTCATATGTGGATGGTTTAACTCCTTGGAAATTGGTCAATTGTTTCTGATTTTGTAAAGCATATTGAGTAATTTTCTATTTTACCCTATGCACAGTATCTTCTCTGTTTAAAATACACAAAAATTTCAATGAGGCAAATTTTGGATATCGGAGGGTAGAGGCACTCATGCTTCATTGAGATCCACCCGCTGGTTCAGGGGAGTTGGTCCCACTTACATTTTTCTACTTAGAGCTTCTGCCTGGATGATTCTCTATGACTCATAATGAGATAAAGCTGTAAGTATATTTAACATCGAACCATACGTAGTGTGCACTGCATGGGTCCTGAACATCCTCTTCACAAAATCTTTATTTTTCTTTTGTGCACGCTATCCACTAAATCCTTTTGTCTCTTTTGTGCCCCATTTGCTCAACCCTCGACTGAACTTGAGCATTTCTTTATCCTTTTTTCCCTACAAAAACACCAGAGTTTAACACCGGCTTAATTAGAGTCTATTATAGTACCCAGGTATGCCTGCTGTCTTCTGATGGGAAATGTACAGAGTGCAGGATAATGAGGTTGGGGTAGAAACTGTGACTACAGGCCCGGTGCAATGGCTTACACTTGTAATCCCACTACTTTGGAAGGCAGACTTGGGAGGATTCCTTGACACCAGGAATTTGAGATCAGTTTGGGCAACAGAGTGAGTCCCAGTCTTTACAAAAAATTACAAAAGGATCCTGGCTTTGTGGTTTGTGCCTGTAGTCCCAGTGTATTGGGAGGATGAACTGGGACGATTGCTTGAACCTGGGAAATTGAGGCTAAAGTGAGCCATGATTGTGTCTCTGTACTCCAGCCTAATAGAAAGAACAAGTCAAAGTCAAAAAAAAAAAAAAAAAAAAAAAAGAGACTAGAACAACGAAAAAGATTTTCTTTTTACTTGACTTCACGCTCCAGGGTTTCCCTTTCTACAGTGCATCTCCCAGTGTCGAGGGAGTCTAAAGCCTTGCAGTCTCTTACTTTTCTTCCACTCACCTACCACAGTGGCTCCATGCTATACCCCCCAGCGCTCCTTCCCCAATTCCCACAGAGCCAAGTAGAATAGCGATTTGAGCACATATAAGCAATTTTAATCTCTACCATCCTTGATGGTTTACAATATTTTGGGAAGGGTTTGTAAGACCTTTTGTCTCACCTGACCCAGGGATAACTCAGGCCTAGTTCAAATCCTTAAAGGAACTGAGATCAGAGGAGAGGAAAGGAAGTGATAGAGAGATATGGAATAAGTGTCTTCATGCAAGTAAGTAAGACACATTTAATTTTATATTCAAGCAGTGCAGACATTGCTCAAAAGTCAGTTGAATAAATATTTGAATTTTAGTTTTCCCCAAAGATCTACAACAGGGATGGGAGATCTTTAATCCTTCTACCTCCTGTTATCTGTGGAATAAAGCAAACATAAGTGTCATTTGGTAAGCTTGTTTCAATTCTACCATCAAATACTCAGTTTTCAACCATTTCTCTATTCTACACATTAATGAACAGCTTAAAGGAAATTGTCATACATTTTGTTCAACATACCAGCTATTGATATGCCTTTTTTACATTATTAACTGAAAAATAATAAGTGTCCTTACAGATGTTATAAGATTACAAAACAAAAAGCATCCAAAGGATCTAAATTAGGATGCAATGTGGATGTCTAATGATTTTCTATCAGAACTCTCACCAATTGCCCTGTTTGATCACAAAAATGAACGGGAGCACTGTCATGGTGAAGTACTCTAAAGAAGCTTTCCCAGGCATTTGTCTACTAAAGTTTTGGCTTTCTCAAAATAGTCTCAGAATAAGCAGATGTTGTCATTCTTTGGCCCTCCAGAAAGTCAACAAGCAGAATGCCTTGAGCTTCCCAATAAACTCTTGCCATTACCTTTGCACTTTCCTCATCCGCTCTTCCTTTGACTGGACCACTTCCACCGTTTGATCGCCATTGCTTTGATTGTGCTTTGTTTCAGGATTGTACTGATAAAGCCGTGTTATATCTGCTGTCACAAATCTTTGAAGAAATGCTTCAGGATCTTTATCCCCCTTATTTAAATTTTCAGGGAAACCTCTGCTCTTTTCTGTAGCTGGTCTTGTTGCCACAGTTCGGGCATCCACAGAGTGAAAAATTTGCTTAACATTAATTTTTCAGTTAGAATCATGTAAGCTGAACCAATTAAAAAGCCTGAAGGAGGAGGAGGAGGAGGAGGAGGAGGAGAAAGAGACAACAAGGAAGACCAGTGTGGCCATGTGGCCATAGCTGGATCAATTAGGTACAGAGCAGTAAATTAGTTCAGAGACTGGTAGGGCTCCACCCAAAGGAACTTGGCCACATTCAAAATTAGGATTTTGTTCTTATGGTGTAAGAGAGGGGGCCAGGTGCAGTGGTTTATGCCTATAATCCCAGCACTTTGGGAGGCCGAGGTGGTTGTATCACCTGAGGTTAGGAGTTCAAGACCAGCCTGACTAATATGGTGAAACCTGTCTCTGTTAAAAATACAAAAATTATCTTGGTGTGGTGGCACATGCCTGTCATCCCAGCTACTTGGGAGGCTAAGGCAAGAGAATCACTTTAATACAGGAGGCACATGTTGCAGTGAGCCAAGATCGTGCCACCACATCCAGCCTGGGTGACAGAGTGAGACTCCATCTCAAATAAATACATAAATACATAAAGGAGGACATGAACTAAAAAACATATATGTGTAACATGATTATTAAGTAGTTACAGTGAGGAATTGACTCTTGAGAAAAAAATAGACTTGCAATTTGGGGTAAGGTAGAAATGAGGCTTGCTTAGATGGGCAGATAGTGATGATTGTGCTAAAAATGGCTGCGATAGAAATGTATTTTGAAGGTTGAACTTTAACATAGCATAGTCTGTTTGGTCTGATGTAATGTGATGTATGAGGAAGAGTCAAGAATGTCTTGTAGTTGGCAAAATCACACAGATGAATATAGATGCTATTTACCAAGGTGAAACAGAGTTGAAAGACAATAAACTTGTAGCTACAGGAGGGAGGCAGCAGAGGCAGAAGAAACCCTTGGAGACAGTGAGAGATCCCTGGAGATGTTGATAAAGTGTTCCAGGAAGAAAGATACGTTCAAGAGTGATATATTGCTCAGAGGTCAAATGAGATGCAAGACTGAAAATGGATTCCTGAATAGACTGGAATGAAGGTCAAAGATGACCATCACATAATTGGAGTGCAAAGAATGAAAGGCTCTATAATGAATGTGGAAGAAAACTTGGAGGTGAGGAAACTTGGAGGGAATACCATCAATATATATTTCAAGAACTTTGCAATAGGAATAGCAGGCAAATAATGTGATAGTAAAGAAATATTAAGAGTTTTAGGAAGACCTTTGTAAAAATGGGAGTTGCTTCAGCAGACTTGTGCTGATTGAAATAATCCCATGGAGCATACAGGTAAGATTCAGGAGACAAAAGGATATGTGCAGAATCAAAATCCTTGATTCCGCAATGTGATATAAAATCAAGTAGGAAGGGAAAAGATAGAGTCAAGGAGGCTTCACCTAGGATGATAGGAGAGAACTGGGCTCCAGCTGGATGTGGGTTGGTCAACTTGGTAGCTATGGTGGTAAGATCATTCTGTTCTGATTCTTTTTGAATTTCTTAGTGAAAGCACTTAGGCTATCAGAGGAGACTGTGGCAGTTTTCTAATATTGAGCCATTCTCACCATCCTCTTTCAACATGGTAGATTATTTTCCACACAGCATTGACTTGTTTATTTACTTCTGAGTATTTTTCCTTTGCAGGTCTACTTATTTTCATTGATGAGCCTCACAGAATGAATTCTGAAGGAATGTTACCTTTTTTATAATTTAGAAAAATTTAAACTAGAATTATCTGCTCATAGTGATTAACAAACGCAGCAAAAGAATTTTCTGTGTTCATTGACATTGGAGATGACAGTGACAGTTGCTTGCAGAGAGTTTCCTATATCAACATCATTCGTTTCTTTTAGGATTTTATATTCAATTTTTCTGACAATTCTTGAGTCATATTTGATAACTTATGTTAAAGTAATATTAATGTCATTGACATTTTTATATCAGAAGAGTTTTACATCTGTTACTTTTTTCAAAATTTTACACTTCTATGATTAATTTCTCCATCTCATTTTTGAAGTTTGCATTTTTTTCTTTTTTACTTAATAAAATTACATAATGTATGTATCTTTTATTTTCACTTAAGAACTAGACCTTCCATCTGTTATAAATTAGATTGTGTCTCTGTTTTCTCATTCTAGATATTTTAATTTGGGTGGTACACAAACAAAGATTGATATTATGTGAGCAATATTTCCCTATATTAACCAACATGTTCCTAAGCTGTTAGATTTCAAAAGCCTGCATTTCTAATGGTCATAATTAAATTTCTATTTTAAATATCTACCAGTATAGACAACATACAAGCAGGCACTAACTATTTTTGAAAAAAGAGAACTAATTAGACTTTTACAAATAGCCTGGTAAGAAAGAAAATGCTAAAAAACATATGAGGAGACAAAGTGATCCTATTTTGTTTGAAAGCCTAGAAAAAAGCAGCGTCAGAGACTATTTTACTTAGGTTTTTTGACAAAGAAATCTTAATATTTTTAACTTGGAGCATTTATTTCCTCACAATTTAATGTCTGCTATTCTTTCTTAAAATCATTATTGGGGAGCAGACGTGACATGATACTACAGGTATATGTTTCAAGAACTTTGCAATAAGGAAGGCAGACAAATAATGTCATAGTAAGGAAGAATTAAGAGACTTAGGGAGACCTTAGTAAAACTGAGAGCTGTTTCAGCAAGTTTGTGCTGCTTGAAATAATCCCATGGAGCATACAGGTAAGATTCAGGAGACAAAAGGATCATGTGCAGAATCAAAATCCTTGATTAGGCAATGAGATAAAAAATCAAGTAGGAATGGAAAAGATAGAGGCAAGGAGGCTTCACCTAGGATAACAGGAGAGAACTGGGCTCAAACTACATGTGGGTTGGTCAACTTGGTGGCTTTTGTGGTGAGATCATTCTGTTCTGATTGTTTTTGAACTTCTAGTGAAAGCACTTAGGCCATCAGTTGAGACAGTAGCAATTTTCTAATATCGAGCCATCTTTACCATCCTCTTTCAACATGGTGGATTATTTTCTGCACAGATTGACTTGTTTATTTACTTCTGAGTATTTTTCTTTTGCAGGTCTACTTATTTTCATGAATGAGCCTCACAGAATGAATTCTGAATGTTTTCAGCCTTTATTATAATTTCAAAAAAATTAAACTAGAGATATCTGTTCCTATGATTAACAAATTCAACGTAAGAATTTCATGTTCATTGACATTGGAGATGACAGTGACAGTTGCTTGCAGTCTCCTCTCAACATCATTCATTCCTCTTAGTTTATTTTATGTTCAATTTTTCTGAAACTTTTTGAGTCATATTTGATAACTTACGTTAAAGTAATATTAATGTCATTGAAATTTTTATATCAGAAGTTTTACATCATGTTTTCTGATTTTTTTCAAAATTTTACACATCTGTGATTAATTTCTCCCTCTCATTTCTGAAGTTTTTATTGTTTTCTGTTTTTGTAATGAAACTATAAGATGTTTGTATCTTTTATTTTTGATTAAGAACTAGACTTTCTGTCTGTTATAAATTAGATTGCTTCTCTGTTTTCTCATTCTAGATATTTTAATTTGGGTGGTACACAGAAAAAAATGACATTATGCAAGGAATAATTTGCTATATTAGCTAACACGTTAGAAATCTCTTAGATTTCAAAAGTCTACATTTCTAATTGTCATAATTAAATTTCCATAAGGAGATACTATTTTTTTAAAAAAGAACTAATTAGAATTTTACAAATAGCCTGATAAGAAAAGTGCTAAAAATTATATGAATATGCAATGTATTCCTATTTTGTTTGAAAGCCTAGAGAAAACCAGTGTCAGAGACTATTGCACTTAAATTTTTTGACAAAGAAATCTTAAGATTTTTAACTTGGGAGCATTTAATTCCTCACAATTTCATGTCCACTGTTCTTTCCTAAAATCATTAGTGGGAAGCAGACATGACTATATTCACTAGTTTTCCATGTATGTGATCTGCTTAGTCTTCATCCTTTAGGGGAGTCATTTTGATTATTCAAAAATTTAGAGGAGGAAACTTAGGCTCTGAGATGTAAGTAGCTTCCTATGAATCCAGAGTTAGCAAGAGAGAGTTGTTAAACTACAATCTGACAGATTCCAAATTCTTTGCTTATTCAAGTCATGCTGCCTCTGATGAAATCCATTTAGGTTTTCTTAAGAATAGTAAGACTCATAGGCAGGGATAGAACTGATCAAAGATAAAACAGGGGAAAATAGGTCTAATGGCTTCTGGGGAATAGAGGCATAGAACCATACTCATTTCCCTAGAAAACAAAATTGGTTACTTTTGAACTTGTTAAAATTTCCTTCAGCTTCTGGGACTTTCTTTCACTGGTATTGTTTTTCTTACATTCATAAGCTTACTGGAATATCAGGAAATGACCTGAAAATAATTGTACAATTTAAATTCGAGCTATAGAAGACAGAGAAGGAAAGAAACAGTGGAACTTCTTCCTCAGGCAGATGACTTAAGGATAAGGAGGAGAGAAGCTTGCTGGAAACATTAAGGAGAAGGGGTCCTGGATGTTCGTACAATGTGAACATAGCTCTCAGAGTCCAGAGTCCCAAACACTCAGAAACAGACACCACCATCAGCAATTGCAAGCTGATTATTTTATTGGTATACTGAAGTTAGAGCATCACCCCGTGTTTCATGGCATTTGAAACACTGTTTTCTTCTTATTCACTTACTGAAAAAGACAAACAAACAAGGAAGATTATAGACAACACTTGACCTGGCAGGAACTGTCTAATCCCTCACTGGTGTACTGCAGTGAGGGAGATGCAAGTCCCTACTCTTGCCCTCTATCCCTTCTACAGCCCCCTTCTCCTTAGTAATATTTTCTTTATTCACTCTTTAAGCCATTGCAGGTAATGTGATTTAAACTGTTGCTTAGATGAGAAAGAGAAACAAGTATTGTTATGTTGTTCACGCTTTGTTGCTGTTGGTTATGTAAGGGCTATTTTTACAAAGATAGGCACTGCAACATATCATGTAATAGTGAGAACGTGAAACCATCCTCAATGTCCAGTGACAGGGATTGGTTAAATAAATTTTGGAACAACCAAACAGTAGAATAGTATACAATTGTAAAAACAAACTAACCAACATATACTGAAGAGATCTAAATGAACTCATATGAATGTTTTCTAAACAATAAATTTTTCCTATGAGTAAGACACAAATCTGAATATAGAGTATGGTAAAAATGGTTGTAATAAAAGCATTATATATATTTATGTAGCAATAAATATTTCAAAAAGGAGATTCCAAAGAGTTAAAGGTGGGGGTTTTGAGAAGGATAGAAGGGAAGAAAGATGAGTTAGGCTCTTACTATTTAGCTCTGTACCTTTTTGTTCACTGAGATTGGTTTTTGTTAGCTTACGCATGTATGACTTTAAATGTAAGTATTTTAAAAATGAGATACCATTTAAAGCTGAAAGTTCAAGGACTGTTTAGCGGGAATACTGGACATGAAAGCCTGATGGGAGGCAGGACTGAGCAAAGCATGTCCAGGTGAAAACTTTAAATGGGAGTCTTTGAGTTTGAGGAAAGAAAACAGAGAGCCAAAAGGAGAACATGGTTCTACATCCTCATCATCAACCCTATTTAAGACATCCAATTTGAAGATAGTGATTTCCAAAATCAGAATTGCCTTCAAGAGCTTCTGTAAAACACAGGATCTTGATACAATATACAAGAATATCTGAATAACAATTTTTAGAAATGTGTTCCAGGACAAGGCAATATTAACAGCTTTTCAATGGACTCATTGGCACAATGAAGTTGGAGAAGTGTAGCAGTTGGAGCCTTCGATGGATAATAAACTGGAATCATACCTGTCGTTTCAGGAGGAGGTGAGGGACGGTGGTGGTGGTGGTGGTGGTGGTGGTGGTGGTGGTGGTGTCCTCCGTGATGGGGTGGTTTCTGTGTGTTTTGTGGCTCTCCTGTAGGAGGTGGTGGATGGTGGTGGTGGTGTCCTCCGTGATGGGGTGGTTTCTGCTGAGAGCCATCATCCTTGTTTCCATTGCCAGCATCGGGTTCAGATGACTCTGCTTCCAAAGATGCTCCCTCATGCTCCTCATCTATGAACTGGTCAGAGTCTTCCTCATCTGTGTGAGTTGAAACAAGAAGAGCTAAGCTCAGTGCTGGAAAACCCTCCTGTCTTCATACCTCTCTGTCTTCACCACAGAGGCCTTCTCTCCCTGACCTGCGTCTCAACTCCCAACCTCCCCAATTCCCAAGGCTTCCTGATTAGAACTCCTCTTCATCCACATAAGGGTGATGAAAAATCGAATTTCTTTGTTCATGGTCCCCAGAATCGAGGTTGGGAGAAAACTACTTATATCTCTGGGGCACTGACATTAGTTAATTCCTGAGAGGAAAATGTTGATAAGAAGACACTTGAGAATTGATCAATTCTTCAGGAAAAAATGGAGAAAAAATTTACTGAGAATTTATTGGAATTTACCTGATATGGAGGGAACATCTTCCTGGCTGACATCTAGAAAAGAAGTAGAGGATGATGGGAAAAGTTACTTTGTGAATCTTTCAGGGCTCATAGTGTTCTACGAGGAAAAGGGACCTCTGATCACACCCTATGCATCTCCCTTTGTGACCTCATCAGCAACTGTCTGATGCTACTGGAAGTGGAGGAAGATGTAAGAGGAAGCAGGGTTGTTACTGCACTGAGCATCAACCAGGAACTCAACAGAGAAGGGCCTCTGTTTGTCCTCTTATGATTCCTCAAGCGTTTAGTTCTTATTTAGTTAAACTGCTCTGAGTATTTCAATGACATATTTGGGGATTCTTCTGCCCTCTTTCATCTGTAAATATGTTGCTTATGTTTGCAAGCTTTCTCAACAGGAGCCAACAGAAATAACCACTTGGATACAATCTGACACATGCCACTCCCAGCACGTTGAAATACTACATGCAGGAGAAAAATGACAATGTTTCTCTCTGGTTATTCTCTACCTCTGTGTAGACAGAGACAAGTGTTTTAACCATTTCTCTGTCTCGGCAGTGGCTCTGACATGTGTTTATCTCCTTCATGATGCTCAGCCACTGTACAGCAAGGCCAGCATCATCCCTGTCTACCGGGATCAGTACAGGATCTTCACAGCTGCACTTCCTTGAATCTGTCTTGCATTCTCCACGTCCTTCATAGCAGTCCCATGTCTCTATAAATGCAAATCTCACTCTCTCACTCCCCTGGTACAAATTCTTTATCGGGTTCTATTTGTGCAATCAATAAACTATGAGGCCTTGATGAGGAATGAAGGCACAACAGGTCTTCTGATCCTCGGCATGAGAACCCTGCAGTCCCATCTGTTTTCTCATCCTCCTCTGTTTCCTCCACTTTCCCCCTCTATAGTGTGAGCCCCTAAATCCCAATCAGAGTCACAATATCTTCCTCCAACTGGTCTTACCTTCACTTGAGCTCTGAACTGAGCTGAAGGCCAGCAGGGCCACTGACAGCAGAATCAGAAGCATCTTGCAGGAGGCTCTGGTGTCACTCCCAACTTCGTGCTGGGAGAAACGTGTCAGCTCCCTTTATAAAGACAAGCAGAACAATGGCGCATTTGAGTTCCCTACCAGGTGGGCCTCATCGCCTCAGAGACTGGGTTCTGCTTTGCTTACTTCAGGTCAGGTGTATCCCTCATTTCTTTTGGGACTCTAGCCCAGCAGGAAGGGTTGAGTAGGATGTTGTTTGTGTCTAATTTCTAAAAGGTACAACTATGAGTTGGATACATGTTTTGACGGAACTGTGTCCAAGCAATCAGCACAGTGTCAGAATTGAACTTTCGACATCATTTGGTTTTCAATCTGTTTGGAAAGACTGTTACTCTGATTTCCACTGTGCTTTTCCTTTCCTTGTATATGTGTTTGTGTGGGTGTCGGGGGACAGGGGTTAGGCAGCGATCCTACAGCTAACAGTGAAGATGGTCAATATCTCTGACTCTTTTTATACCTTATTTCCATCTCTCGTAACGTGTGTGTGTGGATATTTTCACATTTAGCTAAATTTTTCATGTAATAGAGATGGTCTCTGCTTATCTGTGAGCTGTGCGAGGACAGCACACTCCTGGGCACACATAGATGAGAGAATGCTTCCACGCAGCCTGCTCAGGCTACAGGAACTGTCCAAACTCTGTGGATCTCACTATGCTCAGGCAAGCCTTGGTGCTGTACAATACAGGCAAGCTAAAAAATTTGTGTTTTAAAAATATCTTTAGGGATTTTTAAAGCAAAACTGAACACAGAAACCACCAAGGGATTTCTAGACCTGAACAAACTGAACACATGGTTCCCTAAGTGAGCCACACAGTGTCATATAGCTAAGACCTCTACTTTCTCCAGAATATTCTATACAATTCATCCTCTGCTTTATTTCTTCTAACAAATACTGTAGTCCTCATCATTGATAACTAAGTGGCCTCCTCTATACATTCAACTTGATGATTACAATGCCTATCCAAGCCTCCAATGCCTTGATTGGTCGTCTGTTTTTTACTCAGTATTTATGTCACCTGTTTCATCAGAGTGTTCTTTCACACAGAGGACTTTTTCTATAATATTCTAATACTTATTCTTTCTCATTCTCTTTCTCACACTTATTTGTTGATATTTTATATTCTGAGTCTACCTTATCATGTGTAATTTTCTTCCTATGTATTTGTTTTTCTCCCCACATGACTTTTGGGAGATGTCCTTTAAATAATCTTCTAACTAATGGTGTACGGTACTCCTCACTACCTTTATTTTCATTTTTGTCTCTATAATTGGACAATAAACTATTAAGCTTCCAAAATGTGCTTTCAGGGTCCTGGATTGGTAGCCCTCTACCTCAGCTGCTGATTACTCTGTGATACCTACAAATTCCCTGTTCATCAATTCATAAAATATACTAGTCAGTATCACCAGCTGCACTTTCCATTTCAGACCTTGTGTAGGTCTTGGGGAATTTTTCACTTTTTGTGCATGGCTAGTCTTTATTTGAGGATAGCTTCATTGGAGGCATGGCTGAGAGGCCATGTGACAGAAAATCATAAAGACAAGCCCCTAGGCAGGTGTGCATCAGTGGATCCTGTGCTGTGCATACAAGGGTCTGGTCTGGCCCTTCTGAAAAGTTGCAGATAATAATACAAGAAAGTTTCCTAGTAGATTAGATTTTGCTACAGACAACATTGTTCTTGTAAGGGATCCAGGAGGATTGGTGTTTTCCCTGAAATAAATATAGACATATTTGAAGTGGGAATGCATTCTTAATTGGCAATTCTTCTCTGGTCCTGTGGGAAGTGGATCAGTTCTAGTTGGGCTTTATGAGTTGTATCATAGGCACAGAGTACTTACTTGAGCCAAGCAGCTTCCAATATGTTACTGGAATTATTGCCTTTGGTTTCACCAGATACTGTTTTCCATTAGACCTGGAGATGAGCAATCCTGTTTAAGTGACTTCAGGTCACTATCATGTCAAAAAGGAAGGTCAGAGAAAAGGAACAAAAAGGAGTGCCAGGCAGATATTGCCTGATGATGTCGGCAACTGAGAAAACTGCAGGCCTGGTGAAAGACAGATTTCTTCTTGGCAGCAGAGTACAGGATAAGAACAGGAAATGCCCCTAAAGGTCGCTCAGCTCAGGTCCCTTCTATGACCTTCTCCAATGTCAGCAATAAGTAAAAGAGACTAGTGTATCAGGAAAGCATAAATATCAGCTATGCTCTCACCAGACAAATCAAAAACAGAGCTGAAAGGAACACTGTCTGTGAGTGAAGGTGGGTGGGTGAAAGGGAGAAACAGGACTGCTGCAGGAGCTTGGGCACCTAGAGGTGAGAGGCAGCCCTCAGCACCACACTTGCCTTTTACTATGGATGTTCATATTCTGAGGCCCTGAAGGGTCAGTCTTCAACATATGAAATTTTAGGATTCATCTCTCATAACACATTCCAACATTTTCTCAGTTACTGACAGGTATTTACCTAGTGGTTCAAAACTCCTCACTCCCTCCAGCATTAGCTGATCTAATTGCTTCTGCCTTCAAAATACATCCCAAATGTGACCACTTGCATGACCTTTCCTAGAAGGTTGTTCAGCCCTCGATGCTCTCTCCTGGAGGACTTTAACAGCCTCGACCTGGTCTTGGTAACATTCTTCCCCCAGCATATCCCATATCAGTTCCCTCACAACAATCAGAGTGATCAAATAAACATATCACCCTTGTGCTTCGAATCCCTTGTTTTCCCTTCTGGACTTATGATCATAAGATCCAAATTTCATGCCTCAGCTCTTTCACACCCACATGTCTCACTCTTTTTGAAGACCCAGAAGCTCTCTGAATGGAATAGAAAGTAGAATCTTCTTCAACTTCACCTTGCTCTAGTTTGTCTGGAATACTGAAGGATGGTTTGCCAGGAAAGATGAACATTGGCAGAGGGGATAAACTTCTCTGATAGTGAGTGAATTGCATTGAGTTACTTGTCTGGTAGTTTATGTGAGTTGGAAGAATTATTGTATTCATTGTATCAACTAAGCATTCTGATAATACAGTTAGCAAATAAACACACTAGTCTTTGAGACTTAACTTTACTTCCACTTGTTTAAAAACTTTGGTTTCACTATCATGGTAATTGTTTATATTTTTTAATTTGATGTTGATGACCCATAAATATATATTATATATTTCACAATTAATTTAGCATATTTCTATTCTTTCCACCCATCCTAGCCAAATTGGTTATAATAGAAAACATTTTTTAAACATTTATTCCACTTAATCATCAAAACCACTATATCAGGGAGATAAGATTGTTATCATTACCTTAGTTTTACAGATGACATGGCTTAGGTACATACCAAGGTTCTTATAAAGGTAGTAAGTGGAACAGAAGGCAGTGAGTTCTCAGAGCTTACTGTGCTCCACTACTTACTTACTATTCATTTATTCATTTCATTACTACAATATGAGAGGGAATGAGGTTCAGAAAAGAAACATAAGTTCTGTTACTAGGAGATTATCAAGGTTAAACTTTCCTAAGACTTTAACAGGTGAGGCGAGAAATATATTTTTCCTGAGTAAGTAAGTTTGTTTTAAATCATAAGAACATTTAAGTAGATTTCCAGTAAACTGTTTTCCTCCTTGACCTCATATAAAGATACTCATACAAATTAATTCCTTTTTTTGTGATTATGAAAACCCTGTCAATGTAGATACTCTATGTGCTTTCTTAATATACACCACATGCATTTTTCTGCTGAGCCATGTTAGCATTGGCAAAATTTGAGCATATCCTTTGAAATAGACCAAATGTTGATTCTCATCACAATGCGTGTAAAATTTTAGAAATCCAAGAGATAGACTGGTCTGAGTTTTCTCCATGAAGGGACAAATTTGCATAACACTTGCACAGATTTCAGTCTTCTGCCTGAGAGTGTCTCCTGTGTCCTGGCCCCAGAGCTGGTATTACCAAAACAGGTCCAGGTCATTGGTATCATTATTAAGATGTTATCTGAGCTCATGGTCTCATGACCAAGAAAATTAAGGAGTGTGGACACAAAGGGTGAGGCTGGAGCAAAAGTTTAATACATGAAAGAAGAAAGGTCTCTGTAGTAGAGAGGGGAGTCAGAGTGGATTGCCACTTTTACAGCTGAATCCACAAGCTTTTATAAGAAACTGCTCTCGTGTCAGTAGCTATTTTTATTATCTATAAAATTGTCAGCTGGGCGGGTTGGCTCATGTCTGTAATCCCTACACTAGGGGAGGCTGAGCAGAGTGGATCACGAGATCAAAAGTTGGAAACCAGCATGGCCAACATGATGAAACCCTGTGTCTGCTAAATAGCTGGGGATGGTGGCTTACACCTGTAATCCCAGCTACTTGGGAGGCTGAGGCAGGAGAACTGCTTGAACCCAGGAGATGGAGGTTGCAGTGAGTGGAGATAGTGCCACTGCACTCCAGCCTGGGTGACAGAGCAAGACGTGGTCTCAGGGAAAGAAAAAAAAAAGAGTATCGGCACAACACCCTCTTATGTGTGTAGTTTTAAAAGAGGGATTTTTTAAAAAAAGTGATTAATGAATAACTCACTTTGTTTAGATAAACATGTATGTTTTATCTTAGAAAAAAGATTTTGCTCCTCCTGCTTAAGAACCATAAATTACAATCGTAGTTTGTAGATTTCAAAGTGCAGATTTTTTATTATGTAACATCTTGGAAATTGGGATGTGTGGCACATTGTATTTTCCAAGGACAGTCGCAACAGTATTTTTCATCTTTATTATCTTCCTACAACGGGACCTTACATCGTCTCTGGAGGGGGTGAGGTATGATTTCACCCTCCTTCCACTTGGTTGGAATTTTGTTACTGCCGTGACCAACAGAATATGTCAGAAGTGATGCTTTGTGTCTTTTGAGTCTAGATCATAAAAATGCCTTGCAATTCCAACTGGTTCTCTAAAGAAACCACCACATGCTACGAGGAAACCCATGTTGTGAGGCAGAGGTGTAAAATTTGTTTTTAAAAATAATTGAATACATCACTGTCCCCAAACAACGTAGAATAACCAAGTTTTTTTAGTGATTGAATTATTATCTTTATCGTATATTGCATTTCTATATGTGGATGACTAGCTAAAGATTTTTTCATCATCCCTTTGTCCCTAGTATGGTGACATTTTAGAGGCCTTAGCTTTTTTTATACTTACAATAGCCCTTTGATTATTTTTGCACGATGTTCACTCTTCGGATGCAGGAATTAAAATTTCAATATGAATGAGTATCGTTCCCAAATTCACATACTTTATAGGTATCAGCAGCGTTAGAAAATTCCACGAAGAGAGAGGGAGAGAGCAAGAGACAGAGAGAGAGAGAATGACAAGATAACCTTATTCATTCAACAATTCAAAATACATAAAATCAAATAACAAGAAATGCAGAGGATTCAGCTGAAGAAGAAAGACTAAACTTTGATGAAGATTATACACTATAATCTGACTATATATAAGTTTCTGGATAGGAAAATGCACTAATCCAAAAGCATCAATTTTTCAGGTGTTCCTGTGTACATTGATTGCAACATTGTCCTCTCTTCATGTCTGGTTTTGGCTTTTCCTGATTCACAAACTGATAATTTTCAATTTGTCATCCCAGTTCCACAATTTTGTTACATTTTTTGTTTGCTGTCATCTCCTCTTTTATCCTGTTTGTCATTGGGTATTTCTTTACTATAATTGTATAGGGACATGGGAAAATGGCAGCAATAAGTATGTGTGTTCAATGCACTGTGCATTCCAATACCCTTAGGATAAAATGGCAAATATTACAGTTGCAAATGGCTTCATCAAATGGTCCATGTGTTTACTTTCTTTCAAGTGTATTCAAGTTACTTTACAAGGCAGACTGCTCTTACTGTGTAAGAATCTGCAGTCTTTTCTTTCTTTTTTTTTTCTTTTTTTTTTTTGAGATGGAGTCTCACTCTGTTGCCCAGTCTGAAGTTCAGTGGTGTGATCTTGGCTCACTGTAACCTCCGCCTCCTAGGTTCAAGCAATTCTTCTGCCTCAGCCTCCTGAGTAGCTGGGACTATAGGCACACACCACCACACCCAGCCAATTTTTTTAGACGGGGTTTCATCATGTTGCCCAGGCTGGTCGTGAACTCCTGAGCTCAGGCAATCCACACCTAGGCCTCCTGCTCACCTAGCCGTGAGCCATCGCGCCCAGCCAGCCTTTTCTTACTGTACGCCTTAAAGAGAATATGACCATGAGTTCATAATCAGATGGTTATTTTTCACAAGGTTATTGAATAAATTCAACCTATCTTTGCAACCCTAAAAGAAATTTTAAGTGACAAACACCTTTTTATACTCTAATAGGTGAACAAATATGATTTTATATAACAAAAGTACATAGTTTCAAGTCTACCAATTAACCATCTTTACAACTACCCAAACAAACATCTGTATATGATAAGAAAATATTCTGGGTAGGGCATGGTGGCTCACACCTATAATGCCAGCACTTTGGAGGCCTAGGTGGGCAGATCAGCCTGGCCAACCTGGTGAAACCCTGTCTCTACTAAAAGTACAAACTTCTCGAAACTGATTATATTTACTGTCGGATCCTTCATACCCTTTCCTCTATCCTTACATGTTTCTCTTGTTAATCTCCCTGTGGAAATATCTCAGACATATGAAGCTCAATGCAATGGAATTCAGAGATCCTAGAGTCAAGGCCAAAAAAGAGCCATGATATCTGTGATGCTTTTCCTCTTATTATTTGCTATTTACTTTCTGTCTCTTCTTACAGTGATTTTTTCATTCTAACGTGATGCAGATCACATTGGTCCTTATGCTTAGCCAGGCTATTGCAAGTGTTTACCCTTCAGGCCACTCATTTATCCTGATTCTGGGATACAATCTCTGATTCGGTGCTGTGGCAGCTGAGGTGTGGCTGAAAGCTGGGAAATCCTCACATTCAGAGATCATTCTTGTAACCATCTCATGTAATCTAGAAAAGAAACGTTATTAAAAAATTCTTTTGTGGTATTTTGTCCCTATTTCTGGATTCTTCTATCATGTGTGATATTGAATAATTTTCAAATGTTTATCAGAAAATGCTCTTATCTACAGCAATTAAATGTTAGTTACATGTATGTTTAAAATATTTATACAAATAAAAACCATTACACAGGTTACCTAATTATTATACAGGAGTTTTGCCAGCAACAAATAATACAAATAGTGTTTCAGTTTTCACCTGTTTGGAAAATTTTAAAATATATATGAAAAATATGCATGGCAGGCACACGCAGGTGACCCTAGAAAAACATGGGTTGGCACTGCATGGGTCCACTTACACGCAGATTTTCTTCTGCCTCTGCCACCTCTGAGATGGCAAGACCAACACCTTCTTTTCCTCCTCCTCCTCAGCATACTCAACCTGAAGGCGACCAGGATGAAGACCTTTATGATGATCCATTTGCACTGAATGAATTGTAAATGTATTCTCCTTCCTTACGATTTTCTTAATAACGTTTTCTTGTCTCTAGTTTATTTATAAAAGGATACAGTATGTAATACAGATAATACACAAAATATGTGCTAATCTATTTATGTTATTGGTAAGGTTTCCAGTAAACAGAATGTTATTAGTCAGGTTTTTGGGAAGTCAAAAGTAGTAGTGGAGTTTTGACTGTACATGGGGTCAGGGCCTCTAACCTTCTTGTTTTTCAGGGTCAACTGTATTTACTAAATGTGAAAATAGTAATTTTTATGCCTAACAGTTTTCAAATTATAAGAATCAATTTATAAATATTTGTTAGACATTTCTCACAATCAAAAAGCAACCTGTATTTCATTCACTCTTTCCACTTTACTACATTTTCAGTGATTTATTATAAATCTATAATAGATATTATAAAATATATTATATATAATCAGTTTATAAATATAAAAATCAGGAAACTGCACTTTTTTTGAGAATTCATTAATATTTCTCATTATAATTGCAAAGTATGTACACAATTTTGATTTTAAAGTATGAATCTCCAACATTTATCTTATGTTGTCAGCATGATTTTTAAATGTATATTTTAATTGATCATGTGCCTCTGGGTGACTGGTGAGTGGAAAAAGGAATGGAGATTAAAAAAAGAATTAGCAAGAACAATTTGTGCCAAAAACATTGAACTTCAGGTACATGCAACCCATATTAGGATTGATTTGATACTGGAAAGGAATTTGAAGTTAGTCTAAGTATAGTATGTCAAAACTTATCTAAAATCAAGTTCAAGTAGAGAGATAAAGGATAAAAATGACCAAAGGTCAGTGTTACTAAATTCTGAATACAATGAAATGTGATTTCATTAAGTTGTGTCCCTAGAATAGAGTGTATAATTTATCAGAGCAGCAAAATTGTTAGTCTTTTCTATTATTGTAGCCTGATGACCTAAAAGAAAGCCTGGACACAGGGTAGTTTAATAAATGTTTAATCAATTAACAGTTGAGTAAATGATTGAATGAACTACATAGAAGAGGACGACAAGAGCAAACTTAATCCACCAAAACACGAAGCTTGCATATCACAGATATTTTCCAGACCTGGCTTATAAATTTATATGTACACTCTCTGAGTTCAAGAATTTCCAGCAGCCAGAGCTGGAAACTCCTCTGGTGCAGAGAATACGTCATTAGGGGTAGCCATCACTGGGAAAGAAGCTGTTCTTATAATTGGAGGAGGAAGGAAATTAGAATAAAACAATCAGATGGTTGCCGTCACAATGGCATTAAAAAAGTTGAAGATTATGTCTTTTGGTTTCTTCGTGGTCAGGTTCTTCTAATATTTACTAGCTAGTTATTTTATAATCACAAAGATTTTTTAGAAATTGAATTAATAATCAGGTATTGTATTAAATTTTATATTAATTATAATGGTTTTTCTTCCTTTCCTTTTTAACTTTAGTAGATTCTCTGTTATCTTCTTGATAGAAAAACAGATCTGCATGTGGTGGTAATTTCACTCCTTCCATTTGAATACGTATTTCTCTTTTATGTGTTTGTCTAATGCTAAATAAGATCATTCACTTTCTAATTATTTCTAACAGTGAGAAGCTTTTTCTTTGTACCTTTTTATTAGATAATTTTTCAGTGTGTTGCAGATACCCATAAGGTTAGCAGTTACTTATATATTTTTTTCCTCTGCTGACTTCATTATCCAAAACAAATAATGAACATTCCTTAACATTCTTAAAAGAAAGTCTGTTAGGTCATTTAACTAATATATCACTTCAATTTGTTTGAAATTATTTAGTTTTTAAAGTGAGATTTATAGTTATTACCGTTGTTAGAGTAGTCAAATCAAAATTATTCATTTTTTTCCAAGAACTTGGGGTATTTCTCTTCTTTTCAATGTTTTGTATAAATCATCATATTAAAGGACTTCCTGTTAGTTGAGGAAACTTCCATGAAACCCAGCAACTTCTGAGAGGAGTGAATTCTCTATTAAATTTCATAATATTTTACTTAAATATTAAGTAGTACAACATGTTTAATATATTTTAAGGTCATTTTATATATAAGTCACTTCGTATCATATATCTCCAAAAACTGTGTTCAGTTTCTCTTGTTTCATTTTCAGAATGTAGGAAAAAGTATTATCTTTAAAAACACGTATTTAGGCTTTACCTATTTACTCTAAAGATTATCTATGTTTTTCCTTTATTCTTCAAGAATGTTCACAGTCTTTTGCCAATTTTATTGGATTTTTCAAGAAGTTATTACTTTTAGTTCAAAATTTATAAATCATTTCTTCTCACTCATTTAATACTTTAATTTTCAGTCATTCTTATTTCTGCTCTCTCAAATGTTTGAGCTTATTGCTTACTTATTTTCAATACTCCTCTTTGCATTATAAAACCATCAATTTCTAAATTGTTTTCTGACTATTTTGTAAATCAAATCACATCAATTTTTGTATGCAGCTGACTACAATTTTATTTTCAGAATTATCAGTAAATTTAAGTTCTCTGCTCATTTTTTAAACATATACATATTTCTAGAATATATATGGTTTGATTTGTATTTGGTTTTCATTTTTAATAATTTCCTAGGGTTAGGATAATCTGACTTATAAAAGTAATCTGTATAATTCCATTTTACTTTGTTTATTATGTTTTCTTTAAATAAATTCAATTAGAGAAGCATATGCTTTTTACTTTATAAAGTTTGGCACAAATATAATATTAAGTATATTTATTATATTACTTAAGATATTTTTTAAAAAATTTATCTCTCATCTGTCAAATATGTCCAAACCTCTGCTACAATTTTGTTATATTTATTATCTTCTATAATTTCCAACATTTCTGTTAATGATTTTTTCCAAGATTTATACTATTTGGCCTAAAATTGTACTACAGAAACACGGTTCAAATATTAGAACAGTTGTAGAATCCATCACAAGCTAGTGGATGACAGAGCAGGAGCAGCACCCTCTTGGACAAGCACCACCATTTTAAAGTTCACCTTGATCAAAAACCACCTAAATCCAAAGGAAATCAGCCTAATGGCTAAGGTCAGCATGACCGTAAGCCACAAATGACATCTCCAACCAGAAACATTCCAATTGTAACATAAACCCCTCTTAACCAAAGACATTCCAGCCCCAAGATAACCTCTCTTCCAGAGGGAGGGATGTCAGCCCCAAGATTTCCTCTCCTCTGACCAGAGACATTCCAACACTGCAATAAACTTCTCCCCCACACAGAAACATTCCAAGCCTGTAATAGGTTCCCTCATCTTGAAACCTTAAATTGTCTTAGTCTGTAAAAGAGAATACTCCTGACTGGAATCAGCCAGAAATCCCTGTTAGGATTATTCTCTGAAATAAACCTGTCTTTGACTGTTGAGCCACTTTAGGTGTTTCATTCCTCTTTCCTTAACTCTTACATTTGGTCCCAAAACCCGGGACGGGAGTTAGAGGTAGAGGCTCTCTTGCAACCCAGGAAGCAGTAGATAGCAACTGTTCATCCCACTGGATCCTGAGAGTCTCTGGCCACCCACTCCATCTTGTCTCTCACTTCACTTTTCGAATGATTTGCTTGGGGAGGACAACACTAACCTGAAGGGGACTGTGAGGCTTGGGCTGGGGTTACTCTCCAGTGAGCCTCAAAACCCTCAGGTCTCAGAAATCCACCTCTGACAGCCTGCAATGGGTATTTCACTATTTGCCCTCTTCCTCCCTCATCTTCCCTTTCTCTCTCTCTCTCTCTCTCTCTCTCTCCCTCCCTTCCTCGTGCAGCTCCAGTCCAAGAGGCCCTTTGCCAATTCCAACCAGAACATCCAATATTGGACACTAATCCAATCAACTGGTAAGATCTGCCCTCCGCTGGCTTTCTCGTGGTACCCAAGAAAGGTCTGTTGTCCCAGTCCTTGGAGGACAAGGGACTAAGCTGGAAGAAACCTTGGGGATGCCCAGTTTCTTCTCAGCTTGATTATCCTCTTTATAAAGAGGATTCCTGGTCTCTGTCTTTTGTCTGGGAATGCCTGGAACAAAAACAGACATTCTCGACTTCCTCTTACCAGTCCACATAGGTGCCCCAAAATCCCACATTCCTATGTCCTCTCCACTGGGCTGTCTCCTTCACAACCTCACCAGACTTGTCTTACAGGAAGCATAAAGCCAAAGCATTTGGTTTTTTATTGCAACATGGCCTGGCCCCAACACAAATTAGATGTAATGACAGCTGATGACCAAAAAATGGCACCTTTGACTTTCAACTTCTCAGGGACCCTGACAACTTTATAATCAAGAACAGCAAATGGCAAGAGGTTCTCTCTATTCAGGCTTTCTTCTACCTTACATCCCGACCCTCCCTTCGTCAACCTTGCACCCCTCATGAAATCCTTCTTCTTAATGAAAACCCTCCCTGGGTCTCCCCTTCCTCTGGAGCTCCTTCCTTCGAAAACCCTTCTTCCAAAACCCCTTTTGACCCTGCAGATGAACTCCCACTGTTTTCTCATCTTCCTGCATTTGCTCCTCACCCGTTGGAAGCCTCCACCCCCGTGGCCCCTCCTGCCCCCAAGCCTTCAGCCCCAAACCCTGCTCCTCCTCCTTCTCCACCTGTTACCCATTCAAAAACCACTCCAACCAGTCAAGCAATCTCTGACATTCTCCCTCTCCAGAAAGTGGCTGGGGTTGAAGGCATTGCTTTCGTTCATGTCCCTTCCTCCATGTCTGATTTGTCACAGATCAAACAACATCTGGGATCTTTCTCTGAAAATCCCTGTCATTATCACAGGGAATTCCTGAATATAAACCAATCCTTTAAGTTAGCATGATATTTAGATAATTCTAACCTCCACTCTCACCCCTGATGAAAAAGAGTGCTCGGCTTAATTAAAATGGACATCCGAGCTATGAATATATTCAAAAGACCTTTATGTTTTTCTCTTCATAAATCTTGTTCTCCTGAAAAAGGTTTTTTCCAAGTCAACTGAATTACTTTTCTCCACTCTGTCTTGCCACTCTTGGTGCATGTATGAAAGGCCCTAAAATTATTTCTGGTGTCCTGGGACTCCTTGGGAAAGCTAGAAGAGGCCCCACAAATCCTGTTTTGGGAAAAATCTCTGTTTTCCTTTTGGAAGCCCTGGAATTAGAGGTGAACAAATGCCTCTCAAAATCTGTCTTTGTCTTCCAGCTATGGTTGTTTATTAGGCCCTGGAAATTGTTTTCCTAGCCCTCTTCTTAAAGGGCATCACCCAAAGGCCAATAATCCAATTGGAAAATTAGAAAATAAAAAAATCTTGTAACTACTGGATCTTATTCTGGTTGTCTGTGTGGATCTATACGTGTTATGTGTGCAATGTCTATGTAAAAAGCTCTAATTAATTGGCCTAACAAAAATAAGCCCTTGAATCAAATATTTTTAAGGGAAAAGTAAAAGCTGTGGAACTTTTCAGTCCATGTTACTTAAATCTTTAAAACTTACTGGTACAGCAGGATTAAAAATGTCTTAAGAGTTGTCAGCATACATTTTTGTTTGCATGTATTGATCAAGCAATTTCATACTTATCTCTGCCAAATACTATAAGGTGTCAAAATTTGGCATAGAGGCTACAAAACTGTAACTCAGTCCAAACAGAATAATCTTTTGCTTGTGTAATTTTTAAATAAATGAAACATTAATATTGGTTTAATAAAGATAGATACATCTTGAACTATTTAGTGAAATACCCTAACTTCTAATCTTGTGGCCTTAGGCAGTCTAGTCCACAGACATAAAGGAAGTTTGTTTTGGGAAAGGACTGTTATAATCTTTGATATTAAAGGAAAGAAGGTTCATATAAAAATGAATCTTACACAATAAATTCTCATCCTAAATTAACTGGTTGTTTAAAGAAAGAAATGTTTACAACAAGTTAGAAAGTTGAGGAATATTAGAGATTGTGAAAGTTGTGAAAAATTTTATAAAAGGGAATTTATGCAAGAAATGTTGTACAATTTAAAAGTGATTAGGCCTCCTGAATGCTTTATAAAATGCCACTCTAACTCTTAACTGTACAAATGGCCTGCTTTGCAGCCAGGTGAGACCTAAGACACATGGAGTGAAACACTGGAATAAGTCAGACCTTATCTGAACTTCTGCCTGGGTTCTAGGTTCTGTACCTAGTACATAATTAAAATCCCAAACTCACCAACAAAAGCAAAGGTTGCTAAAAGTTAACAGTGTAACATGTATTTAAGACTATTGAAAAAACAGTTTGCATATACTTTTGGTAAAAAGATTATAAGGAGGCATGAGAATGTGAATTTTTACCTAGATTAAAAGGTTAAAGACTTGTTTCGAAGGTTTAAGCAAGTTTTAGAAAGTTATTTGTAAAGGAAATTCTGTGTGTAAACATATCAGCTAAAGTTGAAGGGGTATCATCCAATTTTTCTGTAAACTGAGCATTAAAGTAAAACGCAATGGGTTTCTCTTAAAGCACTAACTTGCTTTTTAACAAAAATTATAAAGGGTTTAAAAGGGTCTATAAAAATCTTACCTTATGGTCAAAAATTAAAATTGGTTAATGTATCCACAAGATTGTATTAATACAAAAAATTAGCCAGGCATGGTGGTGGGTGCCTGTAGTCCCAGCTACTCAGGAGGCTGAGGCAGGAGAATGGCGTGAACCCATGAAGCGGAGCTTGCAGGGAGCCGAAGTCGTGCCACTGCACTCCAGCCTGGACCACAGTGCGAGACTCCATCTTAAAAAAAAAAATTGAGTTTTACATTAATAGCACACTACTATAAAGGTAAAATTTGGCTTATTGGTATAAAATCATATAGGAAGCCTTATCAAATATAAAATGGTGTTTGGCTTTCCTTGGGCTATATTTACATAAATATGTGATTGGTATGTGTTCCAAAGTTATGGGAGAATCCCATAATTCTGATATATCTTCGTGTACGTTATCAGTAATAATTATAATTGTTATGATAAAATTATCGTGTGCCACGAAGGTAACAGATATCTTTGTCAATTGTAACTTTAACGATGGCTACCATAAAACTTTTGGTCATCCATAAATAATTGTTGTCTAGTTTTGGTTCTCTTTAGAAGGTGGTTTTATAGTCAGCTATAAAGCTCTAACAGGTACTCTTGAGTGCAGGTTTCTGATAACTTTGGAGATTGTGACATCAGAATAGAGGAAAAACGTTCAGGACTCTTGAAGAGCTAAAACTGTTCATTAATATCAAGCAGGACAGGAATTAACTTCCTGAACTGAACTAATAGGAGACAGGAGGGATCTTTTTGACATTTTGAAGTTGTGGCAATATAGTTATTTGCATAAGTGCAATAAGAATCTATTTGCTTTTGTAACAGGACACAGTTGGAAAAACTGGTTATTTTTACCAAGGCTTTGACTGGAATCATATGCTTACCTTTCAGGAATCAAACCTGACTTAAGAAGGCAACAAAGCCCTTAGAAACTGGCCTCATATTTTATGTATACAGTCCCTGTACAGGGTTTCGGACCTGTGGTAAGTAAAGAATGTCACTCTCTGACAGACCAGGAACCCCAAGTTATCTTGGAACCTCAACAAGAGAGGAATTCTCATAGGTATTTGATGGTACAAATCCATGGCTGGACTGGGCTTTAAAAAAGGTCTTATCTCAGATTCCTTCTATGGAGCAAAGTTCCAACAAATCAAATTTAAAAGGCCTATGTAACAAATAATTATTCTTACTGCACTGTATACAAATAATTAAACCAAGTATAATAAAGTAAACCAGTCATACCATGATTTGTCTTTTAACAATGGTTACTAACAGAAAGTAACACGTGGATCTTTCCAAACATGTGCTTCTGCTTCTCCTTAGGTAAGGAATGTCACTTCTATCTCAACCAATCAGACCTAGTAAGAGACACTGCTGAAAAACTTAAAGAAAGGGCTAAAAAACCAAGGGAATACCAAAACAACCAAATAGATTCTTAGTTTGGGAACAAAATCACACTATGGGTCATCCCATTCCTGGGCCCTCTCCTCATAATATGCCTAGGACTAATGTTCTTACCCTGCCTAATTAACCTACTTCAAAGATTTTTAACTGACAGGATTATGGCCATTTCACAGAAAACTACCCCAAAACATCTACATACAGTCCCCAGAAAACTCTCGGTCCCCTCATCAGCAGGAAGGAGCCAGCAAGAACACATCACCCCTCATCTTTCTAATAACTACAGAGCCTGGATTGACAGAGCGGGAGCATCGCCATCTTGGACAAGCACCACCATTTTAAAGTTTACCTTGATCAAAAACCGCCTAAATCCAAAGTGAATCAACCTAATGGCTAAGGTCAGCATGAGCATAAACCACAAATGACATCTCTGACCAGAAACATTCCAACCATAAGATAAACCCTTCCCAACCAGAGACATGCCATCCCCACGATAACCTCCCTTCCTGCCAGAGAGATGTCAGTGCCAATATAACCTCCCCTCCAACCAGAGACATTCCATTCCCACAATAAACTTCTCCCCGACACAGAAACATTCCAAGCCTGTAATAAGTTCTCTCACTCTGAATCCTTAAATGCTCTTAGTCTGTAAGAGAGAATACTGCTCACCAAAATTGGCCAGAAACCCCTCTCAAGTTTATTCTCCAAAATAAAGCTGTCTTTGACTGTTGAGCTGCTTTTCGTGTTTCTTTCCCCATTCTTGAACTCTTACAGTGAAATATTTAAAAATATGTGGGATAATCAAGTACAATGGTATACTGAGTTAGTCATGACTGAAAGAAACAGAATGGAGACATTAAATTTTGCCTTAAAAAAGTTTATATCTTATCATGTTTAGGTAAATTAAATAGAAAAAATGTGGTGAAACCCCCATCTCTACTAAAAATATAAAAAAATTAGCTGGGCATGGTGGTGTGCGCCTGCAATCCCAGCTACTTGAGAGACTGAGGCAGGAAATTACTTGAACCTGGGAGATGGAGGTGGCACTAAGCCAAGATCACACCATTGCACTCCAACCTGGGCAACAAGAGTAAAACTTCCATCTCAAGAAAAAAAAAATCATGGAAAAGATGCAATAATCATGAATTTGGACATCCTAACAATGCATTACATAAATAGATAAAGCCAAAGCAAAAGCCTCACAAGCAGAAACTAAGAATCCACAAATAATAAGAATGTAAGACACACTTCATAAACTGCCATATCAAGCAGAAGTAAGAATGATACGGAATATTTTAAGAATTCAGTTAGCAAAAATTAATTCAATACTTTTATGTAGAAATCTGTACTTGACAGAAATCTGGACACAAACATTCAGATACACACGAAACATTTATACATCTAAACTGTGTACACTGTAACAAAGAACAGACTCCATGGAATAAATATTATGCATAAAGTAAAGTAGTAAAATGTTAAATCAATAAAAAAGTTTGAAAATTAAGCTATTCTCTATAACTAAGAAAAAGATAAACATTTCTACATAAAAGATAAATATTTGGGACTCAAAAATGAAAAAGCTTTTCACAATCAAGATGAGAAAACCAACTAAAGCTAAGAATTCATATCCATTAGTACATGTATTATAAAAAAAGTTTTCTAGATGAATGAGGCACATAGTCACCTTGAGTTAAGGAAAATGAACAGAAAAATTCAAAGAAAGGTGAAGAAGTTAAGAAGGAGCTAATAAGTACCTTGTGCTTACTTAGTATATGGTACTGTTCTAGGTGGTTTATGTGTGCTACTTATTTTACGTTTATTCCTAAAAACAGTTTCATTCCCTTTGGTTTACGAAGAATCAGAGGCATGGAAGAGTCCGGTGACACCTGCTTGTAATCCCAGAATGCTGGGAGATCAAAACAGGTGGATGCTTGAGTTCAAGAGTTTGAGACAAGCCTGGGCAATATGGTGAGACCTGCCTCCACCCCCTACCCTCTACAAACAATACAAAAATTAGCCGGGTATGGTGGTGCACCTTTGTAGTCTCAGCTACTAGGGAGGCTGAGATGGGAGGATCACTTGAGCCTGTGAGGTCAAGGCTACAGTGAGCCAAGATTCCACCACTGCACTCCAGTCCCTGGGTGACAGCGTGAGATCTTGTCTCAAAATCTAAACTGGGTGACAGCGTGAGATCTTGTCTCAAAATCTAAACAAACAAACAGAAAACCAAGGGATAGAAAGGTTGAGTAAATTTCTCCAAGATATAGACTCAGCAGAAGGAAAAGTTAGAATTTGTCTGAAGGGCAGTAATTATGCTTTTGGACGTCAACCAAAATAAAAGTAGAAAATAAATAAATGAATAAATAAATAAATAGAAAACCAAAATATAACAGACAATGGTAGCACAACCAAAATCTTTTAAAGATTAGGAAATATAAAAGTCTGATAGTACCAATCAAGAAATACAAGAAGCAGAAAAGTTGATGAAATGTAGAAAATACTAAATAGCAGAGCTTTATATAATCAATGATGTTCTAAATAATTTTATTCCAAAATTTAAAAACTCAATTGAAATTGCCAAGTTTTTAAAAAGCACAGGTCAACAAAAACTTATAGTAGTAGTAAAAAACTTTAATGAATCAACAATTTCAAAGATTTTGAATGGACTATCAAAATATACACAAGATACTTCAGATGGATTTGTAAAAAACTTTTACCAAGTTTAAAAATGTCACAATTTTTACCTTCTCCAAACTGCTTCAGTGAACTTAAATGTTTTATTCTCATTTCTTTTAAGAAGTTAAAAAATTATCCTCAACATGAGCAAAAACAGTACAGCACAGCAAATAAAGAGAAGGTAGGCAATTAGATACAGGAGCAAAATTGCTAAAAAAAAAAGCATAAAAGTAAATAAGTCTCATAATATGTACTTAAAATATATTACAAATGAAAAGATTCGTTCTAAGAATGTGAAGATGATTTGAAACTAGAGAGTAAATAATTTTAATTTACATAAAATTATCTCAACAGATGTTGCAAAAATGTTTGATCTAATTTAACTCCTAATCAAGATAAATAACCAAACCCAGTTTAAATAGAAGCAACATTTAATAACTTGTATGTCTACTAAACAAATACAGAAGCATAGTTATTAGTGTAACATAAAACTATTTCATTTAGTCAAGATTAAGGCAAAGATACTTGTTTATTGACAATTTTGTTAGTTAATTTAACTAATACACTTTGACAAAAATATTGTTACATAGAAATTTGGATGGAAATTTAAAGAGATTATATGCTGATAGTAGTAATTCCACCTAGATAATTAAAAAATCAACAGGAAAACTTTTAAAATAACACACATTTGACAAGTTTGCAGGGTACAATATCAATATATGTGGGCTAAAATTACACCTATTCACCAGCACTGGTGCATTAAAATGTGGAATTTAAAAATTCCCTTTCTTATTACAAATAAGAACTATATTTTGATTATGACTAAGTCTCACAAAAGTGTTTCATGATGTGATCTATTATACATAACCATAATACTTTAGTGAAGGATTTGAACTATATAGATAGATATGCAAAAATTAATTTTGTAAGACTTTGATCATGCTCAAATTAATTCACATATTCAATACAATTCTAACCAGAATCTTAAAGAAATTTATTTTCATGTTGACAGAATAGTCCTAAATTACACATGAATTAAATTCAGTATTCAAAAATAAATCAGACAATTCTTAAAAAAGAAAATTAAGATAGGGTATCCAGCAGACAGCAAGATTTATTTGAAGTATTTATTTAGTGGCTCATACTTGTAATCCCAGCATGTTGGGAGGCTGAGATGGGAAGATCACTTGAGTTAAGGTACTCAAGACCTGCTTGAGCAACACAGTGGACCTTGTCTCTAAAAGCATAAAAAAAATAGCTGGGCATAGTGGCATGCAACTGCAGTCCTAGATACATCAGAGAATGAAACAGGAGAATTGTTTGAGCCCAGGAGGTCAAGGTTGAAGTGAGCCTTAATTAAGCCACTCCAGCCTGGGCAACAGAGAAAGACCCTGTTGGGAAAAAAAAAAAATTAAAAAAGTAGTTTTTAAATATCTTTTGAGACAAAGCAAGACCCTGTCTCAAAAAATGTATATAATAAATAATAGGTCAGTGGATCAAACTAAAGACAGGTCTGGGGATACCAGGTTGTTTATTCTGATCACATAGGAACCTCTGTAAGTGATAGATTTGGCATTAGAAACAAACAAAAAAAAAGTAGACTGTTCAGCTAATGATATTGGGACCTCTGTCATTTAATATTGGTACAAAATTACATTTTTAACACACAACAAACGGAAAACTACATTAGATGTATTATCACTTTAGATTTGAAAACAATTCTTTAAAACTTTTACAAGAAAATCAAAATAAGACTCTACTGGCTTTAATTTGAGGAAGCACATGTCTTTAAGGAAAAGACTGATGAGTTTACATTTGCTGATAAAAATAATATAATCTGTCCGTCCTAAGTTAGGCGTCCAACAAATAATTAGTTACGTGTCTACCCTCTCACCTATCATGTCCTCCAACGCTTCTCTTTAAGGAGTGGCACAGCATGACATCATGAAAGAATGAGGAAACACCAGTGCCACAGAAATTCTAGAGTTTATAAATATCCTTTTCTGTTCACAAATATATTGTGTGAGATAGATTTTTTCCATCTTAAATGTGTGAAGAAAAATTAACCCTGCAATAATTAGTATTGTAACAACAATATTGCAATTTGAAAGAAGACAAATGTATAACATACTTCTTCTTCCAAAGTAAATAAGAGGATAAAATATAGAATTGAAAAAGTAAAACATAATCAAACAGAGAAAATACCATGAATTGTTCTATAATCTTGAAAGTTGGGAAGACATATTTAAACATGATATTAAAGACAGAGTACATTTAAAATGAATGCATTTAATAGCATGACTGGAAGAATTTCTGAATGCCTCAAGAAAATAAATATAAAAGGGTAAACAATAGATTAAAAACTTTAAAATCTATTTGCAATAACAGTAGAAAAAAATTTAATACCTTCACTATTTTATAAAAAAGATAGAAATAATTTTTAAAACCGGACTATCATATATAAAAAATTCAGCCTCACGTTTAAACAAAAATGTAAGTTTAGTACAGTACTATGGTAAAATGAATAACGAGTGTTCTATTTTGCATTTCAAATTGGCCACATTTTGCTTTTGTAAATCGTTACATAGAATTATGTGTGCATTATAAGTTATAAGCAGTCTCACTTAATGCTAGTGAGAGCTTATATTGGTGAATGCATTTTATAGGGGCCTTTGTCAATATTAATAAACGTCTTAAATGTTTATATAGATTATAACCTACTTTTTGGACTTCACCTGTTTCTACGACTTCACCTTACAAATAATTGGAGATTTCAGTACAGAGTTTTGTCTTAGTCCATTTTTTGTTACTATAAAAGAATGCCTAAAGTTAGATAATTTAATTTTTTTGCATTTTTGATCATGTGGATATTTCAAAAACGTATCATTCATTTATTTATTAAGTTCTGGGGTACATGTGCAGGATGTGCAGGTTTGTTCCTGCATTCGTTTGCTGAGGATAATGGCTTCCAGCTTTATCCATGTCCCTGCGAAGGACATGTTCTTGGTAATTTTTAAGGCTGCATAGTATTGAAGCGGGACAATTTATAAAGACCTAATGTTTCCACAGGCTGGGAAGTTCAAAAAGTATGGCACTGACATCTGCTCAGTTTCTGGTGAGGGTTTTCCTGCTGTATCTTGACATGGCAGAAGGTCAAAGGGGAAATGGACATGTTTGAAGAGGCAAAACCTGAGGAGCGTTCTGACACGGTAACCACTCAGTCTTGCAAAAACGTTTCCATGAACACAAATTTGGTCTCAAGAGAAGAAGAACTCACTCGCTACTGCTGGTTTTGAGTTCATTCCTGCTACTGAATTCAAGAATCTCCTGCCAATACCATTCTTCAGTAACCTGTTAGTCTCCTAGTTGGGGACTGTAATGTATTCATAAATTGCAGTTTAGGATGAAGCAAAAAGTGAAAACAGTGATAGGAAAACTGTCCATAATTGCATCTGAGAACACTAGACTTCATTTGGCACTCTTTTGAATATGGAAAGTTACCACCTGTGGCTCTTATAAAAGAAATAAAATACTTGTTAGTATGAAAATTGCCGGCTGAATCATTTGAATAATGATTACTCTGATTTCATAAAGATCAATATGACCTGATCCTACAGAAGAACCAATTTTAATGTAATTAACAACAAATTAATAATGAGCAATGGAATTAATGGACATAGCAAGTGACAAGTACTGAAACAATAAATATTAAATATTAATCTCTTAATTATTATATTAATCCCTTAGTTGAAAATAAGAAATTATTATAAAATTAGGAATTTTTCTCTCTGAAGAGAAAACAAGTATAGAAGAGGACATTTCCATGGTGGCATTAACTGTGGAATTAATCACTGACTTAATTGGCAAGGAACAGGATATCTGCTTCAATGACCTCATTCTCACCAGCTTATCTCATATGTACAAATATATACATATCTGTATATATGAGTCTCACCCATGTATACATATATTTAAGTGTATACATATATATGAGTCTCACTCTGTCACCCAGGCATAAGCATGGCTCACGGCAACCTGTTGGGCTCAAGCAATCCTTCCACCTCAGCCTTCTAAGTAGCTGGGACTACAGGTGTGCACCACCATGCCCAGCGATTTTATTTTAATTTATTTTATCTTATTTTGTAGAGAGGTGGACTCTCTATGTTGTTCAGGCTGGTCTCAAACTCCTGGGCTCAATATATCCTTCCACTTTGGCCTCCCAAATGCTGGGATTATAGGTGTGAGCCACCATGCCCAACTCAAATATATTTGTTGATGATAACAAAATCCATTTCTGTGGGAGTTCTTTTCAGGTCTTTATAACACCAGTAAAATGGGGAGAATGATAGCTTGCTTGGGTTTCTGAATGGTCCTTTCACATGTTTGTTTACCACCTACCTCTATTTTTCACTGTCTTGGTGAGAGCCCATTCCTTCCACTAACTCTTTTCACAGCTAACATGACAGTTTATGTGGTTGTTGCTGTTATTTTTTATGGTTCTCTATCTGTGGCAGGTCTCCCTTAAAGATAGGGAAATGTTCTGAGTTGGGGGAAGAATGTAAGTCTCATTGAAAAAGATGTAATTTTAGAACTAGGAAAAAAAGCGTAATCTTCAACAGGTTCTCATATTGTCTGTGAGCTCCCATTTGTCGTCATAATATGTTAAACTCTATCTCTGGAATAGGGTTTGATATGGTTTGTCTGTGTCCCCATCCAAATCTCATCTTAAATTGTGGCTCCCATAATTCCCATGAGTCATGGGGAGGGACCCAGTGGGAGGCAACTGAATCACATGGGCGGTTCTTTCCCATGCTGTTCTTGTGATAATGAATAAGTAAGTCTCATGAGATCTGATGGTTTTATAAAGGGGAGTTGCACACTCTCTTGTCTACCGCCATGTAAGATGTTCCTTTGCTCTTTCTTTGTCTTCCACCATGATTGTGAGGCCTCCTCAGCCATGTAGAACTGTGAGTTCATTAAACCTCTTTCTTTTATAAATTACTTAGTCTTGTGTATGTCTTTATTAGTAACACAAGAATACACTAACACAGGGTTTTAGCTCAACATGTGTTAATAAGGTAAACTAAGGCACACTAAAGTTTTTTAAAAGTTTATTTGCAAATGATGGTTCAAAATTGGAAAGCTCCAAAATGAGGTGGTTCCGGAGCTCTACTGAGGGAATGCAATGGGGACGCTTTTATAGGACAGACACAGAAGAAAAGCAAAGACAGGACAGACCAAATAAGGTAACTTAATAGCTAATCAATCAAGTGTTTGGCTGTCTTGCTGGCTGTCTTTGATTGGTTGAGTTTAAGCTCTGTTTTTCTTTACTACAGGCATTTATAAAAAATAGCTCAAGTTAATTTTTGCTTACCTTTATAAATCAATCAGTTTTAAGGTCATATGAGACCTAACTGGCTTTGTCTGCCTAGGGATTCTTTAGGCCTGGCCTCCATTTTAATTTACTTTGACACATGTGACCTAGTTTTGGTTGGCATTTCTTTCAGAAGCACGATTCTTTACAAAACTCAATTTTTTAGTCTACTTAATTCGTGTCAGCTTTACATACAAGCAAACAAGTCACAGTTTTTGTCTGATCTGCTGCTTATTATATTTGCTGTATTTTGTTGCTTTTTCACCCCTCTGCTTTTCTCTCTATACTTAAAATCAGATACTTTGAGCACTGTAAGGCTTTATTCGGGAAACCAGATATTTAATCACTCTGCTTTGATATTACCTTGTCAAACTAAAAGAACAATAACTGTCAGTTGAACCTTTGTCTGTAAATATAATCCAGTCAGAATTTTTAACGTGGATGTAACAACCATACCCTTGAGATAATCCTAGTCTAAAGAGTGAGTTTTTTTGTTTTTTGTTTGTTTGTTTTTTGTTTTTTGAGACGGAGTCTCGCTGTGTTGCCCAGGCTGGGGTGCAGTGGCGTGATCTCGGCTCACTGCAAGCTCTGCCTCCCAGGTTCACACCATTCTCCTGCCTCAGCCTCCTGAGTAGCTGAGACTACAGGCGCCCGCCACCACACCCGGCTAATTTTTTGTATGTTTAGTAGAGATGGGGTTTCACCATGTTAGCCAGGATGGTCTCGATCTCCTGACCTCATGATCTGCCCGCCTCGGGCTCCCAAAGTGCTGGGATTACAGGTGTGAACCACCGCACCCAGCCAAGGCTGAGTTTTAACCAGGCTTAGAAACTCAAATATTCAGTGTTGAGAAGCAATTGCCTCTTCCAGCTCTGCACAATCTCAAGTTTCTAGACTCTTCTTTCTGATATTTTTTTTCCTGCTTGAAAAGTAGTGTAAAATTGTCAGAATCAAAATGAAGTCACTTGTGTTAAAACTCTGACACATGCAGCTGGAGAAGGCTGTGAAGGGAGTGTTCTTAATGTAAATATGCTTGTAACAAGAGCTATCAGAAAAGACTCTACAAAACAACAACATTGCAGAAAGGTCACTACAGCCCTACACAAAAAGATACTTCTCCAAGGACATCTGCTCAGAAGCTCCTTATGTAATCTTAAACAGGTGTCACCCTTCTTCTTGATCCTTGGATCCAAGGTTAATTATCTCAAAACAATTATGTAATCTTCCTCTTTTAGAAATCCTTGTCTTTTATAGTGTCCCTGAATACACACATAATTTACTATGGCACATGTATTCCCATTGCAATATTACTCCCAGATAAATATCATTTTCTTTTAGAGCATCTCCCTCTGTTTGCCATTTAGCTAGACAGTAGGCAATTATTTTATGGATTCAATTTTTAAAAAATTGTCAAATGCACCATTAATACATTCAATTATATTTTTTTCTAGAGTTACAAAATTTTCAAATATGTGATCTACCTTCCATGTAACCACAGGTGACAGCTACCAAATGTTTTGCCACTCCCTAACTTGTTTTACAGTAAACAATAATGTTTTTTCTTGCCACTCACTGCCAATGAATCAAGGATTAAGCCAATGGCACATAAGTTAGGTGTTGTGTTTTAGCAGCACCCCATTTCAAGAGGCCCGTCTCATACTAGCCAAGATTGCTTAGTCTCTTCTGTACTAACAAGACCCCAACGTCTCAAGGACTCCACATAGAAGAAGTTTTTGTTGTTTGTTTTTGTTTTTCACTTCTGTTACATGTCCTGTGCTCATAGTGGCCACAAAACAATCCAGGCTGATAGATGCTTTATTGACCCTTGTTTGAGTGTCAAGGCAAGACGATGAGAAATTTGCAGTCTTACACTGGTGAGTAAATGCTCTCACTCTGAAGCAGCATGTCATTTCTACAATATTTTATTGACCAAAAATTTACATGATAATATATAACTTCAAGGGGGAAGAGGGGACTCCTGCAAGAATGTATTTCTTACCCCACAAGGAATAAAATGTTAGCATACAGCCATAGGTCCCATTTTATGACCATTTAGATATATATTATTTAAATCTACCATAAAACGCTAACAAAAATAAGCTGATATAATCATTTTAATATATACTAAATAGGTTGTTTTGGTTGTTTTGTTGTTGTTGTTGTTGTTGTTGAGACGGAGTCTCCTTCTGTCGCCCAGGCTGGAGTGTAGTAGTGCGATCTTGGCTCACTGCGAGCTCTACCTCCTAGGTTCACGCCATTCTCCTGCCTCAGCCTCCCGAGTAGCTGGGACTACAGGAGCCTGCCACCATGCCCAGCTAAGTTTTTGTATTTCTAGTAGAGACGGGGTTTCACCGTGTGTTAGCCAGGCTGATCTTGATCTCCTGACCACATGATCCGCCAGCCTCTGCCTCCCAAAGTGCTGGGATTACAGGTGTGAGGCTAAATCGATTTTAAGGAAAAAGACATTAGAATAGACAATGTCACCTCATGTGAGCAGAGGTTGTATTTGCCATGAAGATACTACAATTCTAATGCTCTATGCACTCATAAGCATGGCATCAAAATATGTAAAGTAAAAGTTGACAGGACTTCTAAAGGAAATAGATAAACCTATACTCACAGCAGGATAGTTTAACATTAAATCTCAAGAAATAATAGAATAAGAAGACAAAACTCAGAAAAGGTAAATAGGATTTAAACAATATGATTAACAAATAGATCTAGTGGATGTATGAAACACTGCACCCCAAAACTTCAGAATACACATTATTTTCAACAAACACAAAACATTTATCAAAATTGACCACATATGCAAAACATAAATTTTAGCAGAGAAAATTTTATGTAAATGGAAACTTGAACATATATTTTAAAAATAGTCTATGGTGGAAGAAAAATCACAGTAAATTTAGAAAATATTTAACATTAAGTATAATTAAAATATAGTAAAACCTTGTGAGAAATGATTTAAAATTCTGAGAGGAAAACATATACCAGGGAAATAACAGCAAACATGCTCAAAGGAAGTAAAAATAATTAAATAACAATATAAGAGATGAAATTAATGAAAGATAATACATTTGAAAAGATCAACCAAGACAGATTTGAATAGACTAATAAAATAAGCAAACTTCTGGTAAGATAAGTCATGAAAAGAAAAGCAAATAATATGAAGAATTTAAAGGATATATTCTGTGGGTATTAAAAATTTAATAAGATGATATTACAATCAAAATTACATAAAAACATAAATAATTGAAACTGACAAATATCTAGAAAATCATAACTGCCAAAACGAGACCAGAAGAAATAGGCAACAGAATAGTTCCAGATCAAGATCACAGAAATGTGCGCTCATGTACTCAATAAGTTGCATGTTCAAGAATGTTCGTAGCATCACCATCATCATAGTCTCCAAACTCAAAATAAGCCAACTTTGTGTTTCCACTAGACGAGGTAAAGTTCGAATTGTCACTCAATTAATACTATGCAGCAAGTGAATAAATGATCTATCTCTATATGCAACATGATTAATTTTAAAAACATAATATTGAATGTAAAATATACAAAGTTAAACAATAATGTGATTTGAGTTGCAGATAGTTGTTACTTCTGGAATGAAGATAGGGGTTATGATTAGAATAAGGTGTTATGGGATATACAAAGTTCTCTTTCTTGACATGGGAGGTGTTTAAATTAGTGTGCACTTTATACCATAGCATTTATACTTCATTAAATGTTCTATATTTGTTATATGTAGCAATAATGGTCAGCAAAAACGAAAAAGAGAAAAGAAATATTTCTAAACAGATAATATGAGGTTAGCTAAATCTTAATACCAAATTCTCATAGGCACAATATAAGAAATGAAAATTAAATGTCAATATTCGTTATAAACATAGATGCAAATATCCTAATGCAACATTGGCAAACTGCATCCATCAGTGACTTAAAAAATACTTTACCTACTCACCTTTCATTGTTTCCTCTTCCTGCCCTCTGCCTCATTTTCCTTTTCAGTTCAGACTGCTGAAAAAGTTTTTCTGTGATGTTCCCTAGCATCTGTTCTCTTTCTCTTATAGAAGTGAAAGACTACATCTCTTTGATTAAATTCATGTTTTTAAATGTTTTCTCTTATGGAAATGCACCAGAAAAATGCAGCTCAGAATCGCAAGCTTGCTATCTATTCTCTCTGTCTTTGTCATGTGTTATGTCACAAGTTCTAAAAAACTATGGTATTTTTTTCATATACCAGCAAGTACGGTACCGTCCCTCAGGTCTATTTGTGCCGATTTGGGGTATTATCAAGTTGTTACCAGCATCCCCAAATGCTTTTCTCTAGATAGAGAGGAAGATCACCCTAAATTGAAAAAGTATAAAAGATCTCTTCAGGCCTGGGTCAAGAGTGCAAATGAAAGACCACATGCCACATAGCTAGATATTTAAAGGTCATAAATATACAAAGCTAACAAACTGTTAAAGGAGATATTTTCTATTCTATCTTGACAAATATACCATTATAACAACAAAATGGAAAATAGCTACCTAGCTATTTTAGGTTATAATTGAAACTTGCAAATCATCAAAGATGATGCAATTATTTTGTAAATTTTTTAGTACTCTGTAGATCACCCGAAAAAGATTGCGTGAGTAATAATATACATTTATAATTCACAAATTATATGTTTATTAAATAAAAATAGCTTTGTATTCATCCAGCTAAATGGCTATTTACTATCTTATAATCAAGATAACGAAGTGTTTTATTTACATTAATTTTGAATTAGATACTCTTTCTTGAGTCTCCAAGTTTTCAGAACTTTGGTAATTCACTTTTTTCGGCATTTTTTGAAAGAGTGGGATGGGGTGAGGAATCTTCACTCTTCCCAGTGAGCACAGCAGTCCCGCCTTATCTGCAGTTTCAGTTACCCAAGGTCAGCCACAGTCCAAAAATAGGAGTGTACAGTACAGTAAGGTATCTTGAGAGAGCGAGAGACACCACACTACATATTTTATATTACATACATACATATATTTTTTACATACGTTACATACATACATAATATTTTTAAACAAATTTTTTACTTTTTATTTTTTAAATTTTTATTTATTTTAGAGACAGGATCTCCTTATATTGCCCAGGCTGGTCTCAAACTTTTGGGCTCAAGTGGTCCTCCTGCCTCAAACTCCCAAAGTGCTAGGATTACAGGCATGAGCCACAACCCCTGGCAACTTTTATTATAGTATATTGTTTTAATTGTTCTATTTTATTATTAGTTATTTTTGTAATCTTTTACTGTGCTTGATTTATAAATTAAACTCTATCATAGGTAGAGAAATACAGGAAAAATACATGTTGTATATAGAGTTTGGTACTATCTGCTGTTTTAGGCATCCACTGGGGGTCTTGGGACATATGCCCCATGGATAAGGGGAACTAGTGTTTCTGTTTCTTTGCAGTTATCAGTTTTGCAGGTTATGACGTAATACAGTACTGCTTTCTTTGGTAGCTGTTGCCGACTTCGTAAAATTTACTTATTTTTTTATCACTTTTAAAGTTTAAAAAAGAAGTATGAGGGGAAAAGTGGATAAAATGTGAAGGCATTTGGTGTTATGGAGGGATAGTGGTGAGCACTGTTAAGTAGTGATGAGGCAGGGAATGAGAAAGATGGATGCTTTGTAAACGAGTTTCTCTTCAGTCACAGTATTGACCAAATCCAGCTTTAGCTCCACAAGAAATTGAGCACTCTTTTGAAATAGCATAGGTCTGTCTTTGCATATTTTACAAATCTTCATTGGCTATGCTATTAGCCATAAAAGCTTCATTTAGCTACATATTCTATGAATCAGATTTTTATAATATTTGTGCCTCAGAACTCAAGCTGGTTGAATCAAATTTTCTACAACTCAGAGAAGGCAAAAATGTACAAAACAATGAAAGAGAATACATCTTTATTTGCATGGATGCAAATGTGAGTTTAACTTTGCTTCATAATCATCTATGAAATATTTCTGCCCATGGTGAAGACATAAATTTCTTAGCTGGGGCTCAGCAGAGAAACTGAAGGAAAAAAAGATGTCACCAGTACAGCTATGTGAAGATCAATCAGCAAACTTTAGAAATTTCCGCTTGACATTGAGCTAACAATGAAAGAAGGAGCAGAAAAAGGAGAAGGAAGAAGAACTCCACTGTCCACTTAAGGATATGAATAGCATTTTAGATCAGTGAATAACCAGCAGTGATATTAGACTTTGAACTTTCTCGGTTCTGACATGGAAAGTGCCCTGTCGAGTATCCTCACTCTTGTAATAATTGCAGAATTCGTAATTGGGAATTTGAGCAATGGATTTATAGTACTGATAAACTGCATTGACTGGGTCAGTAAAAGACAGCTGTCCTCAGTTGATAAAATCCTCATTTTCTTGGCAATCTCCAGAATTGGGCTGATCTGGGAAATATTAGTAAGTTGGTTTTTAGCTCTGCATTATCTAGCCATATTTGTGTCTGGAACAGGGTTAAGAATTATAATTTTTAGCTGGGTAGTTTCTAATCACTTCAGTCTCTGGCTTGCTACAATCCTCAGCATCTTTTATTTGCTCAAAATAGCGAGTTTCTCTAGCCCTGCTTTTCTCTATTTGAAGTGGAGAGTAAACCAAGTGATTCTGATGATACTGCTGGGAACCTTGGTCTTCTTATTTTTAAATCTGATACAAATAAACGTACATATTAAAGACTGGCTGGACAGATATGAAAGAAACACAATTTGGAATTTCAGTGTGAGTGGCCTTCCAACATTTTCAGTGCCGGTCAAATTCACTATGACTATGTTCAGTCTAACACCATTTACTGTGGCCCTCATCTCTTTTCTCCTGTTAAGTTTCTCCTTGTGGAAACATCTCCAGAAAATGCAGCTCAATTACAAAGGACACAGAGACCCCAGGACCAAGGCCCACATAAATGCGTTGAAAATTGTGATCTCATTCCTTTTACTCTATGCCAGTTTCTTTCTATGTATTCTCATATCATGGATTTCTGAGCTGTATCAGAATACACTGATTCACATGCTTTGTCAGACAATTGGAGTCTTCTATCCTTCAAGCCACTCCTTTCTTCTGATTCTAGGAAACCCTAAGTTAAGACAGGCCTCTCTTTTGGTGGCAGCTAAGGTATGGGCTAAATGATGAGAAACTCACAATATCATAAGCCATTCAGACCACAGATTATTGAATATTGTAGACAGAAACGGGAGTCTAGGAGGAGTTTAAAATATATTTTATACTTTCCCTGGTTTCTTCTATTGTGAAGGCGGTCACTATAATTTTTTAAAATTCTTCTCTATAGCAGCATCTTACCTAAGAATATTATGTATTTATGACATATATTTCTACATTATTAAGAATTTGAAGCTTATTTGAGGAAATCATTGGTAGATTCTAGTGTAAATTCAAAACATATACTACAGCATACTTAGATGTTAATTGTAAATCTACAATCTTTTGTCTGGCAATGGCTCTTCAATTCTAAATCACTCATTGGGATGGGTGATTTAGGTAATTATTTTATTATATCATGTACTCCTATTTAAGTGGTGAATTACAGATAACTAGAACAGTTATTTGGAATAGAATTAAGGGAAGTTTGGACTTGCCACTATTACTATACTGATGGGTTGAGCGAATTGAGAGGGTTAAAAAAAGTTTCATATGAGTAACTGCCACATAAAAAGATAAGTGTTTTTTAGGAATTATATTGTATGTATGTGTACATACATATTTTACATGATGCCTTTTAAAATAAATATTATTGAGGCATAATTTACATATAATAAAATGCAACACGTTAGTCCACATTTCGGTTAGAGTTTTGACAATAGTATACACTTGTGTGACCACAATGTCAGTGCCCTTTGCAGTTTACCCTCTCCTCACCAGCCCTTCTTCCCAAGCAACTACTTATCTGCTCTTGGTAACAATAAGAAAGTTCTTTGATTTTTAGAATTTATATGGATATAGATATATAGATGCTATATATACACACACACACACACACGTACAGTTATCGAGCGTGCACTGTTATATGTGAGGTTTCTTTAACTCAGCATAATGTTTTTGAAGTTCTTCTATTTTGTTGTATTAATCAGTAGTTTGTTCCTGAGCAGTATTCCTGAGTTGTATTGGATATACCACATTAAAAAATTTATCTTTCCTGTTAATGAACATTCGAATGGTTTTCAATCATTGGCCATTATAAATAAAATTGTATCAACATTCACGTGTGTCTCTTCTTCTGGATATACAATTTTCTCACTCTTGAGTAAATACCTGTGAGTAAAAATGTCAAATTATATGATAAGTGTATGTTTAACTTAACAAAAATGCCAGAGTTCTATGGAGTGGCTGCACCATTTCATATTATTGCCAGCAATATACGAGAGTTTCAGTTATTTCACATTCTGGCCAACAGTTGGTAGGTACTCTGTTTTATTTTATTTTATTTTTTGGCCATTCTAGTCAGAATGTAATGGCATCTCATCATAGTTTTAATTCACGTTTTCCTAATGGCTAGTGAGGCTGAACATTTTTTCATGTGCTTTGGGTCATTCATAAAACCTCTTTTTATGAAATGTGTGTTTAAACCTTTTGTCAACTATTTAGCTTGATTCGTTGCTTTCTGTTTTTGTTACTGATTTGTAAATGTTCTCTATATAGTCTCTGTATTAGTTTGTTTCCATGCTGCTGATAAAGACATACTCAAGACTGGGTAATTTATAAAGAAAAAGAGGTTTAATTGACTCACAGTTCCACACTGCTGGAGAGGCCTCACAATAACGGCAGAGGCGAAAGTCGTGTCTTACATGGTGGCAGTCAAGAGGGAATGAGAACCAAGTGAAAGTGGAAACCCCTTATAAAAACATCAAGTTTTGTGAGACTTATTCACTACCATGAGAACAGTTGTGAATAAGAAACTGCTCCCATGATTCAATTATCTCCAACTGAGTCCCTCCCATAACACATGGGAATTATGGGAGGTAGAATTCAAGATGAGATTTGGGTGGGGACACAGCCAAACCATATCAGTCTGAATATAAATTCTTTATCAGACGTAAGTTTTATAAATATTTTCTGCCAGTCAGAGGCTTGTCATTTCATTTTCTTTACAGCGTCTTTCAAAGAGAGGGCATTAAACACTTTCAATGAAGTTCAGTAATCAATTATTTTCCTATAAGAAAATTATTGTTTACTTCTTTTGCTTTCAAAATTCAAAGGTATTTTATGGATCAGTTGGAATAAGCATTTGCAATAAGGCATAATTATCCTTGAGTATAATGACAGAAAGCCTGATTTCATTTTCTCTACTGTTAGAACAATTTCTTTGGTGATATCACATAGATTTTTAACAACCTGTTTCAATAGCACTATCTACTTGAGCATTCTCACTTTCTCTCTTTTATTTTCTTTTTAGAAAGGACCTCCCAAATGGGTTTGCTTAAAAATTAGGTGAGAGGAGTAGTATGATCATTTTTATCATTAATTTCTCTGAACTCTCTTGTAGTTTATTTACCCAATAGCACCTTTCAATATCTGTCAGTATTTTCACCTCTGTACTCATATGGTTCCCATAAAAAGCACTATAATAATTAAGGGCTGAGTCTGGAGTCAGAGGTACAATTCTCAGTTCTATCACTTAGTAGTGTTAGTTAAAATTGTGTAGTTCCCATTTATAAGTGAAAACATGCAGTATTTGATTTTCTGTTTCTGCATTAATTCACTTAGGACAATGGTCTTTAGCTGCATCTATGTTGCTGCAAAGGACATGATTTCATTTTTTTATGGCTACATAGTATACTATGGTGTATGTATACCACACTTTTTTGGTCTAATCCATTTTTTTTTTTTTTTTTTGAGACAGAGTCTCACTCTGTTGCCCAGGTTGGAGTGGCAGGATCTTGGCTCACTACTGCCTCCGCCTCCCAGGTTCAAGCAATTCTCCTGCCTCAGCTTCCCAAGTAGAGCTGGGATTACAGGCGGGTACCAGGATGTCCGGCTAATTTTTGTATTTTTAGTAGAGACAGAGTTTAGCCATGTTGGTCAGGCTGGTCTTGAACTGCTGACCACAGGTGATCTCCCCACCTTGACCTTCCAAAGTGCTGGGATTACAGGCATGAGCCACCGTACCTGGCCTGTAATCCATTGTTGATGGGCATGTAGGTTGATTCCGTGCCTTTGCTATTGTGAACAGTGCTCCAGTGAAATTGTGAGTGTATATGTGTCTTTCTGGTAGAATGATTTATTTTCTTGTGAACACATACCTAGTAATGGTATAACTAGGTTGAATGGTAGTTTATTTTAAGTTCTTTGAGAAATCTCCAAACTGCTTTCTATACTGGCTAAGGTAATTTGCATGCCCACCAGCAGGATATAAGTGTTTCCTTTGCTCCACAGCTGCGCTAGCATCTGTGTTTTGTTTTGTTTTGTTTTTTAACTTTTTGATAGTAGCTGTTCTGACTGGTGTGAGATGGTACCTCTTTGTGGTTTTGATTTGCATGTCTCTAATGATTAGTGATGTTGAGTATTTTAAAATGTTTGTTGGCTGCTTGTATGTCTTCTTTTGAGAAGTGAGTGTTCATGTCTTTTGCTCATTTTTAAAGGGGTTATTTGTTTTCTGCTTGTTCAATTGTTTCAGTTCCTTATAGATTTGTGATATTAGACCTTTGTTGAATGCATACTTTGCAAATCTTACATTCTATAGGTTGCCTGTTAACTCTGTTGATAGTTTCTTATGATATGTGCAGAAGTTCTTTAGTTTAATTAGGTCCCACTTGTCAATTTTTGTTTTTTGTTGCCATTGCTTTTTGGGACTTAGTCATAAATTCTTTCCAAGGCCAATGTTTAGAATGGTGTTTCCTAAGTTTTCTTCCAGGATTATTGTAGTGTAAAGTCTTACAATTATATTTTTGACCCATCCTGAGTTAATTTTTGTGTATGGTGAAAAGTAAAGGTTCAGTTTAATTCTTTGCATATGGCTAGCCAGATACCCCAGCACCATTTACTGAATAGGGAGCCCTTTCTCCATTGTTTATTTTTGTCAATTTTGTCAAACATCAGATGGCTGTAGTTGTGTGTCTTTGTTTCTGGGTTCTCTATTCTGTTCCATTGGTTTGTGTGTCTCTTTTTATAACATGACCATGCTGTTTTGGTTACTGTAGCTTTATAGTATAGTTCAAAGTCAGGTAATGTGATTCCTCTGGCTTTGTTCTTTTTGCTTAGGATTGCTTTTGTTACTTGGGCTCTTTTTTTGATTCTATATGATTTTTAAAATAGTTTATTTTTCTAGTTCTGTGCAAAACGACATTGGTAGCTTGATAGGAATAGAGTTGAATCTGTAAATTGCTTTGGGAAGTATAACCATTTCAACAATATTGATTCTTCCTATCCATGAGCATGGAATACTTTTCCATTTGTTTGTGTCATCTATGATTTCTTTCAGCAGTGTTTTGCAGTTCTTTTTCACCTCCTTGGTTAGCTGTAGTCCTAGTTTTATTTTTTATTTTAATTTTTGATGATATTGTAAACGGGATTGCATTCTTGATTTGGCTCTCAGTCTTGAAGTTTTTTAGTGTATAGAAATGCTACTGATTTTTGTGCATTGATTTGGATCCTGAAACTTTACAGAAGTCCTTTATCTGTGCCAGGAGTCTTTTAGCAGAGTCTTTAGGGTTTTCTATGTATGGAATCACATCAGCAAGGAGATATAGTTTGATTACATTTTCTTTTTTTCTATTTGGATGCCTTTTTTTTGTTCTTGACTGATGCCCTGGCTAGAACTTTCGGTACTATGTTGAATAGGAGTGGTGGGAGTGGGGACTCTTTTCTTGTTCTGGTTCTCAAGGGGAATGCTTTCAGTTTTTGCATGTTCAGTATAATGTTAGCTGTAGTTTTGTCATAGATGACTCTTATTATTTTGAGGTATGTTCTTTCAATGCCTAATTATTTGAGGGTTTTTTTCAAGATTCCAGAATTTCCTTGTTAGTGTTCTGCCTCAATGATCTGTCTAATGTTCTCAGTGAGATGTTGAAGTCCCCCAATATTATTGAGTGGGTGTCTAAATCTTTTTATAGGTCTGGAAGTACTTGTTTTATGAAGCTGGATGCTCCAATGCTGAGTGCATACATATTTGGAGCAGTTAAGTCTCCTTGTTGAATTGAACCCTTTATTATTATGTAGTGCCTTTCTTTGTCCTTTTTTGTGTTTTTTGTTTTTTTTTTACTGTTGTTGGTTTAAAATCTGTTTTATCCTATACAGGAATAGTAATTCTTTCTTTGTTTTTTTTCTTTTCTGTTTGTGTTACAGATCCTTCTACAACCCTTTCTTTTGAGCCTAACGGTGACATTACATGTGAGATGGTTTTGAAGACAGCAGACAGATGGCTTTTGTTTTTTATTCAATTTGCTTTTAAGTGAGGGTATTTAGACCATTTACATTCAAGGCTAATATTGCTATGTGAGGTTTTGTTCCTATTGTGAAATCGTTAGCTGGGTGCTTTGTAGTTTCTATTGTGTGATTTCTTTACAGAGTCTTGGGCTATGTGCTTAGCTGTGTTATTTTGGTAGCAGATTTTCACGTTTAGAACTCCCTTTAGTATCTCTTGTAAGACTGGTCCAGTGGTAATAAATTCCTTTACCCCTTGTTTGTCTATAAAATATTTTATTTCTCCTTAAGTTATAAAGCTTAGTTTGATGGAATATAAAATTAGTGGTTGGAAAATTTTCTTTCCTTTAAGAATGTTGAAAGTAGGCCTCCAATCTCTCCTGGCTTGTAAGGTTTCTGCTAAGCTGTTTACTTGGGCTTATGGGGTTCCCTTTGTATATGATCTGATCTTTTTCTGTAGCTGCATTTAAGATTTTTTTTCTTTAGTGTAGACCTTGGAATAGTTTGGCAACTATATGCTCTGGTGATGTTCATTTCCTATAGCATCTGTCAGGTGTCCTCTTGATTTCTTGTATCTGTATGTCTACCTCTCTAGCAAGATTAGGGAAATTTACTTAAATCATTTCCTCAAATACGTTTTCCAGGTTATTAACTCTTTCTCCTTCTTTCTCAGGAATGCCAGCAGTTTATGAGTTTGGTAGGTGCCTGACTGCACCATGACCTATGTCAAGGAAGGTTAGGTGGTTCAGGGTACTGAATCATGGTAGCAGGTGCTAGCAAAAGCCTGAGATCTGCCTAGGCATGAAGCAGAGAGGGCCTCCCTGTGCTAGGATCTCTGCACAGGAAGGGTGAAGCAGATTAAGCTGCTGAACCAGGTGAATGAGTGATCCAAATGCCCAGATTTCTGCCTAGAGGTGGATTGGAGGTGACTCTGTTGCACCACAATCACAGGGGAGCAGGGTGGGGCACCCAGCAATGGCACACACAGACTAGTTCCAGGTAGCTAAGCTGCCTGGTTGCAAGTCTTATCACACAGGATAAACTGGCCCAGGCCTGTGATGGAGGAGAGCACAACTTCAGTGTTTGCTGCTAAGGTTTTTTTCCCCACAACTCTGGCTATGGAGGTCCCCACGCTGCTCTAGAGCAGGTGCTCCAATATCTGGCCCAAGACTAAAATGCCTGCACAGCTACACTGCCGAGTCACTGAAAAATGATTTACTGTGTATACACTTGAATTAAAAACGGTATCCTGCTCTCAGTCCTGGGTCTGGGAAAAGGCCTGAACCTTTTCCCAGTGTCTTTCCCTTACAGTGTCTCTAAGCCTCTCTCCAAGTTAGCTCCAGGGCTTTGGAGAAACAAGGTACTGTTCCTCAGCCTGGGTTGCTCAGATCCCCAGTGGAAAGGTGAGTCATAGAGGGAGGCTCTCTGCCTCTCTCACCTACTGGAGCTTCACTCACTTTTATAACTGGGTGTCATCATGGGGGCTGTTTGCCTGTGTTCCCCTCCCTGGAATCTGTGTGTCTTTATGATTCTGGTAGATTCCCACTTTCCTTCTTGAAATAAAGCTCACAGAGTTAACCTTTATGAGACTTTGTTTGAGAAGGATGTTCCATCCTTCTCTATTTTCTGAAAAATTTATGTAGGTTGGTATTTTTTTCTTCTTAAATATGTGATGAAAATCAACATGCAGGTCATCCCTTGCTTTGTGTGAAAGTTTTA